>NW_020955249.1:1951686-2052575 GCF_003031625.1 Empidonax traillii
CTAACAACCAATAAGATAACAAGTTACCTCAGCTATGCCCGCCTACATTGCGGCATAAGCTGACCTATCGTAGCTAACGGGTTTTCAACCAATCAGAAACTTGCAATTCGTGAGGGAAATAAAACCTTATCTAATATAATATAATTATAACTCTTATAATAAATATTAAATATGTTAAATATTATTAAACTGTCCATAAATATCTGGATAAACAAAGTCCATGGCCGTAGTAATAAATAAAGAGTCCTTTTAATATTTCTCATAGGTTTCTTTCCATCGGTTAAAATAATTTCTTCTCTGTGCCTCCGCAAGTTTTCAAAGACTTTGTGTCAGCTGGCAGTGCTCCTGCTGCTTCAGTGATCTGATGAATAGTGTACAAGCAGCAAGATCCCATTCTGCCTGGGGTCCTGGTTTATGGTGTGCCCAGTGCAAGTAGCTTCTACTGCTGGAAGATGTCCTGTCTGCCACGGTCAGTAGAGTTTCTGGGAGCAGGGAGGGTTACCAAATGCAGACAGGAGATGTTGCCCCATGAGGTAGCAGCTGGTGGAGTGAATGATCTAGAGACCAGCCAGCTGTTGCCTGGCAAGGGAGCTCACCACTTTCAGAGCCAGGCAGCTGTGGAGCAGATTCTTTAGGCATGTCTATGCCATGAATGGCATTTGAGCATCTCTCTTAACCTTTCCTTGATGGTTCGGCATCTTCCCCAAAGAGATGTTTTACACCCAGTTGCGGAGCAGGCAGTGGACAGACAGGCAGTTGGATGGGAGCTGTTGCCAGTGGCCACAAGGTCTTCTTCTGACATGAGAGAAAGCAGGGTATTCAGTTTTCTTCTTTCTAGCAATTAAGAGAAGGTGCTTCTGTGGAAGCATCCTTGGAGCAATGTTATTTCCCTAGTCTGCTTATCTCCCTATGTCTCTCTCCTTCCCTTGACATCTGCCCTATGCTCCCTACCTGCTTTATCTTTCTCCAGTTTATTTTCATTGTCTTGTGTCCGTACAAAGACCAGCAGTACTTCCAGTTTTGGGGCTGACCTGGCCCACCAGGCTAAGGAGGAGACCTCTCCAAGGGCCTGTACCACCATTCCTGATACCCTCACACAGATGAGGGGTGCTGCTGGTGTCCAGCCCATGTTCTGGAGCAGGAAGATCAAGAGGTCTCTTGAGTTTCCCAGTTCTGTTACTTTCTGCTAGTTTTTGAACCAGAACATCACTTGCCTGTGTAACTTCATCATGCCCCTCAACAGTGATCTCCACAGGTTGATTATATCCTACGCGACTGCCTGTAGATGGGGATAGGGTTACCACTCTGTGGGTGCAGTATCCCACTCTGCCACTCCCCATCTGAGAGGCACTGCTGTTGCCAAGCCTCATGTATCACTGAGGAACCTGGTGTGCCCTGAACCCACTGTCATGGCTGACACCATCCTGCCTTGTCCCAGGAGAGTAGAATCCTGGGGGTGAAAGGGTCAAGCACAGGCTGCATCTAACCCCTGTAAACTTGACCTGCCCAAACACAAAGGCTGGACCTCTCCTTCCATGTTTTTGCAGCAGGCGATGAGGACGAAGATGAGTCTGGCGAGGAGCGCCTGCCATCCTGCTTTGACTACGTGATGCACTTCCTAACTGTCTTCTGGAAGGTGCTGTTTGCCTGCGTGCCCCCCACCGAGTACTGCAACGGTTGGGCCTGCTTCGTTGTCTCCATCCTCATCATCGGCATGCTCACGGCCGTCATCGGCGATCTCGCCTCCCACTTTGGCTGCACCATTGGCCTCAAGGACTCGGTGACCGCTGTCGTCTTTGTCGCCTTCGGCACTTCTGTACCAGGTGGGGTGGCTGCGGGGAAGGGATGGGGTGGGAGGTAACTCCTCTGATGATGCTCCCGCTTCCAGGGGAGCAGCTCTGTCATGGGATGGGGTTCAGACTGGGAAGGGGATCCACAAAACTCTGTTCCTAGACAAGGTCTGCACTCTGCTTGGTGGTAGCATGGAGTCTCTGGACCTGGGAGGGGGTTGTGCACCAGGAGAGGTCTGTGTCCTAACCTGGTCAGTGCCCACCTGAGCCTCTCTTGTCCCCCAGACATGAAGGGTTGTCTCTTTCTCCTGTTGAAGCCCCCAGTGATTTCTCCTTCCCTCCTCCCTCAACCCCAGACACATTTGCCAGCAAAGCCGCAGCCGTCCAGGATGTGTACGCTGACGCCTCCATCACCAATGTCACAGGCAGCAACGCTGTCAACGTCTTCTTGGGCATTGGGCTGGCATGGTCAGTGGCAGCGATCTACTGGGCGTCACAGGGGCAGGAGTTCCAGGTGTCGGCAGGCACCCTGGCATTCTCCGTCACGCTCTTCACCATCTTCGCCTTCATCTGCATCAGCGTCCTCCTCTACCGCCGGAGACCCCACCTCGGCGGGGAGCTGGGCGGCCCCCGGGGGTGCAAACTGGCCACAACGTTGCTCTTCGTCAGCCTCTGGCTGCTTTACATCCTCTTCGCCACTCTGGAAGCCTATTGCTACATCAAGGGATTTTAGGCAGTGGAGGAGCGGTGCTGCCGGGAGGAGGGACCCCCTCCTCCATTACCTCACCGGACACTGATCCTGGAAGTGCGGTTTCACCAGAGGGTACAGCTGTCTGTCAGGGGCTGCCATTGACAAGATGGTCAGACAGCTGGGTGCCAAGAAGGGCAAGACTATCACAGAGTGAAAAAAACAAAGAGACAAAACCCATCCAAAAATGGTATAAAAGAAGGTAACAATGGCAAGTATTGAAATAAAACACAATAAACCCAGCCACTGACCCTATTCAATGAGATTATTAAGTTTCAACCATCTCCAAGGGCCTCCGCTCCCACAGGGGCTTGTCTCTTTCCTGCCGAGCACCCCTCTACTGTAAGGAGATGTTTCCTTATTTCTACTAGTTGAGAATTGCAGAAGCCTGATTCAGGAATTTGGGGGGGTGTTTTTTTTTGTTTGTTTGTTTGCTTGTTGCTTTTTGGTTTTGGGGGAGCACGCTAATTGATTTTTTTTCTTTTCTACTACTTAATCAGAAAAATGTTAAAAATTTAAACTCTAAAGCTTCAAGCTGCCGTCAGTGCTGGAATTGAACGTGTATTTTATGAAGCCACAAAAGACTGTGACACAGTCAAAGAACTTCTTCACTATTACTCGTTCCCTCCCCCGCCACCCTCCATTACTTTCTTTTTTAAGAACATCACAAGACTGATATATTTTTAATACAAACACAGACACACAGTCACACACATTTAATGACAAAGGCTGGAGCATGTAGCATCTCAATCACCTGCCTGGGATAAGAAAAAAAGAAGGAAAAAACCCCCCAACCCTCTAATACAATACGTGTCATGTATATTTTGACTATGGCATTTCTCTTTGTATAATTTTAACTTTGAGCTTGTGGTACTGCAGGGAGAGAAAATTATGTTAATTTACAGCTGTTAAAAGAAATAAATGGACACCCAGGAATAGCCTGCCTTGGGGGGAGCAAGGGGGCCAGGGAAAGCGGCACTGGCTCCTGGGGATGGTGGTGGTGGCGGGTTTGCTGTGTGGTTCTCCTGCTCAGAGGTGGAAATGAATTCAGGAAAACCTGGACAGTGTGCCCATATGTTCCCAGTGCCATCCCACCCTGAGCTGTGGCACGGTTGCCCTTTCATTCAATTGCTCCCAAGTTTTCACAATGCCTGTATCTTGCTGGTGGTCTTCAGGCCACTGACAGGTACAGGCTTAAAAACTGCCATTCACATCAGGACTCCTGCGTCATCTCAAGTACCTTTTAGGAACACTAGACAGACAAAAAACACATCCTTTTCATTTTAAATGCATTTCTTTTTAAGGAAAAAGAAGAAGAAAACCCACCACCACGAGAGTGTGTCATGAGTTACATCTGCAAAATGAAATGTTGGGTTGGTAATAAAAATAAATAAAAATTATACCTATATCTATATAAACAGTGCTATCTAGAAACAGATTTCTTAATTGAGAGCCCTGGAAGAGAATGTTAAAACCCTACTCTTTGTAAAGTGTTTTCAAGACAAAGATCATTTCTTCTCTCAAGGGACAGGTGCTGTAAAGGGAACCATTTTTATCAAGTTCTCAGTAATAAGCCAAACTTTGGGAGGCAGCAAGTAAGAGAGGGGCTGCCAAAAAGTACACCTCTACCTGCTGAGGTGCTTTTATCTGCTCCAAGAGGCAGGGAGGAGGTGTCCGTAGGTTAGGGAAAAAGCAACGGGAACAAGGTTGTCATGGACAAAAAGAGATGTAACATAGCAGGTGACTAGATGGAGGTGATGATGGTTCTTAACACCCAGATGAAATATTTATTTTCATACAAAATGTTTATCAGATATCTGTATCTCTATATAAATGTGTATACATGTGAGGCAGAGAAGATGGATTCTTCTCAGAGAAGCAGCAGGAGCTTTGCCAGTGGGAGCCCACTGTGGGTGAAAGCTGCTGGATTTGAAGCTAACAAGCACCTGACACTCTGCCTCCTTACCCTCCCTTCTCTATACCTGTGGGGAAGGGCCTGAAAAAGATGGGCAAGAAACCCTGAGGCCAGGCTCCCACTGAGCTTGCTGATTCTTCTGGCCTCCAGTAGTGCCAACAGCCACTAAGAGCAGCTGCTGCCACCGCAACGCTGCCCATCAGACAGGGACCCCAGAGCTCACCCACGAGACACAGAAAGAAACATTACAAAAGCCCCCAAATGCTTTTGGAGGAGGTTAAATTGCAGCTCTCAAGGGGAGATTGTTACCATTGCTGTTTTTAATTTGGACATATAGAGTATGTTGAGTATGTTGAGCTTTTATTTCACCTGTGCCAGCATCCCCATTCCTGGATAAAGCCCGGCCTGGAGTGCTGCCGTGCTGTTCTTCTGTTGCTTGTGCTGTATGCACCATGTGCTTTTTCATCCACTTCCTTCTCCAGCTGACTGCAGGGAGGGCGTGGGAGGTAGGACTGGCTACCATGAGGGCCAGCTGCATGGGGACCCTGGTGCTCTCCATGCACAAGGGTGATCTGCACCAGGCTGACAACATCTGTGGCATGTTTCTTTCTTTCATTTTTATTTTTTACTTAATTAAAAATATGCAAGCTGAAAAAAAACAACAGGTTTGTTGCCTTTGGGGATTTTTTTTTTCCTGGAGGTTTTATGTTTCATTTTGGGTCTAGTTATCTGCTTGCTTCTGTTTTCCTTGGGGCAGGTGCCTGGACTTGGTTGCAATGGCTCTAGCTGGTTTGCCCCATGATCCCCAGCCCTCCAGTTCAGTAGTGCTGGGAGGACCCTGCAGCACTTGCCCCTGGCTTGCTGGCAGAGAGGTGGTTTTGCTGCTGATTTTGTTGTCGCTGATCCTTCCCCTTTGTTTACCAAAGCAATTTCCAAAAGCTGCTGCTGAAAATACTGAATAGACTTGGATGCTGGACAATCACTGGAAAGATTTCCCCAGAAAGCTCTGACTTTGACACTGAACTCAATGTATTGTGAATCTAAATAGGTTGCGTTTCCTCAGCTTGCTTACAAGAATGTCTTCTGGGACAGTGCCAGAAGCCTTTCCAAAGTCAAGACATATCACATCTAGCGCTGACCCCCCTAGCCACGAGGCTAGTTATCCTGTCAAAGAATGGAATCAAATTAGTTTGAAACGATTTGTCCTCAGTGAAACCTCAACAAACCCATTCCTGCCATTTATTTACAAACTTATAAATCTGTGTAGGGTATTGGAGAATTACTGGTCTTCCTGGTGTGCATAGGCAAGGCTCCTTTGAAAAACAAAAGCCACCATTAAAATCAGTAAGCAGGCTCTCAGATAGGGAAGGACAGAAAGCATAATTGGTTCCCCAAGTAGCCAGTATCAGGTTTTCTGGCAAACACTCCATACAAAACACTTGCTGTTAGACTCTTGGTTCCTGAGGTAGCATTTTTAACCCACTTTGTTTTCAAGGTGTTTTCCAAACTAAGGAGCATCACTTTCTGCAGATCCTGTTGTCCAATTTAATATCAGCTTTTGAACAGTTGCCAAGTTATTTTGCTTGAAATGGCTTGTAAGGGCTGGTTGCTGAGAAGTCAGAAGGTCGACATTCTGTGTGTGGATTTTGTTACTTATGTCAAACATAAGGAAAAAGGAGGCACAGGGAGAAGGAAGACAAGCCTTCTGGTCATATTACTGTTGGAAGCAGAGGCAGAAGCAAGTCCTTTATAGCCCTTTTGACTTGCTTACAGAATAGCTGCACTGCCAGAGAAGGGTGAAGGTCCCTCAGAACCCAGAAACAGGAAGCATGGCCAAAGAACAGGTCTTTTGTTTTTTTAAATACCCCTTTCCTATTTTTAATTAAGTCTTGGAGAACTCCAGACATGACAACTCCTGCTCTTCCCTTAGCCCCAAAACTTGCTGTCTTGGTAATACCAGGAAATTAGCTTGGTTTGTCAGTTTATTCTTTACAGATACACACTGGGTGTCACTCATCCCTGCATTTTCTTCTTTTATCATTGAGCTTGCATCTAAAGACAAGATCTTGTCATAGCCTCTCAGACCATCTGCAAACAACCCAGCCTGTTGACTACCATACAAGCAGAAAACCTTCCTTGGGAATGCACTTGCCTCCCCTTTGATGTGCAATAAATGAGTTGTCTCCTTATTCATTGCAAGAGTGCAACATGTAAACAAGTGAAAAGACAGAGACCATGATGAGAAAGTTGGTTGAAAGCACTTGAAGCAAACAGTGTGTGGCCTTCTCTGTCATGGGCCTGTGCTGCAGCCTCTGATGAATGCCATTTCTTTGTAGCCTAGGAAAAAGCAAGTTTTATAATAGCACAGCTTTCCAGCATGACTTGTTACTTGTAATCTCTGAGGATTACAAGGTTATGGACAACAGCTAGAAGATACTATTTCAGGGTCCCATATAGTGAGGGATGACATGCAAAAGTCAAGTATGAAGGCTCCCACGTGAAAGGGAGGTGCAAGGAGATGCAAGGTGCAGGGCCTGACTGCTACACCTGGTTCGGGGAGACAGAGCTACAAGATCGCACCTGGCTGTGGGTCCCACCTTCTCCAATCACCTCTACACTCCTGCTGAAGCTTCATAGTCTTTCTAAGCAGCCTGCATAGATCAGACAGCTGTCATCAAACACAGAGACACACTCTGGAGCAAGTGTTAATTCAGCCTGAAGGTTTACACACAGAGAAGCATCACAGACTGCAGAACCCAATCACAGACTGACACTTGATTCTGCAAAGTCTCCTTCCCTCTCCTAAGCACTGCAGGGGTAACAGAATATTATTTAGAAGAGAGAAGTTCTGGAAACAAGAAACCACCACAAGACACTGGAGCAAAAGTTATCTATTTTATTACAAAACCAAAACCAAACAGATGCCTTTCAGTTTAACAAATGATGCCATAGGCAGAAATGTGCCAGGGTAAGTTCAGTATAAACTCAGACCATGGAAAGCAGTGCCTTCACACATATGAATCCCACTGTAATGCAGTTTCCTCCACCATACTATGCCCTTGGAGGTTCAGCAAAAAAGGAAAGATTTTTTTCTTTTGGCAGGAAGAACAGATGACTTGCACTGTGGGGTCCTGGTTCTCTTCTCTGCTGTTTTCAACTGTCATTCAAAGTAGAGCTGGAGAGGCCCAGGAAGACTTGAAAGATGAGGAGACACATGTCCAGTGTCTGCTTCCAGAAACAACACTGACACTTCCCATGTCCCAGCTTCAGTAAAATGCTACTGATGCAAGGCAGAGCAGAAGAATGCTTACCTCCACCAGATAAGGACACACTTGGCCTGGCAGCCATGTGGACTGGCCAGTTTTTTGGCAATAAAAGCAACAGGGGAAGCAGGCAGCTGAGGCTCTTCTGATGAGTACAGTGTGTTTGGACAGCTCATAGCATGGGTTGTATAAATCAAGACCAGTGCTGTCTGCACGACCCTCCAACACAAACCTCCAACAAGTAACCTAACCTCTGTTTGGACATTACATAATCACGCTTGTTGGGTCTTCCACAGAAATGTACAAATTTTACCAGAAGCTGCTCAGAGACCCACACAAATCCAACAAATCAGGATGCGGGGATTTGGACTTGTCTTGTAAAAGGGAAGCAATATAATGCTTGGTCCCCAATCCATCCATGAAGTCAGCTCTAGCATAGCAACATGAACATCCATTAATGCCAAAGCTAATTGACAGCCATGCCTTGTTTGGCTTCCTTGAAAAACTGATACAATTTTAATTGCAAACTTCATGTGAATGCAGGCCTCTTGGAGGGGAAGGACACAAGGATGAGAAAAAGGAAGTCAGCAGAAGAATTTATGTGACAGGTAGGAGTGTTGGCTGGCTGATTTATTTACATTTCCAGAAGAAAAGATGCAGTAAGTTTAACAGATCTGTAGTCCCCCCACAATCTTGTGGGGCATTGCCCAGCCCCAGTGCCTGGCTGACAAAACTCCTATAGGCATCCAACTGGCTGTTTCTGCTGGATGCAACTATACATGAAGAAACAAACACACAAAAACCCCAAAAAAAACCCACCCCCAAAAAAGATCCCAAAACCCCAAACCACCAAAGACCAACCAACCCAGTATCCAGAGCTTTAAATTCCTAAAACTAACATATTTAAAAGGAGAGGGGTTTTTTATACATTGGATTCATTCTTTACTCCTACAATAGAATTGGTGAGTGTGACAAAGACATTTCTAACTATACACTAAACCAAATTATTTCAACATACAAAAAATGTGCCCAGGGCATTAAAAAAAAAAAAAAAAAAAAAAAAAAAAAGGGGGGGAGAAGCAATCAAGAAGGTGGGAGCTTGCAGACCAGAAAAGCACATACATTGTATGTGAGAAACCATGAAGATCCAGCAGCAGGATCTGCTCTTGCTAGAGAGACAACTTCTTTTATTATGGTAGTGTGATGTATATTTCAGAGATTACCAGCAGTGTTTTCAGCCATGCTACATGTTTTAATTAGCTCCAATCTACTTCCGAGAAGTTATTACTACTCTTAAACAGTTATTTAAAGAACTATTTTTTTGTTTTTTCTTTTTTTTTTTTTGTAACTTTCCATTTTGCCAACAAGCACTAACTTACTGCATCAGAACACTTTTTTTTGGTGATGTATTTATCTCATGCTATTCTCATGATGACATGACACAGAGTGAAGATGCCGTGTTGTAACACCTTTTACCAAAGCAACAGGGATATAGACTCAAAGATTGAGTCCAGCCTCTACAGTAAACCAGTGCTGTTGCAAGCAATTGTTGGTGTGATCTCATTAGCATGGCATATCATCATGTTTGACTACAGTTTCTTCTAACAGAGACAAGTGGCACAAGGGTCACCAGGTCTGAAGTGGGAGGCTGCTCAGAACAGGTGAATGCTGCCAGTGGCTGGAAATACACAAAGCAAAACACTGTCCCATCACACTCTGCCCAAACCTAGGACTGCTGATATGGGGGTCCCTGCAAAAGAAACAACCTTGTTAAAACTTCTAGTGGTAGAAACAGCCTCTGTGGCCTCCAAGAACATCAGACTCCTCACTCCAAGCCTTCACTGTTATTGTTCGTCACACAGGAGGGTACTGGTAACAGCAAATTAGGAGGAGTGGATACTCTAAGCTAGGCAGGCACACCACTGCGCAGGAGGGAAGTTTGGATTCAGTCATCGTGGACAAGAATAGTAATTTCTGACAGACAGTCACCAGTGAGCACAGCCCCACATGTTGAAATGTAAGTAAAGCAGACACTTGGGGACCAGGGGCATGGTTACGTCTTTCTGCATAGATACATGTTCTTTGCTCTTCAGACAAGCAACAGGCAGGCTAATGCTGCTTTTAGCAGGCTTCTTAGTATTTTTATTGTTGTATGACATGTAGATGAACACTTTGTCAGAGAGGAAGAGGTACAACTTCCTTCCACTGACTCTACTTAGACCTACAGCTCCCACATCCTTCCTACAGCATTAGATTCCAGAGGCATGGCACATCTTTCCTAAGCATATCATCTGAGCCTGGATAGCAATGCATTTGTAATTCATTTCTGTCCAACTTGCAACAAGTGCAGAAACTACTTTTGTATATCCTTAATACAACCCTTTCCTATCTCTACTTTAAGCAGCTTTGCAGTGCACCAATACTTAAACAAAATCTGTGCTCTCAAAAGCCCAATTGCCTGTGAGTTGCACAGGGCTTTACAGTAAGAAAGGGGGTTCAGATGCTCTCAAGAAGCATTTGGTATCTGGCACAGTGTGTGCACATCTGCAAGAACAAGTCATGCTGATACACTGGCTCCTTTCTGCATGGGGGTGTTAAGGTTTGCCACTGAATGATGTTTTGGTGGCAGAAATGAATGCATTACATCCAGTAAAGGCAAAGTGTCTCTCTAGCCCTAACAGCCTTCAAAAGCAAAGGGAGGAATAGAACAGTGACTCCAACCCCTGTACAAGACAACTGTACAATTTACATATATATTTATATACAGTATATAAAATTCTTTCTTTGAGTCCCAGTGAACTCAATTTTACATCATCAGTAGCTGTTCCAATTTTAAAAAGTCATGATCCCGTTTCCCTCCACTCTCCAAAGTATTAGATTATGGCATTGAAAAGCAATTAAAAACAAACCAAAACCAATTATTAAAAAGTGCAAAAATTCTGGGTGCCACTTCTGCTATGCTGGATGTTGCTGATGCTGCATGCTTGCTCACAAGCAGCAAGGTGTCTGTCCGTCTGTCGCTGGATCTTTCCTTCCTTTGGGTCAGCTCCTGCCTTCCCTTCCCATCTTCTGCTGCTACACCAGGCGACCTACTGAAAGGGCAGGGTGGGCAAGGAGGAAAAAGACAAACAGAACAGAAGCAGGACAAGTGAGAAAAAAAGGCAAATTAATACCAAAAGAAACCTGATTGATAAAGATACAGAATAGCCTCTGCTGAAGCCATGGCCCCAGAAGACTGAGATCCCAGAGTAAGCTGAGAGGCTGAAAACAACCAGGGGCTAATGAGACAGCCTTGCTGAAAAAAGCACTGAATGAGTCACACAGAGCCTTAGGGACTGCCATATTTTTAAACATAAACCACCACTTCCCTCCCCCTCCTTGGAAATAGGCATGCAGTCTGTGGTAACAACTGGTCCAGCATCTCTCCCTCTGCTCTTCTGCCTGCCACAGCTGATGCAGAAGCCTACTCCTGCCAGGTTGCCCTGCCACCATCTCCCTCATAAACCACAGCCAGTTGTCTCCTCCCCTAGAAGACAAGCAGGTCTCAAAGGAGGCTTTTCTTCAGAAAGCTTTTGTTAAGCCCTTCCTCAAAGATTCTTAAAGAATCAAAACTCTTACAGGATCAGAGCAAGAACTCTGTGGATTAATTACAGGTGAAAACACACTAAAGAAAAAGCAAAAGCATGGACTTGATTTTCAGAAATTAGAAAGGTTACATCACTGGGAGAAAACGCCTCACTGGGATCAACATGCCCTGCCGTGGGGGGGCAAATATTGTCAAATGCAAAATTACTCCAGATAGCCATATTTGAAATTGACTGCACAGCTTTGCAAACAGCACTTGCGGTGCTCAGTGAGCAGCTCATAAAAACAGTAGATTATCTTCCATGTCCACAGATGCAACGCAGAGTGTGAGTGGGGATGACTTGTTCTATGCTGAGTGCTCTGAGTGATTAGGAAAGTGTCTGAAGCCACAGTATGCACTTGTTTGAATGCCTCTGCTCAGCTCTTAGCAGCAGACAAAACTCAAATACACACTCAGAACTGAGGACACACCAAGAAACATCACTGCATCAGTGTATAAGGTTTGGTTGATCTTTATCTTCAGTTCTCCATTCAGCCCATTTCAACCAGGACCACATATGGTCCCCAGAAAGGTAAGGAGGACAGCAAGAGGTATGGGAAGACTTCTGTCCTTAAGCAAATACATAGCCTAAGTCTTTTCAACACAAAAAGGAGCCTAACCAGATATATGTTGGGTGGCTATAGAACAAGTGGGAGAGTAGGCAGGGGAGAACTGCTCACTGCTTCTTGCAGTCCAAAATGAGAAGCACACAATGAAACCATGAGGCAGCAAGTCTAAAAGCAAAGCAAATAATGTGGTTCATGCCTGATGAAAGGGTGCAATTTGCTGCCACAAAACACAGAGAAAAGCAGATATTCATCACGAAGAACACTGCCTTCATGGGAACTTGTCCATGGAGTAATATAATGTAAATGCACCAAATCACTGAAATTATTGCTTGCTAGAAGAAGGGAGAATAGAAGAGGAGAGTATTCATTCCATAGCTGCTGTATCTTATCTAATTCCTTAGCAATGTACTGTCTGCTCCAGCTAAAGACACAGAGCTGGACTTCGAGATGATGCAGTGGAGCTGCATGTTGGTATATTCACACCTCTTATGAACAACTTTTGTATCCATCTGTTTCTATATTGCTGTTTGTGAACATGGGAGAGCAGGGGAAAATGAATTCTGAAACACATGGTTATCACAGAAAAAAAGAAACCATTTTGACAAGATACTCACTGAAAGGGTTAAGGCCTTGTCTTTTTCCATTGGGCAAACTGCTCAGGCTACCTGTAAAATCCAAGAACCACATTAAAGGCAATAAATGCTGTGGCATGACAAAGGGGCCTCCTTGTTGTCTGTTGCCAGAGGACAGGTTCAAAGGAGCCCCTCTGAGCATGCTCACAGCAAGTCCTGCCAACACTCTCTTAAGATTCACATGCAAGGGTTTGACTAATATGCTTGAGATGACAGATGTTAAATACCTGGTGTTGTAGTAGCTGAGTGTCATGAAGTCTGGAGGTTTGGTGGGGCAAGAAACAACAATTACAAGGTTAAATTGAACTGTGGAAGAAGAAGAAAGGAAGGATACAAGTACTGTCATGAGGTTTCCCCAAGCAAGAAAAGTAAAGCCATGTAGAATGAGGGCAGCCAGAAAAAGTGAAGGTGCAGGCAATACAGATAGCCCAAGTTTATTAAATCTTTCACTTGGACCAAACAATCAAACAGGTGCCTAAAATCAAAGACAGAAGGGCAGAACTGCGTCTGTGTTATGAGATAACAGGCACATGCACCCTACACCAGATGGAGCTCATGGCAAGGGCCTCTCACCTCAACAATAAACCTGCTCCTACCATGTGCTATGGGAACAGAGAGCTCAGGGATAACAGGAGCTCTCAAAAGCATGTCACATTTCCTGCTAGTTGGCTCGGTCTGATTTCAGAGAGGGATTAGATGAAAATGGGAACTCCTGCTCCCAGTCAGCAGCAGTAAGCCTATTGCCACCCTCCACTCTGCCCAGCCTGAGACTTTGATTTGTGCGTGCACATGAGTTGACTGCACAACTTGCTCTGCACACCGAGTACTCTGCACGCCAGCAGGTACAACACACTTGGCTCTGCAGAGAGATGGGCAGAAGCTCAGAGGGCAGGGGCGAGGTGAGGGTGGCCCCAGTGGTGGGGAGGCTGGGCTGCAAGATGGAACAGAGCTTCTGGGAAGGACAAGAGAGGGGGAGAGAAAGCTGGCAGTGGCCAAGATTGAAATGGGTCACAAAGCACAGCTTCTTGGCTTTAGAGAGCATTAAGACAAGCAACTGTGTAAGCACAGTAAGTTATTCGAAGGCCTCCAAACTCCAGCCTGTTACCAGCCACCTGCCCTGGTGTGATCAGCAGAATCGTGACTCGATGATGCCTGCACCTGTAAAACACCAGAGGCTCCACTGCCAGGGCAGAGGCTCGTCCCAGACTGACCAGCACCCACAGCCCGGGGATGGCAACTGCAACCCGGGCCCTTCACAGGCCACCGCTGGGGCCCTGGAGGGCACTGCTAGGCCACGCATTGCAGTCCCACCCGGCAGCCTGCATAAGCCAGAGGGCATCCCAGAGAACCCTCACCCCGCTTTAGCACCCAGAGCAGGTAAGCCTACAGCGCTGTGCTGGGAACAAGCATTATCTGTCTTTGAAAGAGGTGAATGAGCACTGTCTGTCTTTGGAAAGAGGCAGGGAGCTCCAGGTCGGTGCACCTGTGTGGGAGAGCCACACTGAGGCACTCAGAGAGCATCGCCTTCAGCCGACTGCCTGCCATATAAACACAGGCCAGCCACGTATACCTATGAAAGGCAAAACGCTGCCACAACAACACTGCACAGAGCAGAAAGCTGACACAAAAGAGAGGAAGGAATACAGCAGGTAGTGACAGTAGGTTATTATCATATCCCTGAGAAACCTTTGGGCATTATAAGGTAACAGTCCATCATTCAGCAAGTTTCATAATGGAGAGTGTTTGCTCAGCCTCACAAGTACATTGTTTTGAGTAGCAATTCTTGCCACACTGGATTAGGCCAGGTGTCTTTCCAAAGCAAAAGCTCCCAGGAAACTCCAGCAGCTTTTTACATGAAGAAACGATTCCTCAGGCTTACTGAGCAAACCTCTCACCTTTTGAGGAGAGAAACTTGCTACCACCAGCTTTGTACTCTCAAAATATTACTGATGTCCTAAGTCATACAAACCATCACTAACTTTTGTCAAGATTAAAGGCAAACTACAGCACCTCTACAAAGCTCCAAAGGGGGATATCCAAACAAGAAAAATAAAACCAAGCGATGAACCAGTAGAGCTCCTTTGCATTCTAATCTAATTGTAACTAGATGCACTTTAAATTTCCTTTTTAATTCAGTCATTACCTGGTTATAGTTTTCTCATGACTGCTCAGACTGTTGTTTTCTACCATCATTGGTCCAGAGGCATTTCCCAAGTGACTGTTCTTTGCTACCTTCTGCCACACAGCTGCTTGCACAGTAGTGATATAGAGTGATCTCATTCCCAGCCTCCCAAGCATGCAGAGAATCAGTTACTTCTGAAGATACTGATAAGAAAGGTCCCCAGCATCACTGAATGAAATCTGCTTTGAGATTGCCTGTTACTTTTCCTTCTTTCTGCAATATTTCCTCACATCTAGAAGAACGTGACGTGCTGTCTAATTACATACACACACTTTTTAATTAAAATATTTTGATCCTGTTTCTGGACTGTGGTCTTGGTGGCTGAGTTCCACCTCAGAAGTCCTCATGGCCTGTGAAACATGCCCAACACCTACCATCTGACAAGCTCTTGGACAGCAAAGCAATCACGGGATCTGAGCTGGCAGAAAGGAAGCTCCCATCAGCTGGCACAGGGGATATTTCTTCCCTGCCTATTCCCTTAACTCCTCTTTGGGTAGGCACAAAATGCTGACTTTTTCTTCTGAATTTGGAAGAATATAGAGGTAAAACTCAACTCTAGCATTTTGCAGCCAGCACAACTAGCATAAGCCTTATTCAGATCTACATCCCTCCTCTCCAACATCACTGGACTCCAATTTATCTCAGGTCCAGTAACTTTCCAGTAAAGCTTCGCAGTGTGTGTCTATCTCCTCTCAAGTACTCTGCCTTTTGACTAATGCTGAGAGCTAAATTTGTTCTTTGATCACTCAGGCTGTGCAGACTTCACTGAGGAATGCTAACTTTTAACAGGCTGTAAATCAGTCTGTTTTCCTTCCACAATTCCTCAAACAGACAATCATAGATCAAACGATGGCAAAGACCGTTTCTGGCATGCTCCAAGCTAAAAGCCCTCCCTGTCTGTTCTACCCCAGTTTAAGAAACTCTTTGCAGGCTTCTGCAGACCCTCAAAGGCTGACTCTATGTGGCTACTCTATTCTGAGATCCAGAAATGTCAGTTTTCCATGCGAACGGCCCTTGGTAGAAATAAGTCAGGTTTAAACAGAGGGACAAGAGCTGTGCAAAGTGGCAACCAGACCTAGCAGATTTTCCAGCAGCTTTCTAGATCACCATAAGGATGGAAGAGGAAGAATTTCTGACAGACTGTACAATTACTTTCCTCAGTGAAGAACCCCTGGCTGGCAATACCCACATATCAGGTTACCACAGGCATTAAGAACCTGCTGAAGAAGGGAAGAGAGACAGAACTTTGCAGCTCACACAGATTTGATCATAAGTTGGAAAGAGCTCAGATTCAGGTTTGTCCTTATGAATACCCCAGCTGAATCCTCACACATAAATCTTATTTATTTAGACTCTTTAGTCCCTGAGAGGCATATAAAAGTAGTGATTTATCTATGCCCTATGCTTCCTTTAAGTAACACTATTTCCACATTTGGATGGAACTGGCCACAAAAAAAGGCAAAACTGACAAAAATGCATAACACTTAATATCCGTATTCCTCAGCATCCCAAATGTTACAAAATTTGTATTATGTTTTATTTTCAAAATCATTGCAAGTGTTCAATTTGTTGCACAGGAGGCATATTCACCTGGAACGATGACCCACTTAATTTTAGTCCTTATGCTACCCAACCACAATTTGGAACATCTGAGTTCATTTGTAATGATGTATATCAAGGGGAAATTATGACTTTTCTTGCCTCCTTCCAACCCTTCCTCCTCCAATCCAGACCAGAAAAACCTTTCAAAGAAAGCTTTTGTTAAAACAAAAACATTTCCATGAAAAGTTTTGGTTTCATATGATGGTAGTTTACAATTGAAAGTACATCAAAAAGGTTCCTAACTAGCTCTTGGCTTGAACTCACAATGACCTCAGCCCCATTAGACCTTTGGAGGCCCTGCTACAGAGGAAGAAACAGACAGCAAATACGTGGACTAGTTGATTGACTATATTCACCCATGATCAGGATAAGGGAAAGTTAGAGAAGTGGTAAGATCATAGAATCATAGAAGGCTTTGGATTGAAAGGGAACTTAAAGATCATCGAGTTCCAACCTCTCTGCCATGGGCAGGGAACCCTTTCACTACACCAGGTTGCCCAGAGCTCCATCCAACCTGGCCTTGAACACTTCCAGGGATGGAGCATCCATCCATCCATCCTCTGGGCAAGCAGTTCCAGTGCCTCACCACCCTCACAGTAAGGTATTTTTTCCTCATACCTAATCTAAATGTACTCTCTCTCAGTTTCAAGCCATTTCCCCTTGTCTTGTCCCTAAGTAAAAAATTCCTCTCCGTCTGTCTTATAGGCTCCCTTCAGGTACTAGAGGGATCCAATTAGGTCACCCCAAAGCCTTCACTCTTCCAGACTGAACAATCCAAATTTTCTCACCCTTTCCTTGTAGGAGAGGTGCTCCATCCCTCTAATCAACATTGTGGCCCTCCTCTGGGCTTGCTCCAACAGGTCTGCATCCTCCTTGTCCTGGAGACCCCAAACCTGGATGCAATACTCCAGGTGGAGTCTCACCAGAGCAAAGTGGAGGAGCAGAATTCTCTCGCTCACCCTCCCAGTCACGCTGCTTTTGATGCAGCCCAGGACACGATCAGCTTTCTGGACTACAAATGCACATTGTCAGCTCATGTCCAGCTTCTCATGCACCAGCACTCCCAAGTCCTTTTTGACAGGGCTGCTCTCCATCTGTTCATCTCCCAGACTGTATTGACTCTGGGGGCTGTTCCACACAGGTGCAGCACCTCGCACTTGGTCTTATTAAACCTCATGAGGTTCCCATGGGCCCACTTCTCGATGCCATCCTGTTCTTAGGTGTGTCAACCACAACACTCATCTTGGTGTTGTCTGCAGATCTGCTGAGGGTGCACCTGATCCCTCTGTCTGTGTCACTATTGAAGATATTAAATAACACTGGACCCAATACAGACCCTTGAGCAGCACCACTGGTCACCGATGCCCATCAGGACTCTGACCCGTTGACCACTACCCTCTGGATGTGACCATCCAACCAATTCCTTATCTACTGAACAGTCCACCCATCAAATCCACTTCTGTCCAATTTAGAGAGAAGGATTTGTGGGAAACCATGTCAAAGATACCAATTGTTTCTAAATTTAGAAGTTCTTATGAATAGGAAGCACAGAAAACATGTCATCTACCCCCTTCACAACTTCATGATTTCTTTAAAAAGATCCATCACAAACCTGCTTACTGCACCTCTAGAGTATTTCCCTCAGTTTTTTTCCTACACAGTAGTACCTGCTCCCTTCACTGTCCACTCCACTGCTTTTTAGTCCTCACCATCCTTTAACTTATCTATTTATCTTTGATCCTCAAGGCTTATCAGGCCTGTAGAAGATATGTGGAGAAGGTATGACAAAACAAGATCAGAGCCCCTTTTTGACCATAGTCCTGTCCTCATACAACAGAAGAAACCATGAAAGATCAAGGCTGCATTCCCAACAAACAGTTGGACAATCAGGCACTCACAACGCCTCTCTGTTCTCCCCTTAATATGGGCTCAAAGTTTCAAATTTTCTTCCTTCTCTACCTTTTTTTTCCCCTTCCATAAAATAAATTTTGAACAGTCAGTTGGCCAAGGCAGCAGATTCCATAGAGTCTTATTCCAGGCCAAATAGCAATAAAACTCATTTGGCATATCCATCTTACTGGGAAGGTAATAAAATTAAGGATTGCTATTTTGGTATGTCATTCCTTAGTAAGGTACTGATGACTATAAAAAAACTTCCACTGGGCTAGAGAAGCTGAATGCTTCTTACAGCTGACAAGTAATGCGACATGCTTATTATGGTAACTAAGATTTTTATAAAGCACCTAGAAAATGCAACTTCCCAACACCCAAATGTACTGACTCCCTTCCCACATGTGCAAAACCTGAGAAAAGACCTAGGGAAATGTTTAGATGGGAAAAGAAAGCTACCCACCGTTCCCTATTAGCACGACAGTTATAACAAGAGCTGTCTGCACAGCCAAAACACCTGCACAGGATATTAGTCCTCTGGAATCTCCCTGTTTGCCTTCTCCTGCCAAGCAAGTCTGCCTACAGTCAAGAATGACTGATAATTATTGAATTTGGGTTGAACAGTTTCAATTCATAAAATTTCCAAAAATACCAGTTTGGTTCAGGTCCCAACAGATGATGAGGTGAAGATGAAAAAGGAAGAAAAGGTAGTAGGGTGGGTTGGTTGCCCCGGCATTAAACAGGAAGGAAAATAGATTATCCACATGCCTTATTTCTTCCCCAATCTTGAAGTACAATTTAACTCTGAAAAAGGCCAACAGTACAGCCCTGTACTTTCTTTCTAAGTTGTTCTCTCCCCATCATCCACTTTCCTGCATGCTGAATTTAGCAATGAAAATAAGTACTATATCTGTTAGTCAACAGGGTCTCCAGAGAAGGTTGGGTCTGTGCTGACTCATACATCATCCAACCTACATGGTTGAGATAACCCAATATTGTTAGCAGGGTATTACTCAGAAGGGACTTGATCTGATCTGAACTACAGTTTCCAAGGACTTCTACAGTACAAGCAGATTTCTGCTCAAGGCTCATCTGTTGCCCTGTTTCTGTATAGTCTTAGCACAAAGGTCTGTGATAAGGGATACAAGATGGAGCCATAAATAAATAACAAGCTGCATTTGCATGGTAAGGTATTAATCCCACTCATTTTGTCAGACGAACTTTGGCACTTTTGAAACAACTGGGAGAAAACATATTCCCGAGTTTGTTGTAACTCCATTTCAGTTTTTATTGTCATGCAATGGGGAAGAAAAGGCACTCACCTCCTTCCTTGCTGACTCCTAAACATCCTTTCAGCTCCTGAAGTGAGATTGACTTGTCCTTGTTGAGGTCACAGTAGTCAGTGAAACGCCGAGCACATTTCTTGGGCTTGGCTTTCTTCTTTACATAACGTTTGAAAGGCTTTAGCTCCCGCTTGTTGATATCATTGCTGCTGTTGTTGTCCAGCTGGCTGAAATACCAGTGCACCACTCGCTCCTCTAGTGTGTGGCTGGGATCTGGCTCTGAGAACCTGGAACAGAGGAAGCACAGGCCCCCAAAAAATGGGTACTCTCACCAACACTGTCAAGCATATGCTGAGGAGCAAGAGCTGCTCATCAAATCAAGCGTTATGCCATATTTAAAGAAGGCAAAAAACACAGGTCTTCCAACCTCCTCCTTTCAGCTAGGCTCTATTGAGAGAGATGAACTTTTTCTAAATATGTCCTTTAGCATTAACAAGTGGTGTCAAGAGAATCTTGGACTCTGATACCCTCAGTAGCTCTGGTTCTCCTCACATCAGTTGCTGAAACTCTGCCTAAACCTGGAACGATCCCCTTTAGAGGGTAAGAAGCAATATCCTTGGTCCTTTTGACCCTTGGGTTTCCGTTCAAGTTACCAGCAGGAGGACCATGAGTATCAGCTGTCATGACAGTTTTTGTGACAGCAACATCTAGACTTCAGAAAGGTAACAAAGTATTTAATGCAAGAGATATTCATATTTGGAAGTGTCCTTGGCAAGATATAACACCTCCCCGTATCTGTACTCCTGTGCTGTATTTTCAGCCTTTTTAATGCTTTCCATGTGGCTGATTTACACCTAAGAGTTCCACAGCAAACAAACTCCACAAATCTATTAAAAGCAATACTACAGATTTGGCAACTTCAGTTTGCTTCACTTCTTACTCATTGTGATATTACAAGTTTGATGCTGTTTGACTCATTTTATTTCTGTGGAAAACAACAATATCAGAGAGGAAGAGAAGAAAAAGAGGAGGAACAGCAACAGCTATAGGTGCACAAATAGAGAATGCTGCCTTTCAACATCAAGCCATCACTATTATGTCATACCACTTAAGCAGTGTCTAGTGCTTTGCATGAGCAGAGGGAAAGGGGTTATTTCTTAGTGATATTGAGAATCAGGGAAGAAACTCTTTCTAAGTTAGCCTGTCTTTTCTCCGTATGACAAGCATGACAACAGAGAAAGCTGAAAAGATGCTGAAATGAGGCTTGAGACTAAGCCTTTTTGCTTCCAAGAATAAAGCATTTCAGTGCATGGAAATTAGTGGATAGGTAGTCAGACATGGTACACTGGCACTGGTTGCCGTGACTTGTTCCAGGAGACATACCCAGCTGCTGCCTAAATTCCTTCCCCAGGAAGGAGAGAGGAACAGTTTCATGCTGCAGGCAGCCAGATTCTCCATGTGAGTTTGGGGCATTCTAGCTGATGGGAAAATACAAACCCCAGCATCTTATAAAATGCACTCTAAGACTGTCACTAAAAATTTCTTTATTGGTAACTAGAAGGGAGAAAATTCTTTTCACTTTCTTGTATGATCAGTTTTGCCTTTAAACCACAGCCACAGAGCCTGAAAAGTAACCTCCCCACCCTACCACCATGGTAAATTAAATTGTTAGTGATGGGGAATCTATAATGTGCAGAAAGCAAGAACTGGCACTCAGGTAGAGAACAGAGATCCTCATTAACTTTCTCTGATAGCTTTTACAAATTACCTTAGAATATAGAAAGATGGCTCCTATCCAGAGATACATGAATCCTCGCAACATGTAAATACTCACAGAAGGGAGAGGCAAATAAGCTACACAATTTTCCCAAGGTTTTCCTTAAAACTATCTCCATCATTTAATTCTTAGTTGAGAGGCAGGATGGCATTCAGTCACAGAACCTGGTCAGTGAACAGTGGAATGAACACTGCCCAGGAGAAAGAACAGGTTAGGAATAAGTCTGGGGTTTTTTTTGCTAGCCAAAATACCAGGCAAGCCCCTGCTGTCACCTGTGGACAAGCAGAAATTAAAAAAATCTCCCCAGGAAGTTACGGGAGTGCCCAGATTTTCAAAACTGTATAGATTGACCAGGATGACAGTAGAGAACAGAAACACATCCTCTGCCTAGTTTTTATGACATTTATTAACATAACTATTGGCCTCTATCCGTTTTGGAAAAGAGCTGGCTATCATTTGAAGACGAGCGTGTTTCCAATAACCTCAAGGAAGTTCTGTATTGCCAGAAGCAATATTCTGCTTTTGCTGAGACAGAAAAATAAAATATGAGCTTTTACATTTAAGATTCCCCTTGTCCACACCTTGGCTTGCACTTCGTTTCCTGAAGGCCCACAATTGGAGAAGCAGAAATGGAAAAAGTGGCAGAGCATTTTAGAACCAACATCAGAAAGATGACAAGCTTCTCACTACCTGCTGAAGAGACACTCAGAAGCAGGACTTAAAAGTGCCTCTTTTCACGAGGAACACCAAGGAAGAGCTCTTATGAGTTACCAAGAGCTCTTGAGTTACCAAGAGAAGCAACATAGCTTTCTTCAGCACTTCCGTACAGAAAATCAGGGGTAATAAAATTAATCAGGCTAATACAAATACATTGACTCATGAGGTGATGATAAATCAATCTTTGCCATTACAAACATGTTGAGAGCTCATGCTGAAAACTGCAGCATGCTAATACAACTAAAGGGAATTAGTTTAACAGCTGTAACTTTAGGAGGAAGGAAGATACAGCCATTTCTGAGTTTTTACCACTTCTGTAGGCTGGTTTAGCAGGACTGGAGTTCCTAAAATGTTTGCCTACTCTCTCTGATTATCATCCAGAATCCCAGCACAGGAAGCATCCACATTATCTCAGTTCAGCCATATCTCCCTGCCTCATGAAATTACACGATACGCTAATGAAGGCTGAGGTTACCATACCTTGACTTTGACAACTGCCCGTGCAAGGCACTTGGGCACTACCACGAAACATGAATTGATGCAACTTTGTAGCACTGCTAGGCCACCTAGCTTTGATGATATGCCATGACACCAACCACACCTGCTGGGTCAGCCGAAATGAATCTGGGGCTCTAATTGTCCTGCAAACATAGACTTGGCAGGAGTATTCCAAGGGAATTTCCTTCTATTTGCCCTGTCCTCCTTCCCGCTCCTCCCCCCCCCTTTCCCCCCGCTTACTGTTGCAAGAGAAATAAATCAGCTCTCAGATGCAAACCTCATCTGTTGGGTTGCCTCTCTGCTCATTCAGACCATAAAAGAATCAAAAAACCAAGACAGAACAAAGCTGCCTTGTACATTCTCAATTTCCAACATCTCTCACTTTAACACCAGTCACAATAAAATCCACTGAATTCCAGTACCTCACTTAAGTGCTGTAGCAGCTTTTTAAGACCTAGTAAAGGCAGACATTACCAAAATATAGATGGTCTTCTCAAGTTTGACTGCATTACAGCTGTACTTACTTTTTTTCCTAGTTGTTCCCCTTTAGTAGTCTGTGGCAAAACAATCAATCCTAAAGAACGAGTACTGGGGAAAAGTAAGGAGCTCCATGCAAGATGCTTTTCCAAATGTAACCTGCTGGACTGCTTTTGTACACAATCCAGTAGGTTTAGCTTAGTTAGGAGCATAAGCCCACAGACATTCCAACAGTGAAGAGAAGCATGGTCTGTCAGTAACAGCCTAGGACAGCAAAACTGCTTTCTCAGTTGTCTTACAAATTTATCAGCATCAAGTATATAGTCATCTCTAAGTACACTTTTGCTCCTCCTCCTGTTTAATGTGCTAAGAGTTCTGTCATAGCAGAATACCTATTTCTTTGGTGGCATAGATTGGAGATATGTGAGTTAAGGTACTGTGACTTTTAACAATACTATCTTCTAGCTGAGGCACACTTCAACAGCATATTTCACATCATCTAGTGTAACTGGGATACAGGCAGAACACACAGAGGCTGTGAAAAAACATGGATATAACACTTTTGTTATCTGTACTGAATTCTGAATCAGAGAGAAGACTGCTAAAATATCAAATAGGCAGCTTGAATATGCACTTTGCGTGCCATCTGTAATGCTTTCTAGCCCTTGAGGGCCCTTGCAAGAAAGGAGGAGTTAACTAGCAGGAAGGACCAGAGAAAAAGGGGCAATATATACAGTGTGTAATCACATTATCCTCCATAGAACTGTGCTGTCAAAGGGTAATATGCCCCCCTAAATTTTACCAAGTAAATTGAAGTCCATTCCTGCCAAAGTTGATCCTTTGCTCCCTGAACACTTGCAGCCCCATTGCACCCCACTGCACAGGCAGCATGGACCCATAGTACTATGGCAGTGACAAAAAATCCTAATACAAACTACTTCTTTGACAGAAAGCAAGGTTGCAGTCTCTGAAGTACCCATCGTATGATCACCTGTTTGAAGACTTAGAAAATCTGTTCTTTTGTAATACAAATTTTACGTAGCAACATTAGCAGCTGAGGCAGGAGGGAAGGACAGTAAGACCAGCCTAACATCACCTGGCTGGATTGCAGAGACTATAAACCAGAGGATTCCATCATTCCAGGATGAAAGAACAAAGGATAAGAAGCTGCTATCAAGTACAACAGTGTTAGAAAAAAACCCAACAAGCCCTGCTTTCATTCCTAACATACAATGCACATTAGTGGTCAGGATGTTTACAGGAGTTTAAGCTGTAAGTTTCTATGACTTGGCAATATTTTGCAAGATGCAAAGTGACTGACCCCACCAGTCAACACCAATGACTGCATTGGTGATGTCCACCAAAGTGCCAGCAGGGAGCAGTGGAAAGCAATGAGTTTAACAAACTGAGGTAAAATCCATAATTGTTCTTTCTCTGCTTCCACTTCATACTCCTCTTTTGTTGTTCTTTGCAGTTGCCTGTTCTAAAGTTAAAGGCTGTAAGGGTGGAACACGGTTTGAATCAAAGAGGATTACTCTAATGGAATTGCAAAAGGATCCTGTATTTGTTTTCCTATTCTCCCTTTCCTGTAGCCAAAGAATCAAAAAGCCAACAAAAAAACCTAAGCTGTGTTCAGACTAAACAAAAGGGTACTAGGCAGTCCAAATTCATTAGGGGAAATGCATAATTCCTCTACAGTTACAACTTCAGTTATCTGCCTATTACAGTTTCTTCCTATCCACTGGCTAAGTTGTACATTATTCTCAACTTTTCTGAAGACTGTGGGATAAATAATTTAGAAAGTTAAAAAATAACCTCCCTTCACTCATCATTGACAGCTCAAAGACCCTCCTCTTACATGAACTCTCCTGTATCTTTAATTAAGCTAAAATTTCAATAAGAGGACAAAGAGAAGTTGGTATCCAACTTCAGTTGAAACACAACATGAATTAAGCATTAACTTGCCTGTGCTGTTTGAAAGTGTCAATCTTTATTAAAACATGGATTCAATTCAGAATGCCCTGGAGATGTGCTGAGCTGTGCTTTCCTGCTTCCAACTGCTCAACTACAGCATGAAAGGGAACCTCTCAGCCATTTTTTGAAGTATGGGGTTATTACATGGGAAGCAAGTGGCAACTTTAAATGAAGGGACATAGCTGCTGCGTTACATGATAAGGGTGGCTGTTGCAAGCTGCCCTTTTACCCTAAATTCCACAGGGTAGTAATATTTAATATTTTTGCTGATAATGTAGCAAGCCATAGTGTATATATTTTGGCAACTAAAACTCATTTTTGAATTGGTAGGGACCAAAGAGAATTTCTCAGATAAGGGAAACCCATGCTGGGATTCCCTTTGATCTAGTTTAGTTTAGGCCCTGTATAATATGAATATATCAGAATTCGAACATTGACTAAAATGTACTAAAGCGAAGTATAAATCTTTTAAGTGCTGCACCTATTACATGCTGTTTACATGTGAACAGTTTCAACAATGCTTCTTTTCAATATGGATACCAAACACTGGTTAATAAACCAATTTCCTAAAAGTGCTCCCTTAATTACTTTGAAAACATACAGTAACAAGATGTGCCATAGAGTTATTACATAAACTTAAAATTAAGAATGAATTTTACCAGAGATTTTCTGTTTCAAAACTCTAAATGAAGTCTACGTGGCTATTATGCTGTAATATAAACCTGGGCCACGAGGAAGGCAAGTTCTCCTCTCATTTACATTATTGTAAAGCAAGAGTAACTCAATTAAAGTCAATAGCTTTGAACTTTCTTAAACAAGACAAGACCTATAAGGGATTACAAGGTTGTTTTAAGCATGCCCCATTAGAAAAAAAAGTCTTATCAGGTTTTATTTACATGGCCTGCAGGAATCCAAGTGGTACTGCCTCACTTTGCTGCTACTAGATTGTTTTTGGATGCAATTTAGCACAGCTCTATGTAGTATTTTAAAAGCAGATCTCTAATTTCTCCTCATGCTCTGCCCTCACTCCCTCCCCCCACCACTCCAAAAAAAAAAAAAAAAAAAAAAAGTGCTAATATTAATTGCAAAGCCATAGACAGCTTTGCATTATAAACAGGTAAAGTCTTGAAGACAGCAAACACAGGAAGTTTTCACTCACATATCCAGATTCAGACTGAAGGCAGCAGGGTAATCTAATCTGATTTCCTGTATATCATACTCACAGAATGTGAATTAAATTATTCTTAGGACCATAACTCCAGTTTGACTAAAGCAAGTCTTTCTGAAACACAACAGACCTAAGATAAAAGCCTTAGAGAGAGGGAATCAGTCACCTCCCTTATGACTTCATTCTGAATTAGATTTGCCCTCACTTTAAAGAAATTTTGATCACGAGTTTGTTTATATTCAGTTAATCATGTTCTTCCCTGATAGATTAAAGAGTCTGGAGAGTCTTTGTCCCTGTGGAGATACTCAGATTATATAAAATCTTTCAACCTCTTTTTTTGTTTCTCTTAATACTCTGAGGAAGGCTGAGCTCCTTAAAACTTTCACTGTTAAGCTTTTTCAGTCCTTGACACTTTGGAAAGGCTGTTCTCTGTGTTTGGTCCTATATTTTAACATTGATGCATAAAGATGCATATTGTATGCTTGTATCATCTTTCTGTTGCCACGTAGAAACAGAAATACTCCCTCACCTACCCTAAAACTTGTACATGTGGCTTCTCTGATTAAAATACATAGGACAATACATGGGCCCAGTTGATATGGGGGTATAGCTTGGTGTTTGCCTGGTCTGCCCCCTGTAACATAAGCTTTGCTGACAATATGTTAAAAATTTACTTTGGATAATTGGATGGACTTGTTCAAAACCTAAAAAAAGGCCCAGGAGAATAAAAAGCTGAGCACCATAAAGGAGCAGAAAGAGGGAGGCTACAGAGGGAACCAGTGCATGTTTAAATACAGAAGCTGTTCTGCCATCATTATGGGGAAGATGGAGAAGAGCTTGCAAAAGTGAAGCTTGCCTCACAAATAAGGAAAATTACATTAAGATGTTAAAACTGACATGACTGATATTAAGAACAATCAGATAGTCACATCTTTAGCTTTTCTTTTCAACAAGAATTTTCAGTAAATCTAGGCCAGGGAGATACAGGATAAGCACTGTCATAAATACAGTATTTGGTTAGTTGTTACAGGTGGAAATTAATTAAATATACAATTAACCCAATAGGTAAAATATCCCTTCAGCTTGGAAAAGAGCTTTCATTTCCAGTGCCAAAGTCAAGTTAGTCACACTAGACAATTTCAGATATACAAAGAATCATGGAATTGTTAAGGTTGAAAAAGACCTCCAAGATCATAAAGTCCAACTGTCAACCTACCATCACCACCACATTCACCGCTAAACCATGTCTTTGACTTCCATATCCACATGGTTTTTGAACACTTCCAGGGATGGTCACTAC
This sequence comes from Empidonax traillii, assembly GCF_003031625.1. Taxonomy (NCBI): domain Eukaryota; kingdom Metazoa; phylum Chordata; class Aves; order Passeriformes; family Tyrannidae; genus Empidonax; species Empidonax traillii. The sequence goes on from NW_020955249.1 coordinate 1,979,097, forward strand.
ACCACTTCCCTGGGCAGCCTTTGTTCCAATGCTTTACAACCATTTCTGTTAAAAAGTTTTTCCTAATATCTAATCTAAACCTCCCCTGACACAACTTGAGGCCATTTCCTCTCTTCCTGTCACCTGGGAGAAGAGACTGACCCACACCCCTCTACAAGCTCCTGAAAGGTCTCTCCTCAGTCTCCTTTTTATCCAGGCTAAACACTGCCAGGCCCCTCAGCTGCCTCTCATATGACTTACTCTCCAGACCCTTCACCAGCTTCACTACCTTTCTCTGGACACACTCCAGAACCTCAATGTCTTTCTCATAGCAAGGGGCCCAGAAATGAACACAGTACTCGAGGTGTGGCCTCAGCAGTGCCACGTACAGGACGACAATCACTTCCCTGGTCCTGCTGGCCACAGCATTGCTTGATACAGGCCAGGATGCCACTGGCCTTCTTGGACACCTAGGCATACTGCTGGATCACGTTCAGCTGGCTCTTGACCACCACTCACAGGTCCTTTTCCTCAGGGCAGCTTTCTAGCCACTCCTCCCCAAGCCTGTATCACTGCATGGGATTGTCGTGACCAAAGTGCAGGATCTGGCACTTCACCTTACTGCACCTCATACAAGTGGCCTCAGCCCATTGATTCAGCCTGCCAGATCCCTCTGCAGAGCCTTCCTACCCTCCAGCAGATCAACGCTCCCACCCAGCATGGTGTCATCTGTGGACTTGCTGAGGGAGGACTCAATCCCCTTATCCAGGTTACTGATGAAGATATTAAATAGGGTTTAATATTTTAATTAATTTTTATTCAATACTGAGCCCTAAGGAACACCACTTGTCACTGGCCACCAGCCACTCTCTGGGCCTGGCCATCCCACTAGTTTTTACCCAGCAAAGAGTACACCATAAGCAAATTTCTGAAGTGAGGGCTCAGGATATTCCTTCCCTTGGGACTCTTAGAAAGCAGGACTCACTGCAGAAAGGCAGCTTCCCAACTCCGCAAAGCCATATGAAATGAAATATGTATCAATTAAATTTTTATACAAGTACCAAAAAATCCTTGAAATTACTTTTAAAAAACAAATGGTTCCATCATGGCATGTTGGGTTGGAAAAGCTTGACGTGTACATGCTTAGCCTAGCTGATGCACATGGAAAGTTACACCAAAGCAGTTATCCGAATTTAATCATGGTAGTGGGCATGCAGAATATTTGGGTAGTGGCAGTCTTTCACCTTTCCAAGGACAGCCTGCTCAAAGATTTAATTTTCCCCTCACAACTGGGCTGCTGACATTGGAGTGGAAAATAAATCAACATGACGACTATGCGAAGACCTGGGCAGTGAAAAATTCCACCAGAAAGGCCTCTATTGAAAGCTGAAAATTACACAAAGCTTAAGGAACATTAGGAAGCAAGCCTGTTGGTTTATAGAAGTGCAGAGGGGGCATACATCTCTGGTCTCTACAACATTGGTTTATATTAAGCTTTATTTTAAGAGTGATGATTTACATTGGCTGTGTTTCAGTCCCAGTGCCAAAGATGCCAAATAAATATCATGTACTCTCCAGGGCTTCCCACCACCCTTCCCCATTGCATTTTAACCACGCAAATTAGACAGAATTGAATTGGAATGCTTAAGTCTGGGAGAGAACGATGTATTTCCCATCCTTGGGGCATTTTTCATCTTGTTTATATGAATACAGACATGCTAGGCATATACTGCTAATTAGACATGTTACAGAATATTCAGCATGCAGGCACTCAGTCACTGGCCTGTTTTCTAAGGTCCAAAGGCAAAGTTAAACCCATATGAGTTCACAAGCAATCCATAATGAAGCTGAGGGACAAAGAGGTACCACCCAGGACCTCAAACAGTTAAAGATGGCACTGATTCCTTTTCTATTATGAAAGAGGAAAGCAGGGGATCAACATTACTCTCAACATATTGGAGCAATACCCACAGAAGTAACATATGCACAGAGGCACCTTCATCTCTACACCCCTATGAACATAAGCACATTAGTCATTTCGGCATCCCTGCATGCTAAACTAATACTCGCTCCTTTTATAGTCAGGCGAATCCAGAACCATAGAAGCCTTGCCTAGCCAATGCTGCACTTCTTAAATCCATCACAGTTCATTCTTAGTGGCCTGTCCCAATGCAGCACTGAAGCTGCTGAGCTGAAGGGATCTGCTGTTATAAAGCAGGAGGGGGAGACACAGCCTCAGATTTCCAGCAGTTCCCCAGAAACAGAGTTGTGTCCACCTCTTTCAACAGGCCTGACATGTTGCTCCTTCCAAAAGGGGTGGACAGGCAGCTGGTCAGAGGGAAGGGCCATAAAAAATAGCTCCTCTCCTCATCGGCGGCTGGCTGCAGCCTCACAGCAAAACCACAGCACTGGTACTGCCAAGAATTCAGTTCACATTCTTCAATCCCTGTGCTAGCCACTAGGCCACACGGTCTCCTTCAATCCATTTGCATTTTATTAGGTCTTTTCATGCACCAAGGGACAAAAGAACAAGCCACTTCCTCCCACTGAGCTCTCATTTCACACTTCAAATGGTCTATACTAACCTTTATGGTGGAGCAGCTGCCAGGGAGGAGGGGCGGGAGGAGGCAGGCAGTGCTAGGATGACAGGACAAAGCAGCCTCTGAAGATTCAGCCTCAGATCCTCTCCCAGCAACCCAGAGGAACCCAAATCAGTCAGAGCAACACCTTACCCTCCTGCCCCCACCTCAGGGACACCCAGACCTCTGCAATCACCTGGGTGGCATTCAACCAGAGTGCTTTCTGGACTCACCTCCCACCCCCAGTAGGTGCTGCTGAGTTAATAGCCTGTACCATGTCTGTCGTCAGAGCATCAAGTAAGCTGGTAATAAATTCAACTTTCTTCCCTTCTGGGCAGCCTGCAAAAAGAAAAGAGGAGATTTAATGCAAGAACACACAGGCTTGGTCTCCTACCCCAATTCAGCAAAGATCACCCAGAACCACTATTGTTTTTAAGATGGCAGTCACCAACATAGTCCCTAAGGAAAGGTAGAAGAATCCCTCAGTAGGATTCTCTGCCTGGCAATTTGTCCTGCAGCTTTTGTCCAGGCACATGCAGGGTCATCAGCAATATCTGGCAGGAAGACTATGTGGTTAGCTTTATGGTCTCATCCAGTTCTCTACCAGCAAAACCACAGGGATGTGCTTGCTCAAAGCACCTGGCAGACAGGAGTTCCCATGATGACACTTGCAGAGAAGTTTACAAAACAACTCACTACCTCCTGGGTCATCTTGCAATGCAAACATGGTTGTTCTGAGGTCCTAACTGACATGTTAAAAGTATGATAAAAATATTTTAAACATACATGCTTAAAGTATCACAGAGCACAAAGCAAGCTCTGCCGCTTGCACTCTCGTCTTCAGGCACAGAGAGCACTGCCTACCAGCACCTATCACAATAATTCAGTTCTTTGCATGATCACACTCACAGGAAATATGTTAATCTGAGTCAATATGTGGTAGTCACCCCCAGTCACTGCTGGCTTAAGCAGGACAAAGCAGGTTGAAGATGAGCTCGGTAACCATTTCCATTACTTAGTGCTGAGGCTGCCTGGCTCCCCACCATCTTAACCACAGACTGACAGAACCTCCTATCCTAAACAGTGCCAGTCTGTTATGATGAAACTCTCCATCTCCTTACCTTTGAAAAGCAATCTATGCTGTTTCCTTGCTTCTTAAAGTGTGCTTCATTTATTACCACCTCAATGAATACTGTAACAATTGCTCTAGCCTACCACAGAACAAGCATGCTTAACTTCAACCCACCACCTTAGAAACTATTGTCCAAAACCCACCACCCTCTCATCCTATTGTCTTCTCCTGATGTGATAGAGAAGCCATAACTACATCCCTCACCTCTTTCCCCAAACCACCATGCACTACACCAATTATTCAGCTGCTTAAGGCAGCAGACATCAGAAAACAGCCTCCCACAGCAACATATAGAAGTGTCAACACTTTCTGCTTTTCTTGAACAAGAGAGAAGCACATGTACCCCAAAGAGAGCACCAGAAACTTACTGTCATCCCTTGACAGCTGAAAGCAGCTTGCAAACTGATCTGACAAAAACTCCCTCCTTTGCAGTGTTACAGGCTCTGTCCTCTGCAATAGCTAAGCAATAGTCCTTTGCCTGTCTGCGTATTATGTACATTACACACACTCACACCCCTCAGCACTTGTTTGGCACATGGTCCAGAAAATGTCAGCATTGTAATGGGTAAAATGCTATTGCAGCCAGAGTAGACCACTCACTTAAAGGAGCTTTCTGTTGAGGTAATGAAAAGGATGAAAAACTACTTGCTGGAATTCATCTCCCTGGGGTCACAGCATCTCACAATCTGCAGGAATTAGCAGCTTGCCATTTGCTATGTACAAGCAACTTTTTCCTTCCTTCTTTATTTTTTTCTTCTGGCCACAGTCATGACAGTTTGTGAACAGGGTATGTGTACATGTGCAAGAATCTGAATTTATGTCTCCTTCACCTTGGCCTCTGCAAGGTCTCTCCACACAGGCCAAGGAGCACACTGCCTGCAGCACTGAGACTAAAGAATGGTAAAACCTCCAGAAGAGGAATAACGTAAGGGGTCCTCCGACAGAACTACATACAAATGGAACAATCAGTCTCAAATAAAGCAGGGATTTTTCTTAAAATTCTGTTCTGCTAAGAAATAAGAGTAGAAAAAAAACCAAAAAGAAACATTCTCTCTACAGTTCTGAATTTTTGCATACAAGGGCAGTTAATCAAACAAACCTCAAGACTGCATAAAAAAGATCATGTAGCACAGCATCTCTCAGGCAGACGAACCAGGATCAGATCCTCGATCTCCTTATCTCTCCATAGATGGGTGTTTTCAGTGACAGGAATCATCACAGAATCACAGCATGTGGTTAGGGTTGCAAGGGACCTTAAAGATCATCTAGTTCCAACCCCCTTGCCATGGGCCATTTGTCAGATCAGGTTGCTCAGGACCCCACCCAACCTGATTTTGAACACTTCCAGGGCTGGAACATCTAAAACTTCTCTGGGCAACAATCATGCCAACCAATGCAGCCAAATGCAGAACTTCAAGTTTCCTCAGGCACAGAAAAGTGGCTTGAGCTGAGAGGGCAACTCTCCTGCAGTCTAATACTGGAACCAGACCACTAAGATACAGAGCATCCCGTGTCTTCTTCTGCATCAAGCAGTTCCTGTCCCCTTGTCTGGCTTCAGCGGAGAATGGAAGGGAGAAGGGAAATCAAACCATTCTGTCTGAGGTCGGCAATAGAGTCTCAAAGAAAAAGCCTATGAGCAAAGGAGTTTGACAGAGGAGCTCTAGAGAGGCAGGGATGAAGTGCAAGGATAGGCAGTAAAGCAATGGGAGAAGGGGATGGGGAGTTCAAGGAAGTAAGGTTATTCTATTTCAGTGTGATTTCCTAAGGAAATGAGCCTTAATGCAATCATTTAGCTGGTTCCCCTCCCCCTATCATCCAACTTGAACCAACTGGTCAGTTTCCTTTGAATGTGAGAGAGAGAGGCAGATAGAAATTTCTACATGACTTGTGAAAATGAGGAGCTGCACAGGAGAGAGTCCTGCTGAGGGCAGAGTTGCTAAGCAGAAAGCTCTAGGGTCCGAGGTCAGGGGCCAGCAGGAAGAGGCTCAGAAGACACAGAAGGTAGATCTGGTACAAATCTCATTTCCTTTTCTAACCTGCTCAGGAACAACTCATTTTATGCTAGCCAAAGAGAGGACTAGCAGAAAGTAAAGCTGATCCAGAGATAAAAGCTTTTTCTGCAGACTTATTGGTCTCCACCACTCCCTCATGATGGAGAAGGGACCCACTGTAGCTTCTATTTTCAAGCAGTCCCCATCCAGGAGAGCAATGGTTGACTCAATGTCAGTGAGGACCCCCTCACTCTGCTCCTTAGAAAGGCAGTAGGAAGGAAAAACCAGAACACAGGCAGGTGGGATAGCATTTTTAAGAGCCACACAGACAGCTATGCCCATCAAATGTTCATAGCAGAAAAAAAGTGGGCAAGCAGTAAATTATGGCTTATCAGGGAAAAGCAGAATAGAAAACAAGAAGCATTGGGAAATAAAGTGCAACCCAGGCATAAAATGAGGGATAAAGACCAGCTAAGTGAGAAGCCATCATTAGCTAAGGGACTTTAGTGCACCAGGAACGTTGTCCTGCCTGGTCCATGCAGTGTCAGGGAGCCAAGTCAGTCCACTAACAATTGCCAATTGTGTCCTCTTTCATTACTCAAGGGGCACCAAGTTGCTGAAAAGCCCTGCTAAATGGAAAGGGTCCTGTCCTGGTCTGAATCTGAAGAACATTCAATGCTGAGCCCATTCTTCTCCCAACCTTTTTTGGCATCTAGGTTTCTTTCCTGAAAATTCTGATAGCAGACATGTTTTCAAACAGACACATTTTCAAATTGGCAGACAGGCAATAAACAGGCCCTCCAGGACACTCCCAGGCTTTTCCAGCTTACTGCTGAAACAGGAGATAATCCAAAATAACACAGAATAAACCCCATGGTAAAGCATGCATGAGGAAAGTCCCCCATCTCCTCAACAATATTCTTGGTCTCTTAAGAGTCCCAAGGTAAGACAAGGTAAGAAGGGAGAGACAGGATCTTGTTTCTCTGACCTGGAAGTTCTCTGTCCTTGAATGGATCATCCACCTCTGTGCTCTTCGATCTGGCATCACTTTCACACACTGGAGTCTCATAGCTGAAAATGGAGAAGAGCACAAGCTGAACTATGTGACACAGCTTTAATGATATCACATGGTCACCAGCGGATTGTGCCTTATCTGCTTCCTGCAGGGGAAACCAATAAACCTGCAGAAGAAATACGATTCTCAAGGATCTGTCTGTTTATGGACAGTCAGCAACAGCAGCAGAAGTGGAAAGGGAAGGAAGAACATACTTTGAAGTCCAGTACCAGCTACCAACTGAAACTCATGAAGATCTCAAGGCCCTCTTCCATTCCTTGTGGGCATAGGCTGATATTTTCTTCAAAGTTGTTCATGCTCTGCAGAATCACTGTATCTATCAGAGTTTAGGTCCCAGCTCCTACTGGCCTGTTTTTACAGCTTGCCTGACCCACCGTTTGTTTCCAAAACCCAAGTGAGAAAAGATTCCCCAGGTAGTTTTAAGATACAGATAACTGGAAAAAAAATCTATCACTTGCTTAAAATTTACCGATTCATAACCAAGCATTCTTCTAAATCCATACTGGTCAGGATTCAAGTGGCTACAGCATGGAATTAAAAAGCAGATGATAATGCAAAGCCACTAGTGCAGAGCCTTTTCACTGTTCTTGCCTATAATCTGTACTGAAGCAAAGCATCAATTCCTGACACCTCCCAAAAGCTTCAAATCACAAAACAAAGAAGGCTGTTTTGCATGAGTACTTAATACAGAGAAAAGTAAGGACAGTAGTTTCTACCCACCAACTCCTATGGAGAGGAAGCTGCATAGAAAAACTCAACGGGGAACATCACATATATGGCATTGCTAGCTCTTAAGGAAGGTAGTGCAGAGTGAGTAACTGGTTTGATACTGCAATAGGTTGAGGTTTTTTATATATCTTATCTTCTCCAGCACCTCACTAGGCCTGCTGATGGCTCTTACCGAGTGGAAGTACCAGGCAGGGGACGTCCCGTGTCCACCAGGACACACCAGCAGTACCCAGTAGACTGGTGGCATTGCACTGGTTTGTAGAGTCCTCCAGGAGCACACTCAGGGATGACAATACCCTCGCGGGGATTCTGCCTGGCCTCCTCCAGGGCGCTCTGCCTTTCCTGGTCGCAGGAGTGAACTTTCTCTGAAAGACAGGGGAGGTTGGAGGGAGTGAGGAAAAAATCCAAATCAAGATCACTTTCCTCTGCTCAGCAAGATATAGGTATTCTTCACATCAGGAGCCCTTTGTGCCTGTTTCCTTCTCATCAAACACCAGTATGTCTACATCCCCAGGAACTCAGAGCCTTCTGTGTTGAGAGCTTTCTCCTACATTTATCTGTGACACAAGATTATGGATTATAGACATTGACTGCCATGTGCCCAGCACGTCAGAACTCATCAGCAGGAAAAACTCATCCTGATCACTTGGGTTCAAGAACTCAACTATCAGATAACAATAATTCACTATTACTGCAGCCATGAAGCGAGCATTTCCCAGATTATGTTTTCGCAAACTGATGGATCCTAAATTGTGACTTGTATTTTCCAGTTAAAAAAAGAAGGCAAACACCCTGCCCTTCCCCACACTCTTCTCTCTCAACCTGCTCCTCTTGGGATCATGTTGGAGAAATGCTATTATGTTATTATGCTATTATTTTAACACCTCCTTATCCAGTGCAGACAGCACCTCCACACACCTCAGCAGGGAACAGAATGGGAACAGTTCTGCCCACACTGCCATCACCTTCCCACCCTGGAAAACAAAGGGCACCCAACACTGCTTCCTACCAAGGGGTAGGTAAGGGCCAGTGCCTTAATAACTTATTACACAGAAAAGGGTATTTCCAAAGACATCAGAGAACAGAGTAGAGAGGTAGTTCTTTGGCATGAACCAAAGAACAGGAGAAGCCCAGAAGTGTCCTCTTCTTCCCTAGCCTTCCTTTCCCTTGCAGTTTACTGTGTTTTTTCTTTTCTTTTTATACATAAGGCACAAGACCCATAACTCCTTGCCACAGGCAAGAACTCCCTCAAGCTTTAAATTCAGAAAATTCTTCAACATGGACCAGCAATGACACCACAGGTCCATCCCAAATCTTTGGATGTTTGCACCACCAGCCAGCAGACCTGGCATGACCTCAGCATCCTGCTCCCAGGTCTGGCTCAGCATACAACTAACACACACTCACTCTTTGCTTGTTTTTTGCCTGCCTGTCTGTACACCATCAGATATGTCTAATATTCTGCTGATAAATTATGGTGTAGAGAGTAATTCTTGTTCCATATTTGGGGAGCAGAAGGGGTACCAATTCACAGCTAGAATTCCACAGCTTGGTAGCAGCAGGTACAACAAAAAACTCCAGCAGGTCCACACAGCGTCACCTCAGTACAGCATGCTTGGGTACCAGAAGAACTTCTACCGGTTGAAATTGAACTGTAGCAGCTGAAAGAGTCTTGAAACCCAAAATGGCCTCAATTCTCCTCAGCATTTCAGATCACTGTCGAGGCTGGGAACGTGAAGGGCAACCTGAACTTTGCCACACATAAACCCATACATTCAAAACACAGAATAAAAACTTTGAAGTGTCGGCAAGTCTGACTCAAGCAGAGAAAAACTTGACCAGGAAGGAGCAGGAGGGGATAAAGTCAACAAAAACTGAAGGAGAGCTCAAGCCTCAGCTGATATTTAAGCTGACTTCACTTTGCTGACAGACTTTCACATCTGAAAAAAAAAAAAAAGACCCCGCAACTGTTCCCAAGCTGTATGTGGACAGAGAAGTCATTGAGTGAGAGGCTTGCAGGCTCTCTAACAAACCACTTACATCAGAGAGGCCCCCTCTTACCCACAGTCTGCCAACACCAGTTCACACCTTGGCCATCAGGTGAGGTGAACCATTCATGCAGCTTGGGGAAGCAAAAAAACAGGGGCAAAATTCCATATCATCTTTATATTATAAGTAAAAGAAAAAAACTTCTGCTAAAAAGAACTACATTCCAGGAATTTTTCTATCTAAATCCCCAAAGCTTCTTGAGTGCACAAAGTCAAAACAAGATTTCTCAAGTCCTTTCAGTCTTGCAAAACTAGCAGTAAAATTACTCAAACAAAATACGGTGGGTTTTCTTTGTTTGTCAGAACAGAGAAATATGCTACTTTTATTAAAATCAAGAAAAAATAATAAATATCTTTAATGAATTAGGATCTTATTTTATATACATTTGCAGTTAGGTATGCAAATTACACAGAATAAATGTACATAAACACACATTTGTGCTATGCCATTAAAAAAAATGGAAAAAATCTTTCTGCACATATTACACAGAAATTTGGGGGAATTGAATAGTCACAACATTTACTATCAGAATACATAACTAACTGGTAGCTGTTTCTGTTTGAACGGTGTTTAAAGGCTGAGTGAAACAAATCTTAAAGCCTTTGTTCAGTTGATATCAAATAGATATCATGACGCAAACTCTTCCACTGTCACCAGAATTCAGTGGCCCATCATTAGCAAATGATGCAGTACAATTGAAATAGCAGGGAGATCACACTTTTCTCATTTCTAGTATACATCTAGAAGAAGCTGCTAGCAAAGTTCCTCCCTGCATTACAGATTTCTGCTTCATCTCTTACATGCCAAAGTGTCCCAGCTGACAGCTCTTCTCTGAACCCTTTCCAGATCCACCATACCTTCCCCGAGCTAGAGGAGATCAGAATAGCAAACACATTGTGGAAATAGCAAACAGCCTTGTGGAAAGTTCCTTCAGTGACATCTGTCTAGAAAGCAGAATGTATTAACTAATAGTAGCCCCTGGAGAAGCTCTTTCCTCCAGGCTACCACTCTAACAGCACTTAATTCCCTTAAAAAATAAACACGAGTATTAACAGTTGGGGTATTCAAAAGCCAGCAAAATCAGCAGGGAAATCCATACCATCAGCTTCCCTAGTATGGGACTTGGCCTGAACTGCATGCACTGTCACCCTGAAAGATGGTCTCGTGAGCAACGAAGGGACCATCAAATGCTATCCCAGCTCCAGGACACTGAAGACTGCCTGTTCCAGTCAAACTGCTTACTGGAAATTGCGCTGTTGTTGCCAAGGCCACATTCATGGAGAATAGTGAAAGCCTATGGCCAAGTTAGAAAGTTTTATTCCAGGTATGAAATTAGGCTGTCATCTTAGGAAGTAGCATATATTTATTATACTCACAGGGTACTTAAAAGCCTATTCCCTGTTAATGGGAGTTGCAGGCACAGAAAGATAAAGAAAGGTTTTCCTTCTTTCCCTAAACTAAGCATTTAGAGAAAGAATATTTAAGACAGCAAGGTGAACACAGTCTTCCTAGGACAAAAAATAATATTACATGCATTTACTTCTTTATTTTAAAGGCGCTGTCACATTCAGCTGTTTTCTGCCATCTCTGTTTTTTCTGAAGAGAACCATCACCAAAGAAACTAAGTAACACTTGCCAACTTGCTTTTGCTGGGGAGCAAAACCTTTGTAAGACAGCAAACCTTACAAAAGATCCAACGACAGTAAAAAAAATATTAGGGAATGTATGCACGTACACAAAGCAGAGAATCACTGGCAGAAATATCCATTTTACCTTAACTGCTCAGCTCTAAAATCTAACTGTTTGTTCCTTCTTACTCTTGGCTGCTTGTAACACTCATTAAAACATATTTTTAAAGAATTGCCTCTGAAGCCATGAGGTATTGCAAGAAAACACAGCTTGGACATCTGCAGTTGCACATTATTTCTGCAACAATTTTCCCCTTAGTAATGGCCTTCTGAGAAATACATGGTCAGATTCATAAAAAGGTCTCTCATTCCTAGTCCCTTAAGTACACACATTCAAACATACATCTAGTGTTTGCATAATAAAAATAAAAGTGATGGATGAGGTAAAAGACTCATCTGACTGTCTAATAAACTATATGGTTATTAAAGAGATGGGGGGGTTTGTGTACTCTACAAAGCTGTTTGTGTACTCTACAAAGAGAGGGTGTCTAGCAGCACCTAGCCAAAGGCTTGTGCTTAAAAGTTCTCGTGCTCAGCTTGCAGAGCTAGATGCAGCCAACATGCTGCTCTGGGGACAAGGCAGCCTCCTCCAGCTGCTCTCCTGACATATAACTCTCACTGCTAATGAGAGCCAAAGGACCAAGCATGATTCACTGGGGCTGTGAGGATGCTGTGGATGATTTGGGTGGGACATAAGGAAGATATGCCATCAAACCACAGTAGATTATTTTTTTGAATATTGCTCTTCTGCACCCACAATTTTTTTTTTAATTAAAAGAAGAGGGACATGGTGACACCAAAATCAAACACCCTGGAGAGTTCTCTACATCCTTGAGACAGCATTTCTTCTTCCAAACTGGGCAAAAGAGAGGATCTAGTCTTCTTCCTCTGTGCTTCTGCCCAGCCCCAATGAACCTATATGAATAGCCTAACCCCAAAGCTACAGGCCATGCCAGGCAGGGCAGATTTCCTTCTCTTTCCCTCCCTCATTTCTTTTGAACAGAAATTCTGTCTGGACCAGAGAAACTTTTCCCATGGAGTTCCCACAAAAAGCTTCAGTTTTAGTGAACAAGCATTCATCACAAGGGGAGGAAAAGGTCTTTTGCTGAAAAATTCTTGACCAATCCCCAATTGTTAGTGCTGCAACAGGAACCTGACTTCCAAATACTGTTTCAAAAAAATAGAGCACATCTTCCCCAAATTTTTTTTGTTCAACTCCCAGCTTTCCCCTCAGTGAGCAATTAGTGCAGCACAGAACAAAGGGCAGCAGCACAGATATCTAGTGCCAAGTTCCTACTGACATCCTGTGCCAACCCAAACATGTGGACTAAATGTCTTTGTGCCTCAGTTTTCCTCTCAGTGAGAAAAAAGTGTTTGCCTGTCTCCCAGGGGAGCTTAATTCAGACAGGGTTGATTTCTCATTTTTACTTAGCATCTTTACAGTGCTGTGGAAGAGCCTTGAACTGCTTATTTTATCACAGTATGTATGCCAGCTTAAAGGTGCTTTTACATTGCATAAGGGAGCTTTAATGTGAATGGGATCCAGGTCCAGTCCAGAATAACAAGTGCCTCATCCCAGTAAGGAGATTACAAGAGCTGTGGCCAAAAAGCACAGCCTCATTCCACAAAATAAGTTCAGCACAGGTTATATCAGCAGTCCAAATCTGCATCCTTTACACCTCAGAGGGGAAAGAGAATTTGAAAAGCCTTGGGTACGCACATGCACAAGTGCTAACAGGACTAGCAAAGCAACACAGTGAATAGGCACTAGCTGCCTGTTCCCTGAGCAAGGCTGTGGGTGGAGGGAGAGAAACAACCCCTTCTGTGTTTACTAGGAGCACAATAACAGCTGAGCAAATACAGCTCATGGGGATAGCATAAATCTCTCCACACCTCTGTTAGTCATCAGAGCTGATACCCACTCCACCCTGTTCTGTCTGGAACTGTGGTCCCTCCAGAGTATTCTGGCTAATATAAAGGTAGAAAGAAAAATAAAGCTTGCAGGTGCTCCCACACTGTACCAGTTGAGCAGCCCTTGTTTTACCTTGGTACTCACTCCATTTCATTTCTCAAGGCATAGGCTACAGAGAAAGCAGATGCTACATGTTCCAGTGGTGAACAAGTACAATGCAAAGGTTTAACAGGTGGGTTATAATTTTAAAAAATGCATTATTCCAAGTGGCTCATTAAACTTCAGCTATCCAGGAACACGTCCTTCCCCTGACATTTTATTCCTGCTCCAAAAGATAAAGCTGCACTGCATTCCCACCACTGTTACATGATGAGAAGCCTATTCAATATCTACCCTCTAGCTTGAAATAAGGAGGACTTCCTAGGGGAAGCACTGTCTCAGGGATTAGAGGGACTTTCTGATGCTCAGCTTGTGCTCACTTGGCAGAACCTGTGGTGCTGCCCAGCTAAGAAAGGAGTCTGCTCCACAGGGTTTCCAAACTACACAGGAATAAAGATCCACACCCGGCTCATCTTGAAACCTGTTAGTTGAAAGCGACCCGTCCTTGCAATTATAACTTTCAGGCAGGCCTTGGAGTCTTTCTATCATCCCATCTCAAGCAGTCAGTCACAGAGTCCTAGCTCTCCTAGAGCTGTAGCCAGACTGGGTGAAGGTTGGCAGAAAAAGACCAATGTTTTTTTATGGCTATAATACATCATCCTGGAAAAAACCCTGCAAAAATACAATGCATTAAACAGAGCTCTGCTTAAATTCTAGTTCATTGGAGCATATTATAAATTGTGTCATTCTCATAAGCAAACAAGGAAAATGCAGACTGTATACAGTTACCATGAGATGTCTAGCACCGCAGGTTAAGAAAGATATGCTCTCTTAGACAAGAGATCTCAAAAGTTCTTTGTGAAACAGTCCAGTTTAGAAAGCTATCATGAGACTTGTATCAAATTAAATGATAAATTTGGCTAGTGGAACAGAGCATCCAATTTACATACTGAACTTCAGGAAAGAATTCAAAGTCACCTTGATAAATGGTTTTAAGTCAGTGCGATCACAACTTACAAGTACAAACTATAACAACCACCAAGGAAAAATCCAGTGCATTGAGAGGAAATTACTGGCGAGACAGCAAGACTTGGAAAAAAACTGGTCAGGGACTTAGGTAGACCACAAAAAAAATCTGCAACTTCCTGACATTACAAACAACAACAAAAAAGTCAAAACAAGAGAATCTAGCTGTGGGATGTAATGACAAAGGCTTCACATAAGAAAGGGGCCCTAAGGACTAGTGATCCTTTATGTCAGCCCTGTGTACAAGCTCTGGGCATTGCACTTTGAGGGAGAGGTGGACCATTTGGCAAGAGGGCATGAGAGAGCAAAGGGAACAGGCAAAGGTCTAGGAAACTTGATCTATGAGGAAAGGCCAAAAGAATTCAATTTGTTTAGTCTAGGGATGACATTCAGTCTTCTGAGACATAAAAGCTGTTCTATAAAAAAAAAAAAAAAGGATAGTAATGGATTTTTTTTCTCCCATGCATAGTTCAAGTAGCAGACAGCTTACTTGGAGAAAGGAGATTTAGGTTTGATATTAAAAAGCCCTGTTGATTAACTGTTCACTAATTGGAAGAGGCAGTGGGTTCTCTGTTGCCACATTAGGAGCAGGTTACATGTGTCAGAGCTGCTATTAACTAGATGTGACCCCAGGTTAAAACAGGAAGAACTACATGATCCTTTCAGGTGTTTTTCATTCTCCTCACACAGGCCGAGAAGCTCCAGCAGATCCTCAGTGAGCGACGCAACCTCTTTGCTAACACAAACTAAAATCTTGAAGATATTTGATCTGGTTTAAGTTTCCAGATTTTGGGTTCTGATCCCTCCCATATACACCTGGATTCTGTATGACAGCTGTAGCTGTGCAGTACCTTCACATTGACAACAGTTTCCACACTCCAAGGAGAGAAAGTTTGGCATCAAAATGCAGCCTCTTCAGTTCTTGATATCAGGGTGGTTCCTCAGCAGTAGAAAAGCTTTCAATCTTAGACACTGCCCTTGTCATTCTGATGCAACACTACACAGAGTCTGTGTTTTTTGTTCCCTAATACCTCTTTTCCATTCCACATAGTTTCTAAGCACTGTGAGCTTGAGGCATACCTAGCTTTGAGATAAGCCACCTGTCTCTGAACACATTTATTTTCCTTATACTCCTTTTCCACTGCACTCTTTCCACACTGAGGAATACTGTTCAATAAAACAAGAAGCAATAGGTGTTTCCACTGGAGCCTTAGCTTTACTGGGAAACTATTTTCACTTCCACACCTGCTTTTAATAGTGCTTGGAACAACTAGCACAGCAATTATTGGAGAACTTGACTACCTCTGCTGGCTAGAGTATACAAGCATGCTATTTTTACGGTATTGTACATGTGCAATTACAGGACACCAAATAGAAAGCTTTTGGAAACTGTCACAGTCAGGTAGAAAGCAGTTCAGACTGGTCTTCCTACCTACAGCAATGTTCTTTTTTTATGATACTACTGGTGAGTAAAAGAAGGCAAGAGAGACAAGTTTACAGTGTGATGGGCCTTTTCATGGAGTGATAGACCAGCTTTTTCTGGTAATATTTAGCACTTTACAAGGCGGCAGAGGGAATTGCCTCTGACAGGAGTGCTAGCACTTACTTCTGGATATTTAGCTTCAGTCAGCTGTCTCTGGGCAGAATATTCAGGCTTTGGAAGTTCATGATAACATGGAATTCAGACATTAGCCATGATGAGTTCTCACTTCATCAGTGTCATGAGATGGGTATAACCCTCTTCCATGCTCTGGCTTAAAAGTCAAAGGAAGTACTATAGAATGATACTATAGCTGAAGTTGATGATTCCAGTAAGATTTCTCTGAACTGCAGCCTTACATAGGCGATAGCTCCTCCATCTGTGGAAGCCCATGCATTCTGAGGTCTGAGCTCCAAAGAGAAGCTGCAGCTTTGTGCTGTTGGAACCTGTTCAGTGAGCCTAAGGTGAGGCGGGAAACTGGTGACACCAGGACCACAGACTTCCCTGCATCATAACTGGTGAAACCAGAAAAATGCCATTTCATTCACCCAAGTGAGGTCAGCCAGTTTAACACCTCTTTCTCCCTCGAGTGTTCCAGGAGATTGAATGCTACCTTGCTTTTTAAACATATTCCTGTCTCTTTTTTTGCCTCTGGAAGTGTTTTCTCTGCCCAGCCTTCTTTCCTCTTTAGAGATAACCCTTGGGATCTTCTACAAAGAGGCCTTTCCATCTACTTACACATTGTTTCATCAGCCTGAAAAGTTTGCACTTTAGCCACCCCTCAACTGCAGCACAAAATGTACTCCCATGTTTCCATTGACCACTTCCTTATTTTGGTGGTCTGGCAAAATGCAAAAATGAAATGACCACCAAGAAAAAGGGAACATGAAGATGGCAGTCCCACCCCCTTCCGAAAATATACACGGGACTCCAACAACATGGTTCACAGCTCCAATGACATCAGCTTGAAAGAGAACACAGTCAACATACAAAGAGGTTGTAGTAAGGTGGGTGCTGATCTCTTTTCCCAAGTATCAAGTGAGAGCATGAAAGCAAACAGCCTCAAGCTGCACCAGGGGAGGTTTAGACTGGATATTAGAAAAGAAATTCTTTATCAAAAGAGTAATCAAGCATTGGAACAGGCTTTCCAGGGAAGTGGTTGAGTCACCATCCCTGGAGGCATTTAGGAGACATATAGATATGACAATTAGAGACATTGTTTAGTGGTGGACTTGGCAGTGCTGGGCTAATAGTTGGACTTGATCTGAAGGGTCTTTTCCAGCATAGATGATTCTATGATATTTTCCCATGCTGCTACTCCACAAGCTCTGCTGATACTCCTGTGGGGCCTCACACATTTCTCTTATCTACTCACTCCATTTCCAAGACCCACCAAAGCTGAGAACCTCTTCACCCTAACCTTGGCACCGAAAGATGCCTTCTTGGGAGGAGTAAGGTTTTTAAAGTTCCCGAATGCAGCTCTACTCCTTCACAGCCTTATGCTGTACTAGGCAATATCCATGGCCTTCTTGGACAAAGCTGGGGGTTAACAGATGCTCCTAAGGATATACTGATCTGTGTTCTGAACCCTTTTTTTCCTTCAGTTGTCTCCTTGCAAATCACTTGCAAGCTCCACCAGGGGTTTTGGGTTCAGGAGAAGCCTAGGTCTAAATATTTTCCAGAGGTTATCTAGGAGCTAGTAAAGACAGTTACTTTGAAACATCTCCTCCTTAATCGTGGTACCTCAGAAATGCTGTGAAGTTGACAGGAACATTTCAAGAGAGGCATGAAGGTGACTCAATACATGCAGTTTATCTGCAGGCAGCAACTGGATTCAAATGGATGCCTGAATTGCAGATCCACCAACAAGCCTATGCTGAATGCTGCTATTACATACAACAAGGAGCTGCTATAGAATTACTTCAGCAAATCAATGCAGCCCCTTCAATATGAACCAGCTTCTGCTAAAAAAGTAAAACAAACTTCACAAAGTTGACCACACTCAGTTTGTCCTTGTATGTCCAGGTAATGCTTGGTGCTGGACCTTATTTCCTTTCCCTTCTCCACCTAATCATCAGTGGTTTTAAGTGCAGGGTTGTTTTTTATTTACCCTTTTACCCCAGATTCTTATATCTTTGCCCCTCTCCTACTGCTCCCCGTCCACTCGCCTCAACTGGCAGCTGCAGAGCAGCAGTTATGACTCCACGTCTAAAGTGTTTTCTTTCTTTGGGGGATAAGGAGGGGGGAGTGACTGAATTCTTTGGGAATGATTTATTGCACAGCACTCAGGGAGAGCTTCATTTATTTGCCTAGCTGCATATGGTTTAACACCTATGGTTGCATGCTGATTATTATACAATGTTATTTTTCCCACTTGTATACTTTGCACCTTTTCATAGAGCAGAGTAACTGGTCCCCAATGGCATGTTATTTATGACTTTGTTTGCTGGCTGTCTGGGAAGGGCCCTGGCCCTAGATTCTTCCATTCCCCCTGCCTCTGTTCTTCACTATATACTCCCTTCTTCACCACACAAACACCTGTCACACTGAGACCGTGGGAGAATAACACTTAGGCATCACACATATCATACCTTCTCAGACTTCTCATAACTTCCAGGAGGGAGAAAGAGACAGAAGCCTTCCAGGCAGCAGCTAAGACAGGAAAGGATGCCCGAACCACAGATGGAGCCAGAGGGAAAGGCAGGATAAAAAGGAGGGAAGAAACATCACATTTTGGCTTGTAAGGAAGCAGGAACTCAGCAGATAAGAGCATAGATATTTGTTGTGAAAATGTAATGGAATTAGTAAGTTTTCATTTTATACTCAACAGGAGCGAGCTTCTCTTGAGATTGCTTCATTTGATACCAAGCCAGAATCTAAATTAAAATTAATTCAAAATCAAACCAAAACAAACACTCACAAAAAGAAGGAGTGGGAGGATTAATGCAAAGGTCTGAAGATAAATAGTTGTGGCAGGTAGGACAGTGAAGTCATAGATTTTTAGCCCAAGAGTTTTGAGAGGTCACAGGAGCACTCTGCTGGGAGGCACAGACTCAATATGCAAGACAAGAGCCAGACAGGACACTTTAAGAGAGGATAGTAGAAAAGGCAAAAGCTTTCTGACACTCTTTCCCTCCCATAAGCTCTTGTTCTAGACACCATCACTGACACTTTTTTTCTCTAAAGCTATTGAGAAATTCAAAAGCCACAAACTAATCCCAGGTGTTATGCCCAGAGGAGACAGAAGCACCAAAATGTTTATCAAGGACTGCAGTTAGCATTAGAATATCATTCACAGGCATCAACATTTTCCAGTTCAAATTCTGCCATAACATCTTATTCAGATGTTGCTAAAGCACAATTATGCCTGACTACACCCCCTTTTCAACCAATCTGCTTTCCTGCCAAAGCAATAGCCATCTCCTCCACTTGGTATCCTGATTAACACTAACCAGCCACAGATTTTGGGAAAGAGCCTACAGTCCTGTATGAGACATCTGAACAGTAACATTAACACAACTGGCATGGAAAGACAATAAATTTGGAACTAACACAACTTGTTTAGTAGTAACAGAAAGTTGGAGAAAAGCAGCAGGAGAAGCAGAAGTCCGTGGCCTCACTTCTTCAAATAACAAGGTGGAGAGAGCTGTGCACCAGAGTAGGACAAGACAGCTAAACAATAAGGCTGAGGGATAAAGACAGGTGAGAACTGCCCCCATTCAAAACACTACTTTGATTTTCAAAAGCCATCTGACTCTACCTGTGGCTCCTTGTTCTCTGCAGCATTCCACATTTTCAAGGCATGAGGAAATTTGCTCCAACTTCAAATAACTATACATTCAATGCAAATAGGTGCAATGTCTCCCCATTATGGAAAATAATATAGGTGTTTAAGCTCATTGGGTTTATCCTCACTTTTGTAAAGGAAAGCCCTAATAACAAATTAAACTTTTGTCCAAACATGGCTATTTTTGAGGTATCCCACCAATATTCCTGCCATATTCCTTTTCCAGGGCAAATCAGCATGCTCTATATGTGTAAATCCTGCTATATGTTAGTTGGGCTCACCTGACTCAAGAGGAACTACACTGATACTCAATATAGCCAAAACCAGACCCTTTTTAATGTATAGTATCCTAGAAAGTCTCTATTTGGCTAAGGCAACATAGCCATGAGTATATTCTCCCTAGAGGCAATCAGTATCCCTGATCATTAAGAAAGGCATGCAGCAAAATGGTCCTAGCTGAGTATTAGAGAGAGGTTTTTTAGGGGTGCCCATGGGTGTTTTCTTGCCCTTTTTTTTTTTTTTTTCCCTGCAAGTAGGTAAAAACTTACAGGAATACGGACAAACCAGAGATGCCAGATCCTGTTAGTACATTTAATAGAATCACACTTCACCTCACAAATCTCTGGAGACAAACTGCCCCCAACAATACCGAGTCTCCCTATAGGGTGGATGGCAGGGTACATACAGACATGCAGTATTCAAGTTTTTTCTCCCTTTGAAAAGCCCCTAAGTTTGGACTCAAAGTGGACTCAATTAAGAAAAAGAAATGTGAATACCGCCATTCCTGTTTTCAAAGCTCATTCACAATTATACTCTGTCCACTAAGAGCTCCTGACAGAAGAAAGTACTATCACTGGAATGCCATCATGAGATGCCTGCACAATGCCTGGATGCCAGAGCTGAGCAGAATAGGCCTCATGGAATTGGCTCCCATTCACCAAGTAAGATTTTGAAATAAACAGCTATGAGATTTTCTTTTTTTTTTTAAACTAGGCACACACACACAAACCTGTCTTCAGCTGCTAACCTTAATATATTACTCATTCTTCCTTTCAAATAACGTCATTATCAAAACCTCAGTGACTGCAGAATATTTACTTGAGGCTGCTACTGCTGGTTTCTCCAGAACTGTTTATTTTTCCATGCACAGGCTCATTACATCACTCTGTGGTTTTCTTAAAGGTTGTCACGGTAAGCTGGATGCGGGCTGGAAATTCTTGCTAACTAAAACCAAATCACTAAGCGGCACAAATGAATTTGGAGATAACCCAACTCTGGAAGTGAGGAAAACCCCTGGATTCCTCAGTGGAGATGGGGTGCTCCTAAACAAGCAGCCATTACATTTCTTCAAAGTGTTTACCTAGATTAAGAAGTGTAAAAAAAAATAATTTGGACTATTGCAGGCTGGAATAGGGAGGGAGGCAGGGGGCTGAAACAGAAAAAGTAGAATGAAAAGAATGAAAAGACGGTTCCCAGCCATGCTGATTAGAGAATGGTCATCACCTCCCACTCTGGTAGTGTTAAAAATGACACGCCACAGTAATATTGTGTTGATCTATACCTTTCACTTGCCCCCAAACAAAAAACTGACCTTTGGGCAAAAAGAAAAAAACACACAAAACCCCGACAGACAAATGACAGTTTGTAAATGGAAAACAGAACAAAACAAAACTTTTCTGCTGTTCAATAGTCCATATGTTCATATTTTGGTTCCTGCCTCTGGCTGAGAAGATTTGAACCTGCATCTTACCCTACTGAGAAAGGGATCTAATTGTCATTTAATTCTTCAAGGTGGGCCGGGGTAACAAGCACTAGCAATCCCTCCTATCAATGCAGTTTTACTGAGAGTAGAAAAACTCACTGGACACATACACATTCTCAGTCAAGTGCTCTAATAATCACCAGGCTAGAGTCATTCTGCTTTTCCCGATCCTTAGCTTAATTAGGATTTACAAATGCCAAGCAAGACGTAAATGCTCCAAAAAAAGAGATGAGTTTCAGGAGAACGTCTTCTGTTCGTCAGCACTAAACAGAAGGTAGAACACTCAGATTTCAAATGCAGTTCTTGAGATACAGGCTGCATATGGAACATGGGGTATTTACCAGCTCTGCAATGCTCAGCTGCCTCGTGAGTAGTTCACCTAACACTGACCAGAGACAATGACAGCAAACTAAAAGAGTCTACTTGACTCCCTATAGTAATTCTTAAATTCTCCTCATGGTTGATATAGTGATGGTGCTTGCTTTCCAAGTGCTAATTAGAGAGGAGAACAGGTCCTCTGACAGTATTATCTGGATTTCTCTTCACTGCAAAGGCCAGTGCCATTTAACCAGGGCAGGGAGGAGAGAGATCAGGGTTAAGCATTTCACTATATAAACTCCTAGAAATAGGAAGTGAAAGTTAGGCTGAATATTACAAAAAGAAAAAACCTGAATTTGAGTTCAGAGAACAGAGCAGCTTCCTGTGGGAAGACGTAAAATCTTTATTATCTAAGGCTATGCTTAACTTAAGCTGCACTAGAAAATGGTGCTCTTTGTACAGTATAAACATTCACTAGCCTAAGGCAGTAGATTAATGACCTATTAGATCTTTTCTCTCCTCCAGTTTCAGTGATCCCATTAAACTGCTGCAAGAAGATACCAGGATATATCTGCTTCAAGACTATAATTGTAAACCGAGACAGACAATATAGCTGAGGCAACACTAAACCCAAAAATCCAAATCTTATGCCAGTAAAACTTATCTTAGCCCTTTAAAAATAAATGAAAAACCACAAACGTGCCAAGCATCAATATTTCAAGATGACAAGGGCCAAAAGCAACTAAAAACATCCCCCAACTTTGCATGCCCATCTCATGACAGCTGTTTCATCATATACAGCCAAGACAGTCTTGAAGACATTCGAAAAAATGTGATTCTAAATTATAATCAACCCCCCCAGTTCTTTACTGTTTGATCCCACCTACCCTATATTGCCTTTCAATAGATATGACAAGGGATGAAAAGAATGAGATACCAAACAAGGGGACTAGGCTTCACTAGTTGAAAGAAACAGTTCGAAGTAACCCATACTTAGTGTTAGCTAATCCACAGTCCGAGGCAGCATTTCTTAATATCAATAATTTGTAAGAAACTGAGATGTTTGTGTATCTGCATGGCCCAACATGGAAATTGGGTCATAAAAATTAGCTATCTAGTCTCTTAATGAGATCCTACAGTAAATGAGTGTCAGGGCAATCAGTAAGGCTGGGTTAGATGAATCACACATCTCCTTTTAGCTTCCTGTATAAATCACAGAATTCTTGAATTTTCCAGAAGATAATTTGTTTTTTATTTGTAACATCCATCTGCAATAATTTTGTTTGAATAACAGAACTGACATCAGAAACAATTGAAAAAAAAGGGGACAAAAACAAGCTCACAAAAGGAACTCTCCTGTGGACAAAATTCCATTTCACATCAGGCAGCTTCCTGACTAAACACTCAGTGATTGCCTTTACAACATGAAAGGCAGCCTACTTTGGTTCTATCAGGCCAAGAAAGGGTCTCCAATAAAAGACCCTCCTGCTTCCAAGTCTTCTTGTAACCTCTTAGCACTGACTCTTCTTTCCATTGCAACCACCAGGATTTCTGCATTAGAAGGAAAGTTGGTCATCAAAATAGGTAGGGCTCATTACATAGGATTTTAATATTAAACCATCACTCTCAATTGCACTGTGAGCTGTTGGTTGTGCCAGAGGCTCACAACACAGAAGCTGCATTTGCTTTCCCCTGGAAGACATCCTTAAAGAAGGATGCTGATACTCATATATGATCTGAATCTTCTGGATGATTCCTACTGGCAGATCTTACACAGACCACCCTGCTACAAAAACAGTTTGGAAGTGAGGCACAAGAGACCTGTTAAAACTGTGGTCTGAACAATGATGGACATCCTCCTGCTAAGAGACCTTCTCCACAGTGCAGCAAGAGAATGTCACCCAACCTAGCACCCATTTCACCCTGCAGCTGGGAGGTGGCACAGGAAGGCCAAAGGAACTGTCATGAATGCTCTCTAGCTAATCCAGAAATACCAGGTGATGGGGCACTTCAAGATATCATGATCCATCTGTTCAGGCAACTGGAATTATTCCCACCAGCCAGTTCTAGGCATATTTGTTTCATAAAATATGCAAAATAGTAGCATCTCCTATTCAAACCTTAAAGTAAATCCATGGCTTCTTAGGGCAATTTTGTTCTCTTATTCCCTAAATTTCTTAATTTCTCCCACTTCAGTTAATATATATCAGAGAGAAACTATTCTTACTAATAATCCAAAACTTTCCTCATCAGATTCTCCAGTTTCCTGTGATTTCAATGACTCCATACCACCATTTCACCCTGCTCTCCAGTCTCAAGTATTACACCCTAACTTCACATCTTCCTGCTTCCCATTTTCCCACTTATATTCAGGATCTTTTCTTTGCTGTTTTTTACACTTGGGTCTTCCCTCATCCACAAAATAGTCTCAACATTTTCTTGGACCCAGACATAAGAAACCCATTTTCAGTTGTGAAATTATCCAATCATTTCTCTATCAAAAATATCCCCTGCAGAGAAGAATTTGAAATCTTGAATTTTCTACGAAAAAAAGCCCCTTTCTGTATTTTTGCAACTGCTTAGACCAAAGCCACAGCCCAGATCTTTGAGCCCAATGCATCAGTTTGTATATCCATGCTGAACAGCAAACAGAAAAAATAAGACAGATGTCTGGGATGAATTAACAGATCAGAAAAGTAGAGATTCCCCAGTTATGGTTTGTGGAAACAAACACCCTTCATCACATATTGACTATGGCTGTCTGGACACAGAAAAGGATATTATCTGAAATTATTTTATAATCAGACTTCAAGTCCCAAAAGCACCATGATAGCTACCATGAAGAAAGAATGAAACAAGAACAGATGGTAAGGAACTACAGACTAGTTAAAAGAAATGGGGTTTTTTTTAGATGGAACATTACCTGAATTTCTTATACTGGAGCTGTTCAATTTGGAATCTTTGATGACCAAGTGCTTAATCCAAAGGGTTGGTGCTGTGATTTCTGAAAGAGAAAAAATATCAGCTTTTAGGAAACTACAGCAACTAGTAAATACACGTTGTTAATCAGAATCATATAATGGTTTGGGTTGGAAGGGACCTTAAAGATCATTTAGTTTTTACCCCCTGCCACGTGCAGGAACACCTTCCACTAGATCAGGTTGCTCTAAGCCTCATCCAACCCAACCTTGGCGAATTACAGCGATGGGGTATTATCCACAACTTCTCCAGGCAACCTGTTTCAGTGCCTCACCACATTCACAGTAAAGAACTTTTTCCTTATAACTAATCCAAACCTATCCTGTCAGTTTAAAACCATTAGCTCTTGTCCTGTCACTACATGCCCTTGTAAGAAGTCTCTCTCCAGCTTTCCTGTAGGCCCACTTCAGGGACTAGAAGGTGCTGTTAAGGTCTCCTCAAGCCTTCTCTTCTCCAACTTTGACAACCTCAGCTCTTTCACTCTGTCTTCACAGAAGACAAAGTATTTGCTACAGTAGTGCCTTAACTGATCTATCATCTTTGTAGAGACAGGCTCATCTCCTGGTGGGGTCTTCCTCCTCTTACAAACCACCATTTGTAAATCTTCCACAAGGCTATCTCATTATCTTCCCATTCCAGGGAGTACCTCTCTGCTGGCAAAACATTTTTCTTCCTCCCTCTATTCCCCACTTCCTAATTTCTCAAGTCTAAAGCCTTTCTCCTCAAGACTTAGAGATCTCAAAGGTTATATTGTGTGCTATAGTATACTTTGTTTCTCCTGAAACTACATACGAAACCCGTATTTTAAAAAGTCAATCCAGATTTTAAATATTGCTCCAACAGCCCAAGAAAAGCTGGTCACAGTCAATTCCCTGAAACAAGCAACAACAAAGTCCGAAATAAATAGGTAGAGACATGAAGATATTTCTGGAAAGACTTGAAAGTCAGTCTATTAAAGAAACAAGTTTTGGTTAGAAAAGCATGTCTGATGCACTAACCAAGACATCCAAACAAAAATTTGTGGGGAAAAAGTGCTTAGAGCACCTCCTCTGAGGTGTGTTATAATCGACTTCAAGACACATCAGAACCTGCCCTAATCCACAGAAATGATACAACCTCAACATTTGATTAGAATTAGCAAAGAAGTACTTCATACCATGGGCTAGAGCACCTCAAGCACCTCAAGTGGCATTTTCAAAACTGATATTTTTGGAAAAAAAAAAATTCAGTTTCCTCAAGAACACACCTTAAATAGTTCCTCTAAGAAGTTTTCGCAGAAGTTTTTCTGACTCCCTTGTTGACATTTACATGGATCTGCTCAGCAAAGGGAGAAGTTGGCTGACTACAAGAGAATTACAAGAACATAAAGGGAAAAAAAAAGAATTTCCCCTTCCTAAAATATTTTCAGTTACATTGGTTGTAGGCATTAGAGTAATCATGTTCAGGGCATTTTTTTTTACATGGAAATACGAGCTGAACACTGTTAAGTAAGTTTTTGCTACTGCTGGAATATCAAAAATTGCCCTATCTGCAGGTTTCACTACACTATTTTAATCAATGGATTTATGGACTATTTCTATTTCCATTTTTGTGTTTCTCCTCTTCCTAGCTCTTACCCAATGTATAATTTGAAGTCGTTCTCCCAATAAAGGGCCAAAATCTGGGATGAAATTTAGCACTGACTCTGCACCATATGGACTGGGTATGTCTATGGCTGAAAAGGGAGGGACAACCAAAGTCAAGAGATGCTGAGGAATGAACAAAGGCCTTTAGAAACACAATGGTGCACATCTTTCACTGAGGTTGAAAGGTGCACCGAAAGGACTTCTAGGAAAAGAGGAGAAAGAGAAAGGAAAGGAAATTATTCCTTTGGAACCTACCATAAAAATGTATTTTCAATCCAGTTAACTTGGTCCTTTTTTTGGAATACAGGCAAGCAACACAGACTCCTCTGAACAACAGATATGTGGATAGAGTAGATTACTACAGAATTAAGAGATGAAGTTTACTAAAAAGAAAAGATGTTTAAAGAAGATATCTCCAGGAAATTACTACACCTAACATATTGAAACTAAATAGAGGGTGAATGCAAAATAAACAGAACCCGAAAGTGCAGGAGGGAATACAATTTTTTAAACCTATAGCAAGGATATTAATGAAACAGTCTTTAGCAGAGGAGAATCTTGTCCTAAGACTCACTATAAACATCTCTAAGACCTGCATTGTAATGATATAATTTTTAAAGAGATGGCTGATTTATGATTTAAACCTTGGACAGCAGAGTTTAGGTTACCTGATTTACATTATCTCTGGCACTGCTCTCTTATGCCCTCAGGAAGAATCATATGAAGTGGGAGGAGAACTTATGCCTGAAATATGAATTTTCATTATCCTCTAATGTAGGTGAAAAGATGAGAAAGGCGAACCTTTATCTTGGAGATGCTGGGGTCCAAGAGGTATCACACAGTTCAGGGGAAGCTGATTGTATTTAATGCCTTTTGAAAAAAGTCAGCCCCTTGTGTATTGAAGGTGGGCAACCAAAGGCAAAACATGAAAAAAAAAAATCCCATTTTTATTGTCCATTCATGTTGCTATCAGGTCCACCCTGACTGCCTGACTTTCAATATACAGGTTTACAAGAACCCATCAGTTCTCAAACCCAATGAAATGGAATGGCTTCTGGACTTCAACTCCTTTGAACATCTGTGAAGATTCTAGACCCAACAGGTGAATGGATAACTCTTTTGCCCTTCTCTGTCATCTGCCATTTGTGTCAGACTTGAAGTACAAGCCATTCCTCAGGAAGACCTAACCAAGGCATTGGGAGAGTATTCTAGTGAAGTATTGCAACATATTTGCTCAGATAGAATCAAGGGATTGTTCAGGATGACATCCTGAGGTGTCTAGTCCACCTTCTGATCCAGACAGGGTCAGCTAGAAGAACAGACTAAGTTGCTTAGGATTTTAGAATCGTAGAATATCCTGAGCTGGATGGAACCCACAAGAATTAAATCCAACTCCTGGCCCCACACAGGACAGCCTCAAGAAAAACATCATGTGCCTGAGAGCATTGTCCAAAAGCTTCTTGAACTCTGGCAGGCTGGTGCTGTGACCACTTCCCAGGGGAGCCTGTTCCAGTGTCCAACCACCCTCTGGGTGAAGAACCTTTTCCTAATATCCAAACTAAACCTGCCCTGACACAGCTTCATCTTGTTCCCTCTGGTACCATTCTTGGCCACCATAGAGAAGAGATCAGTCCCCACCCCTTCTCTTTCCCTCCTGGGGAAGTTGTAGACTGCAATGAGGTCTCCCTTCAGTCTCTTCCAGGCTGAACAGACCAAGTGACCTCAGCCTCTCCTCATGCAGCTTTCCCTCAAGGCCCTTCACCATCTTTGTTGCCCTCCTTTGGATGCTCTCTAGCAACTTAATATCTTTCTTATATTGTGGTGCCCAAAACTGCCACAATATTCAAGATGAGGCCACACCAGTGCAGAGCAGATCAGGACAATCATCTGGACTGGCTGGTGATGCTTTGACTGATGCATCCCAGGACACAGTTGCCAGACCCAACCTGCCCCTGTGCTTTATCCAGCTGGCTCAGAAAGGAAGCACAGAATATCACTTCTCTGGGCCATCTGTTCCACTACCTCATTGTCCTCATGGTAACAAAGTTTTTCCTTATATTCAGTCCAACCATTTTGTTTCAACTTGGGACTGTTGTCTCTCACCATGCATTATTATGAAGAGCCTGGCTCCATCTTCTTGATAAATTTCCCTGGCGATACTGGAAGGCTGTTATTAGGTCACTTTTAAAGACAAATGCTTCTTACTCTTCCTGGTCTACCCACTTCAACAGACTGTTGGAGGCAGCATACTCAAAAAGTAGTGGATTACAAAAACCTTTGGTCAGACACAGAATAGGTTTTCTTGTTCTTATTGTTACAACCACCAGTGAAATCTAGTTAGTCCTATTTTACTAGTAGAGATGACAAAAATACAGAGTGACAAACTTAGAAGAGGTTATTCATCGATGCATAGCTTGATTAACCTGTCTATCAGTCTTTTCTCCGTGTTCCATAAGGGACACTGCTAATACAACAGGAAGCCATTGCATTAGTCATTCTCACTCAAAGTCTAGGAGATAAGGTTTTGCATAATACATTGCAACATTTGTGAGAGGCAATCTTTCATCACACAGTCCAAGCCCATTTATCAGACTTGAGTTTACCTACAAATCAATGTGAAGGTTTTTGGTTGAAAATGTTTTTCATAGAAGAGAGGATAACACTTTTTTTTGACTCTGCCTGTCCCCAGAAGGACCAGAAAAGGTCTGTTCAGTATACCACTTCAAGAACTTTGCCCAGTTCTATCTGAATGACAAAAATGTTGAACCTCTCCCAGAAGGAGCTTCTGAAAAGGCTGTATTAATCACAATCTCATTTCTGCATTCTACTAGTCCATTCTTTCCTTTGAATATCTATGAGCATCCTCTCAGGGGAAGACTTAAAGGTCAGAAGTTTGTGATTACAAACAGTAATTTAATACAGTATCAGCTTGCTGCCAGGAGGAACTTTCTTTTGATATAAACAAGACATAGTCAGCATGGTTTCAGTCTCCTTTGTTTATTTGAAAATGCTTTTTGCTCTGAGGGCTTTGCTGTTTCTTAAAGCTTACAAGAAGATTCTTACAAATCTACGATCACTAAATGAAAGTGATAGGACTACAGCATCTTTCCATTAAATAAGTTATTTTAGCAACAATAAAACCCCACCCCATCACCTATTTTTACAAGAAGGCATGAAATATCAACAGTACAGTACCACCTACTTTGGTTCAGTAGCCTCCATTTCTGACTTTGACCTGATTTAGAAAAAAACCTGTGAAGTACAGCAGACCACTATGAAATGCATCGGCTTTCCCTCACTGCCTTATGATCCCCAGTTTCAGATATGTCACAGAGTGGTTCATGCTTTGGCCCGTAGCTTTACTATAATGGCTGTGGGTTTAAAACTGTAGAAAACATGCACTACTTCTAAGCAATATGCAAGATATAAGCAGTTGCTACTAGGCCCATTCATTACCAAAGGACCACTATCCCCACTGGTATTTATGTTTGTATGTGCAAAAGGCCTGAACCCTCTGTGATGACAGCCGTTTTATCCTTGTTTAAAGGCTTCCAGTAGACTGAAGTCCGAAATTCTCTATCCAAAATAACACAATTGCAAGATTGCCCATTTGAGAAGGAAACTGCCTGGGTGGGCCATGAATTAAGTGGGCCCAGGACAATGACTTCATTTGCTTAAATAGTGTGTGCGTCAATGAAAGCAATTGCTAAATAAAGAAACCTCCCAGCAATTTTCATGCAAGTCAACATTCACAAGCTGCGGTTTAGCATTACCCTTCCTTTTGTGAAGCTGTAACACATTGCAGAGGTTATGAAACTCCCAGAATCATGAGGGTGTAGATAGTAAAGGGGTAAGGACAGTCTACAGGAAGTTGTCATTTCTGACTTGATGCACCTTTTTTTTACTTGCTCTGACACTTTTTACTCCCAAGATGATGCCAAGAATCTGGTCAACTGGTGTTATTGTTGGATTCCAGAAGAGTAGGGAGGATGTAAAAGGATTAGGGAAATGCCTGAGGTCCCAAGGGCACTGTGAAATTTGGATAACTTAGATTCACTGGCTTTTCTGCTTTGCAGGATAAAGAAAGCATTTAAGCCATAAATCCCAGGGTAAAGGGAGAGAGAAGTAGCTTTTTTGGTTGTTATTTTAAGTGATGTTCTTACCTTCTCCGTCGAAAATAGGCTGGGTTTCCATGGTAGGCGTTGGCTTCGAACCATCATCTGAATTGAGGGTTAAAAAGAACCGAAAAGAAACTACCATTATTGAGGTAAATACTATCTACTCTCCAGTACAGTTGAATGATTGGGATTGGTACATGGCCCGGCCAAGTCCAGAAGAGAAGGAAGACAGACAGAATGAAATCATTTTATGCTAACAGCAATAACATTCACATAAAACATGCGTCAAGCACTATCCTTAGACTTTGAAAGCCTCCCCCCTCCCTCCACAAACCACTGGTGTGTATCACCTGGTAGTTTCCCCTTGTTGCACTGATCAAGCAATCAGCTTTTTAGCTTCATGTCACTTTAGTTTCACACAGGCTATTCCTTGGGACAGCAGAGGTCTAGAGATTTCTGTCCCATTGTGTCTTTCTCCACATTCCTTTTGTTCAAAAGAAAACTTTTCTTCTGAAACTTACCTGTGTAGAACCTGGAACCAGTATTCACTGCAGAGCTGTTAGAAAGGGATGGTCAATAGCAAGTCTTTTTTCTTAATACGACTGCATCAAGGTGTTCTCTAATTGTAATGTGGTGACAATGTCTTCTAATTGCAAAATTGTGGGAAAAGGACTTCTCTTACATTAGGTTTCTCATGTGCAAGAATGCTCCATGTCTTCTGACCACAATTCTTTCATAATTAAAAGCCTCAACCAAAAAAACGTTCCACAGGAAATACAAATCTTGATATTTAGAGATCGACCACAGAGAAAAGTGTTCAATTTACAATTTCTTTGGCTTAGTACACCTACCCATCATATCTACAGGTCCAGCCTGGATTCGGGCTAAGTCTAATTTCCTCAGGGCTCAGAGGGAACTGGATTTCAAGTCCCAGCTTGGAGCATCTTTACACAGCACTAGAATGTTGGCATAGCTTTTAGTGAGGCAAAATTTCTGACTGTGAGCAAGCTTAACTGGAAAAAGCTGCAGAGCAAAGTCTCTTATTACAATGCAAGATTAGAAAATAGAATGTTGTCGGTATTTAAACTAAATATGAGAATAGCCTAGTATATTGGGTTTGTGTGGCCAGCTTCTGGTAGTGGTGGGGGGGCCTACTGGAGTGGCTTCTGTGAGAAGCTGCTAGAAGCTTCCTCCATGTCCAGCAGAGCCAATGCCAGCTGGCTCCAAGATGAACATGCCACTGGCCAAAGCCGAGCCAATCAGAAATGGTTGTAATGCCTCTGTGATAACATATTTAAGAAGGAAAAATAAATTGTTGTGCAGATGTTATTTCAGCCAGAGAACAGTGGAGTGAGAATATGTGAGAGGAACAACTCTGTAGACCAAGGTCAGTGTAGAAGGAAGGGCAGGAGGTGCTCCAGGCAGCAGAGCTGAGGTTCCCCTGCAGCCCACGGTGCAGACCACGGTGAGGCAGCTGTGCCCCTACAGCCCATGGGAGATCACAGGGATGCAGAGATCCACCTGCAGCCTGTGGAGGAGATTCAAGCTGGAATAGGTGGATACCTGAAGGAGGCTGTTACTCTGTGGGAAACCCATTTTGGAGCAGGGTCCTGGCAAGGACCTGCTGACCCACAGACAGAAGAGCCCACACTGGAGCAGGTTTTCCTGGTAGGACTGTGGTCCTGTGGGGGACCTATGTTGGAGCAGCCTGTGCCTGAAGGACTGCACTCTGTAGAAAAGTGACCCACAGTGCAGCAGTTTGTGAAGAACTGTTGTCCGTGGGAAGGACTCACATTGACGAACATCATGGAGATCTGTCTCCCATGGGAAGGACCCCACGCCAGAGCAAGAGAAGGACTCTTCTCCCTGAGCAGCAGCAGGAACTTGTGATGAACTGACCATAACCCCCATTCCTGGTCTACCTGTGCTGCTTGAGGGGGAGGAGGTAGAGCTTGGAAGGGAGGAATGATGAGGGAAAGTGGTTTTAAGGTTTATTTAATTTCTCGTTATCCTGCTCTGATTTTGTTAGTAAAAAATTTAGTTAATATTCCCAAGCTGAGTCTGTTTTGCCTGTGATGGTGATCAGTGAGTGATCTCTTCTGGACCTTATCTCAGCTCATGGACCCTTTGTTATATTTTCTCCCCTGTCCCATTGTGGAGGGGAGAGAGCAACTTCGGTGGCTGCCTGACATCCAGTCAGGGTCAACCTACTTCACCTGGAATTGTTGGGGTTTTTTATCTTTTGAAATAAAGAGACTTGAAGCTTGCAATTTCTAGCAACTATTTTTTGTCACATGTTATGGGCAAAAGTGGTACTAGGCATCAAAGTGGGCAGTAACCTAAAATGTAAAGTTACACAGTGAAAATTTGTTGGAGGGAGGAGTCCATGCCAGAAAAGTTAGGCTTGCCTCCATCTCTGTGGCCAACAGATGCACAGGGCAAACAATATCTGGAAGAAAGGTACATGGGACAGAGGTAGCAGTAACTGCCCTTAGCCTTCCCTTGTATCAGTTCCATTTACAAAAGTAAGAGACCATTGGAACAGGAAAGAAAGGGCAGAAGTGGAAAACAGAAGCTTGTAGACTTTTTTTACCCATACTTGTATTTGCAGTTTTATAAAGTGAGCAAAAGCCTTAACACCTCTTTCACTTTTCCCTAATTTTATCCATTTCCACAAAGTAATCTAATTCACAGAAAGCAAAAACATGCTGATAATTCCATCTCAACCTCAGAGATACACTGAAGTAAAGGAGGTTGACAGAAATGAGCGAAAGACGCCCTGTTGTCATGTTCCCTCTTCATCATTGTATTTGGTTTTATGCTTAACTGCAAATATAACAAAAAATACTTGGAAGAAAAAATACTTACCATTCCTCAATCAACTCTTGTTCTGAGCTTTCCTGTTATTGGGCATTGCCAGTTACATGGATAGGCAGTACTTTTTTTTTTTTTCTTAAAGTTTGAGGAACTGACTTGGAAAAAAATCCTGAAAATTGTTTAAATTACAAGGAAGAAGATTCTGCCCTTTAAAAAAATCTTTGGATAAAAGTAAATAGCTGATCTTGACTTTTTTTTTGTTAGAGTAGGCTGCTCTGCTTCTGCAAGATTCCAGAAGCCACAACTGTGGCTTGTTATTTATTTAGGATAACACTTTACACTGTAAAAAGGCAGTGAACAGTATGTAATTAGCATGATTGGTTTTACAGATTGAGAAATCAACCCAAAACTGCTGAAGACACTCATAGAACAACTGTAAGTCAATAATTCTTAAGTTATACAA
Source organism: Empidonax traillii (assembly GCF_003031625.1). NCBI lineage: Eukaryota > Metazoa > Chordata > Aves > Passeriformes > Tyrannidae > Empidonax > Empidonax traillii. Next base: position 2,012,705 of record NW_020955249.1, read on the forward strand.
AAAAGGAAGAGACCTGACATAAAAAAAGACTAGTACAATAATAAGTTTCTTCTTATTGTTCTCATGAATGCTTCTGCACAAAGTAATTACAGAAGTGCTTTTCAGATTTAAAGCAGCAACCCAGAAACCAACAGTGGGAAAAAATCAGAAGTGGATTTGAGCCACAGCACTTTATCCAAACCATTATGTGAACTTTGGCAGAACTAAGGACACTTCAGGTTCAGGGCAGTTCTTTTAGATTTGTGTATGTGAGAACACAGCAGCAATTACAATTTGTGAAATACATTCTTCTTAAAGAAAGAATTTTGCAGCAGCTTATGTATGAAGCTAGGCATTAAGCTACTGAAGAGTATTAAATAAACCCCTCAGTTCAAAGCTACTGTTTAAGATAATCTCCGTAAAACGGCTCAGTGAATTGCACAGTCATTTCCTTACTGGCCTACTAAGGCCAAATTGTCACTAAGTCCACATTGTAGCAGCACCCAGTACAGTATTAAGGGTTTTGCAAATAGATGGAAATATAATTACTCCCCTGTTGTTTAAGCAAGTAGAGTTCTTTCATCACACATACAAGAAAAAACGCAATAGACAAGAGCCCTGTAATTACAATCACCATTTTTCAAAAATCAAAAGTCAAGGATATTTCTGATTATTTTTTAAAGGTCATGAAACAGTCACATAAAAGACAAAAATTGCACTTCATTAAAAACACCATGCTCACTTCCCAGGCGCCAGCTTCATACTCTGAAATTACTAAGTTTTTTCCTTAACTGGAGAATTTTCAGTAGCTAGCTCTCAAACTAGCTTATGGCAAAAAACTTCACTGCTGTTCCCATTGGGCAGAAAATAGATATGTCAAAATTTTACAAAACTTTGACATATCTATGTATTACCCCCAGGTCTGTTTTTTTTTTTTTTTAAGTATTAAAAAAGAAAACAAAACTTGTGTTTGTGCATGGGGTCTTACTTGTCTACTCGTATTTGATTTTTCTCTCATTCAATGCTCCATTCATTACACTGAAAATTTGTTCCACTGGCCTGTTTGCTCCTTGTAAACAAGGAATAAGTCCTATTTTACATACCTGAAAATTTTGAACAAACATTTTGTATTCCTTAAATAAATATTTCAACATAGAACAGAAAAACAAGGCTATTTCAGAGACCTAGGGCCTCCTGTAATATATGAAATATAGAGGATATTGTTACTTTGGGTACAAAGACAATGAAGTATGTTCACTGGGCACCACCTATTCTTTTTGTTTTTCAAAAAAGCTATTAAATTTCACACTTCCAAAAGAGGCACGTAACTGCAACAGTTTCTTATGCACAGCATGTCACGAACTGAGACAAAGAGGTCAAGTGCTACTTCCTAATCCCTCTATATATCAATGCCTCCAGATAAGGAACTCATATAATGCAGAACCGCTTCCCTTGGTTGCAAAATATTTCAGAGCCTTGGTGAAGAGTTCATTGGCATACATGTTTTACATGTTTTTCATGTTTTACAACACAGCTTTAATGCCCATTTTCTTTTCCCAAGACCACTGAATACAGATAGTATCACTCAACAGAATACTTCTTCTTGGGACAACATTTTAAAGCTACAAAACTCCTCTCCAGTAAGTCTCCTTTTCCTAGGGTACACTTGTAAGAGCTAAACAAATTTTTCTGGCTCCATTGCTGTCAACTTTAAAATGGTATTTTTACCTTGCCTCAGGATAAGAGTAAAATTGGCAGGTCAAAATGAGACTCTGTAAGCCATTTTCACATTAAGACACCATGGCTATAAACCAGAAGACCACTTGCACTACTGCTGTCAGAAGCTCATAAGCAAGAACAGTTTTTATTGCATTATCCTGACAATTACTCAGACCAGGGACAATTACTTGCACGTCCTGATCTACTGCTAGTGCTGGGCAAGAACTTTATGCTCTCACCAGGATTCCCCTCCCTTAGCCTTATCCTTGTAGAATACCTAGAAAGGATCCACATCTGAAATGACTGCAGCATACACTGGGGTTGAGGGACAAGGAGATTCAGTTCATGCAAAAGACAACTGTTAAAGTGATCTCTTTGCTGTGAAGGACAAGCACTGAAGACAGGAGCAACTCTTTATGCCAGGAGAAAACTAGACTCCCTGCCATAAAAAAAGCATTAATTACTATGAAAAAATGTGAAGTAACTGCCTGCTGCTGCGAATCAATCTTCTTACCTCAAGCCACCTAATGGAAGCCAGATAAAGGGGAAAGGTAGGAGATAAAAGTGATATACAGAATGTTGAGGTTGCTTAGGAAGTGTGTAGGTCTTGGTCTGTTAACGTGATGATGCACTTATACAGATGACTTTTGCAGTGGGTTTACCTTCCTGGGTAGGAGATGTGATATAGGTAATTAATTTTGTGTTCTCAGTGGAATTCACATGACAGTCTGTAAACATTTCTTGCATTTTGAAGAGCCCAGGTGCTTATGGAATCAACCATCCAGGCCTTATACAAAATTAAGTCTTTTTTGAAAGTCTACAGCATGTACATCAATAGTTGCCAGACTTGAGTCAGCCTAACAGAATAAGCAGATGAGAATTTTAAGTGCATGGTTCTGCTCTGGGAGGAGCAGAACCAGTGTCATGTGATTCCTTCACCTATCACCACCTGGTTTTGGCTGAGCTATTACAGAGCATAGCTGAAGCTAAATAGGCAACTTAGAGCACAGAGAGTCAGGACAGCAAGCAAATTCTTAGGATGTCCTGTTCAAGCAAATTCTTAGGATGTCCTGTTCAATGCAGCAAAGTCCACCTTCAGCAAATCTGTTAAGCCAACATGAAGGGAGAAGAGCTTTCCTAGGCTTCAGTACTCCTGAATACACACTTATTTCTGCAGCTTTAGTAACTCTGGTCAAAAGAGCAAAAACTTGCCAGGCCAACTAGGCTTCCTGTGTCTGTGCAGTTCCTGAATCTTGAAGATGCAGTTTTACAACTTGGACATATCTACGTATTACCCCCAGGTCTGGGGGTGTTGTTTTAAGTATTAAAAAAAAAGACAACAAAACTTGTGTTTGCACTACAGGGGGTCTTACACAAAAACACGTGCTCCTTCCAATATTATAGGGGAGGAGCAAGTTGTTGCCTTAATCACAGCCCTTCCCTACATCAAATGCAAAGATTTCACAATTAATTTAATAGTCTATGCAACTTTTATGCAGAGACTTATACCGCCAATATAAGTGCAGAAAGTTAGCATTCATGCCAAAAAAATTATGAAATTCTTACAATCCAGCCAGTCAAGATAATTTCTTGCCAAGCAGCTGAAATGGAAACACACCAGTGCAGATAGACTTCTCTGCCAAGTTTTCACACTCCTTTCCACAGAATTATTTAAGTTAAAAAAGACCTTTAAGATCATTAAGTCCAACCACTTCTATGTATGGAGATCCCACAGCTGTTAAGAAAACAATCTCAACTTTTTAAACCAAATCAGCAAAAGCAAGTTCTCACTCTTTATTGCCTTCATTTTAAGAAACAGCAATAATGTGCTGCCTTTGGATATAACCACCCCCAAACACTTGGACATGGACCAAAATACAGTAAAGTTTTGCTTAAAAAGGTGAAAATATGCCCAAGTGCTAAACATGCAAGGGCTCTGTATGGCTTAATGATCTCCTAACTGTAAAGGTTGACTTGCACTGTCATTGCAGTAATTTTTCTCTTCTTACATCAACTATTCTGTATGCCATATGGATGCAGGCAGCCTTTACTTGAGCACTGCATTCCAGATAGGATGAGTAGCCTTCCCCTGTGCCTTCTGGAAGGCATTAGTTCCCCCCACTTCCTTCTCACATCTCCCTTGCAGGTGCATCAACATGAAAAAAGCCACTCAAGCCCCAAGGACTTCGTGGTCCAATGTAGTCAGTGTGTTTGTTTGGCAGCACAATTCTTCGCCCTGCAAGAAAGCCTATCCCATGCACAGACAGCTGGAAGTAACTCTGACCCCTGTGACACAATTCAAAGCCTCCTGTTTGGCTTTTTGATTCCTGATTGACACATTCACTGCCAGGCAGAGATAAATGCTGCTAGGAGGACAATGTTGATCTGCTCCAACTATTCTTGTGAAGGATTTCTTCAGAATAATAAACAAAAAACATTGGTGTGCTTAAGTCTCTGAATAGAACTGGAGGTAGACAGAGAGGGGAGTGGAGTGCTTTACAGAGGCTGGTGAGTCGATTGAAGAGTTAATTGTTTGGGTGTACAATGAGTTTATTCTGCCCACAAACAAAGAGCTCCCTCTTCCTGGGCCTGCTCCTTCAAAAGAAAATGTGTCAAAAGGGGTCTGGAGCAGCACTCTGTTAATATAATGCTCTAGTCTCTGGAATTCAGTGGCTTTGAAACTGCCAAATATTAAGATTCAGATAGAATCTCTCTAAAATCCAAAGTTCTTATTTACTGTGTTAAGTTCTCAAGGTACTTCAGTAATTAGCCAAAACAAACCTTCCCTCTAACCAATAATTCTTAGCAGCTTTTAAACAGTTTCTTTTGAAAAATAAAGATGAAGTAAGGTATTACCCTTCAAACATAATGTTGTAGACACCTTTCTCAACATGAGATTGAGTTTTATATTATTTCAATTACACATAACTTAAAAGTGGCCCTGAATGTCTCATATTTGGGAAGATGGAGAATACCAGTCCACAGACCTTGCACTATAATAGGTCAAACCAACACAATGTCCAAACACACCCTGTGCCTCTGGGAAAGTTTAGATCCAGATTCAGATTTGAACTCTGCAGGTTGAACCAAGCCCTATGGTAATTACCACGTAAAATACCTGACTCACTTCTATAAGTTATGCAAACCTTTCTGAAGAAAAAGATCTTCCTAGTACTGCTGCATGGAAGACAAGGCAGTTGGAAACTGAGCCATTACAGTTTACCACTTCGATGGTAACACTTAAGGATTTTGGTGTCAATGCAGAGACGCATATGTTATAGGAACAAGCAGCACCCATAAAGCTGAGAGAATTAAGCTGAGTTGTTTGTGAACTTTCTGGTGATGTAAATTTGTACTCGTGAAAAGTTGTTGTTTTAACACACTCATACAAATGTAGCACTCCAAATAACATTTTTCCTCAGGTATATGGGCATGCTTCCAAGCAAAAGACAAAGTACCTTAAAATTATTAAAGCCATTCTTTTAGAGCGCTCACCTAATTCAAACTTGAGACTCACCCTTTTCTCTCCCCTTTTTCAAGCAAAGATCCCAACTATAGTACAATGAACTGATTTAGGAGGACAGCAGGGAGCCACAAGTTTGTGTGATCTCTCTTTTGTTCTAGTGAGTAATAAATGAGGGATTCAAAACCTCAAAACCTGTAAAATAAGATTTCTTGGTTTGCAGCCAGTTTCTCTCCAAATTGTAAACAGTAAACCACAGTCTTTAACAATTTTGCAGGCTTGGAGTTCTGGACAAGAAGCAGCAGTATCTCTCAACTAGACTGAATACAGATTAATTCGGAACAAGGAAGCTGCACAGAGTCCTGTTGTTTGGAACTAGAATTCTCAGTTCATTTTTGGGCCAAAGTCCAACACAGAGATGATCTCTATCAAAGCAATTTATACAAAAGATATGGGTTAGAAAAGCAGATGATCAGATTTTAGTTTGTTTAATAGAGCATTTTTGAGGTCAAAGGCAAGGAAGCCTGAAAGGAGAAGACCTGTCACTGTGCATAGGTTTACCTTATGCAGACTTTTCCAGTTTGAAGACTTCACAGCCAAATTCCTTCACAAAAGGTAAAGCATGTCTCTTTGAAGATTTGGAAGTAATAAGAAAAATAAATGCCCAAGGCTAGATTTGAACCTTATCTGTTAAAAAGGTGAAGCAGGTAATAAAGGTCATGTTACTTTGAGACCATTTCCAGTCTAGAGTCACACAAAAATATGGAATCACTAACAAGCTGTGAAGACATTGTTCCCCCCCCCATGTCCTCCCCCCATTTTCAGAGACTTGTTATTCTCACCCTCCCCCAACACTCCCTGCAGCAGTTTAATCGGTGAAGTCTCCAGATTCTGCTTGGGTCATCTGGTAGGTTTTCAGACAGGATCACAGCCTGCCTGTCGAAGCAGAGCGATGTTTCACAGCTGCTAGCAATGTTCTGCACGGCTAAAGAGATGAATCTGCAACACCGTGGAGTGTGGCACTTCTCCTTATGTACCAGCCACAATTTCAGTGGCGTAAAAAGATCAGCCACAACAACATATGGGAAGGCTATTGGAATGCTTACACACCTAAAGAACGTACACAGTCTGCAGAAAGAGACTCCTGAGGGGAGTAAAGAGTATTTTTCATTCAGCTGTGTACTTAAGCTATCCTTTGAAAGTCCAATGCCATCCCCCTACTGATACACATACCCAAGGAGAAATGGAGATACGACTAAAAGAATCAGGGAGACTAGACGGGTTTTTGAACTGGCCATAACACATAGCACCAAAAACTACCCACTACCAAAATTCATGACTATTTAACACTTGCTGAAGAATGACGACAATTGCAAGTTGACAATGGCAGCTGGCTACAGAGACGGCAATCAGTTTCAAAACCGAGTCTCCCAAGACTCTTTTGGACCAGCAGACACCTTCATGGCTCAAATAGCATAGAAAGGCTTTGCTGTGCTAAATACAATCCAGAGAGCTGTAAATCCAGTACTGCCCTTTTTCTCTACAGAGAAGGATCAAGATAATGAAGACGAGAGGAAGAATTGGAACAACCTTATTTTTCAGGGAGGTAAGCAACTGAAAGGAAATAAAACAGCTGTAATAAACAGTGAATAAAGAAGAATTAGGTCCTGTATCTGTGTAACAAAAACTGTATCCAAGTGCATATCAATATATGCTACAACCAAATTATTTGTAAAAGATCATGCTAATCCATACATGAGACGTTGGGCCATCTTGTCCCAAGAGGGAATACTGTCTGTAGTTTAAAAAAAAAAAATGAGAAAAGGGAAGTGATTTAGAAGAGGCACTGTCATACATGGCTGTTCCAGACAGTCCTGGCAGTAAGCTTCACAGGGAAACTGGAGAGAAGAGGTAGAAGACAGGAAAATAGAGTAGCAATATTATAAGGTAAATCACAGTCCCCCTTCAGCAAGAGTTGGAGCATACACTATTAGGAATGTTTGTTGGTGTTTTTCGTTGTCTTTTGAGATTTTTTCTTTTAATCCAAAGCAGAAACACCTCCAAAGTGTCAGCATTACTTACACTGCAGAGTGAGTGATGAAATCAAGGAATCAGCAATACCCAGCACTGAGAATGTTTAAAAATAGAATGATGGAGGAAAAGTACAGGAAGAGATGCTTACCTTTCTATAACTTCCTACTTGGTAGAAGAATATATTTTTATCTCACCCTGTAAACAGTACAAGTATTATAGATACTGCAGGACTTTAAGGTACAGTGTCTAAATTTTGAACCATCTTCTGTTTGGCTCACTGCCTTGAGTGATATTTGACATACAACAGGGAGCAAAAAAGTTTCCGCACAAAGAAGTATTTTGCTTAAGGCACCATATCTCATAGCTAGATTTTTAGCACTTGACATTGCCCCAAACTTGGAGAGAAGTCTGCAAAAAGCTCTGTAGCGCTGTCAACGCTGCCTGATCACTCCTGGCAAAAGCAACAACCACCATATGATTGTTTAGTTTAGCCTCTCCAGTTTTATTCTACCTACAATATATCAACTTTTTTCAGGACCCTCTGCTTTGATGTGAAGTATTCTCTGTTTCTGCACAGCCTCCCACCCAAGACACTCTCTCCTCAACTACTTCTTCTAAAAGGCTGCTCAGAGTCCACAATCAACTACCACCTTGTCACTTCTAGACTGTGTAAGAGCCCATAAACTTGTGGGAAAGGCAGCACATCTTAAATGTCCATAAGGACATTGTGACTCTGATCTTAGACTGCTTTGCTGAACAAGGGAAAAAAAATTAACGACTGTTATTCAAGCTTTATATAGTAATAACCAGATCCCTAGCTGTGGAAACATTTTAGAAGCTACCTGAAAATATACAGTGACCTGGGGCACAGGGCATGAACAGTATGATTAGAATATCAGCCTCTCTTTCCTCTCTTGCAATACCACACATTCCCTTTCACTCCTTTCCTTTCAGCTCTGGTCTCTTTAAGGTAAAGACTCTATAAATTCCCTCATCTTCAAGGCCTGTAAGTGGGGGATGGAGACGGCAGCAAATTTCCTAGATCAATGGCCATTTGAAATTCAGACATATGGCTGAAGCCCTACAGCTGCATGTGTTAATTACCACACGTGTCGCCCGTAAAGCAGTCTGTTAGACACAAAAAGAAAACAGAAGAGGGGAAAAAAAGCCTTTCTGAGGGATTAAGTAAATAGTCTAAATTTTTGACCCTGCTCTCCCAGACACATGCCTGTGTGTAAGAACATAAGCTGCCTTCCTTTCTCCCAACACCTGCATGACTGAGGAAGCACAAGACCCCTTCCACCTCTAGCCATGTGCATTCAACATATCTCAAAGTGTACTTTCCCCCTTCTAGTTCCTCATTCCCAGCCTCTTCTCTCGCCAGCCCCTCTCCCTTTCTCCTTTAGAGGACTAATTCCTGGCTGACAACCAGACTAGCCTTGGGCTTACAATATGCCTTTTCATTTCCTTGCAGGCAAAGAGAATGGATACCTCACTGCTGTGTCTGTATTGCATGTGTGCAAATGAAGAAAAATGGGGGGAAAAATTGCTTTTTCCACAGGTTCCCCTCCAGCTCTGATCATTAAAGAGGAGAGGTTCAGAGCTTTAGTGAGTGAGCACAACTTTGCTCTCTAACTGCATTGCCCCAGTTAGTTCACCTCAGGACAAGAATTTTTTTTGTGTATGATTATGAGAGGAATGGTTTTTCTACATGAGGGAAGAAAAGGAGAACAGAGAGAAGCAGACAGAGTAGCTGAATCATGCTGGAAGGACCTCCAAAAAAATCTAACATGCTTCAGAAGGAAGTCTATACATACAAACAAAGCATCTCAATAATGTACACAGGGTATAAGTGACAATACATTCTCAATATTAAAATATTTTAAGATGAAGGTCATTACTCCAAGTTACAGACTGCCAGGCATCTACAGATGGACTGTTCAAAATGAACCAGACACAATGGAATTTAAGAACCATCATCATATAAAGGTGTATTTGTGAGCAGCTGAACAGTCAAGTCCTTACAGAAATTGCTTTGCCACAGCACCTTAAGGTCTCATCAAAAACTGAACACCAAGCTGAGCATAGTGACATGAAATAAGACACAGACCAGAGAAATTCAATCTGTGGGGAAGACTTCTTCCATCCTTAGCGTTTATCAAAGCATTTTGCAGTGCATAGCCCTTGCTATCAACATAGAACAAAAACCCAGACGAGCACACAGAGGGAAGCTATTTTTCCAGCTAGATCTGTTCTGAGAAGCTTTAATTCCCCTAGGTGCTGTCTCAGGAACTTGAACAAACATTAGGGTTGCTTCTCCAGCTTTCCCCTACCTTATTTACAAGCACACATGGTCTGCATGCATTCAAGCATTCCCATTATGGTTTCATAGTTTATCTCTCTTACAGAGAAACTTTGAGGCTCATGGGGCAAAGGAGTTGAAAGGAAAGTACTTCCAGCCCCTCAACTAAACACCTGCACCATGACAAAACATTTCCTGGTGCATTACATTGATTTGAAAGAAAACATTAACATTCAGACGTCTAGATTCTATAGATCATGGGAAGAATAATTTCAACAACTATTAAAAAAAAAAAAAAAGGTGTTAAGGCCACATAGATATAAAGTATTTAAACAATAAAAACAGCTTACAGATCCCAAATCTATTCCATTTCTCTGCAAGCTGTAATTGATCAGACACCAGAAATCCATGTATAGCACATAAACAGTTAATTATACCTTAACAGATGTTGCTTAATCAATTGTTAGTCTACTTATTAGATCTACTCACCAGGCTGCCCAATACTATGACTTAATAATTTAAAAACCTTTACAGCTGTCCTTAAGACATTACAGACATGAGTCGTCTGTAGATTGCTATAATAAAACTTGTAAACTACGATTTTATTAAGTCATATTATATAGACTAAACTACCAACTGGAACTGTTGTTTTATAAATGAAAGCAGAATTCTTGCACTGTATCAAACAAAATATAGTTTAAAACAGAATTTGCCTTCTGTTAACATTTGCCAGTAAAACTTTCTTCAGCCTCAAATTTGATACATATGTTCTGAGGCCCACAAAGAAGTCTTGATGAAAACTAAACAATTTCAGACAAGTCAGTGATGTGGGGACCCAAAAGGATTGTGTTTAGTTCTACTGTTTATGCAGCAAATTTGAGGTTGAATTTTTCTTCTGGACTTTAATATTTCAAAAATGTGTTTGCTTAGAACACTGCTCTACTCTGCAAAAGTGATCCAGTATACACAGTATTGTGAAATTACATTCCTCTGTCCTGACAAAAATTGATCACAATTCCCAGTTAAAAGCTGAATTCTCTCTACCTTACAAAATCTGTAATATTGGCAAATTACAATCTGCCACGCATGTGAAATTGACTTGCTTTCTATAGTTACATTTAACTGGAATTTCATAAACAATTTTGTAGATTATATACCATACAGAGATTGCAGTGGGAACCAGAAAGAATTCTGAGTATCTACAAACTGGCAACCTACTGATTAACTTAATAGTAATTTTTACAGAACTGTTTTTATAATAGAGAATCAAACTTCAAATCCACGGCTAAATTTGCTTGGAAATACAAATACGAGCTAACCAAAACCTTATACACTACAAATTCCCTCCACAGAAGATTTTACTCACAGCCCACTTGGGCTGCTACAGGACAGGTTTTGTTGCAGTAAACTCCCCCTGTAACTTCTCTAGTCACCTGAGTGTCCATCCCAGTTTCATAGCACACATTTATGTTTCTCCCATAGAATATTTCCTAAACCCCTTAAATTTTAACAGTCACCGTTAGCATGTGGTAGGACAAATCAAGCTTTTGCACATCTGAAGGACTTGGGGCACTCACGTAGCACACACAGAGCAAATCTGCTGCTTTCAGGAAGCAGACTTATTATATATGCATAGCACAATGACTTTCCATGCAGCTACACTATATACACACGACTCCGTCCAAAACCACACTGTTTGTGCACATTTTGAGTACATATGTATATTTTACCCATAAAAGACCTGACAAACACTTCAGCCCTAGTCTAGGAATATTACATGACAAAGTAAAAAAGTTCAGAAAATAATATTTGCATGAAAATTCTCCTTCATCCACACTTCTAAGTGTGTTTATTTAAAAAAAAAATATGTAACAGAAGAATTGTTTGAGTTGCACTACAGACTTGCTACCTACTAATGGTGTGTAAAAAAATTACTCATAAGATGGTGTTCACCAGCTAGAACCATCACTTGACTTCATATTGCCCCAGTAAACTTGTATTTCTTTCATCATACTGATGAAGGCCACACTATATTTCTCTGTCTTTCCTGTATTATCTACAAACTGCTAAAGAATTTATGAGGTCAGAGAGTCAGGAACAATTGGGCATTTGAAACTTGGTTTGTGTGATAGCACGGCTGCATTTCAGATTTGGTCAGTACCTAGATGAATCCAGAAAGATCTGGAGAAGGTAAAGACCAAAGCCCCAGTCTCAGGTTTTAGTCACATTTCAATATGATGTTTTTGTCAAGATATTATCTGTCTTCTGTGAGACACACTAACCACTGTGGAGGAAGTGTCCTCCCCTCCCTGCGACTGATGGCAGGTGAATTAATGCCAGCTGCACTTGACTTCTTAACAGCAGCAAACAAAGCTTCCAGGTCCCCAGGTACAAGCAGTTCCATTTGTTTACACTAGCACAAGCCATCCTTCACTTGGGTTTGCCTGAGGAAAGTGTTCACCCTTTACTGCTCAGCCTAATTACTGACTCCGACTAATGGTTCATTACTGATTCAGACTGCTCAGTCTATTGGCTGCAAAACTAGGCCATTAACGTTTTCTAGAGATAAGACTCTTGGAAAAAAAAGAAAGCCACAGAACGGGCCAACTTGCCCACAACTGCAGCCCAGAATTTCTTTGCCAACAAAGCCTGCCTTGAAACTAATTTCTGACAGTCAGATCCATAAAAAGGAACCCAATTCTACATGTTCAATTGGCTGGAATTTCAAATTGCTCATCTTAGGTTTCTCAAACTGCTTCACTGTTTTGAATCACAGACTAACCTGAGCTGGAAGGGAACCACAAGGATCATCAAGTCCAGCTCTTAAGCAAATAGCCCATACTAGGATAGAACCTTCAACCTTGGCATTATTAGCACCATGCTCTAACCAACTGAGCCAGTCTCAGTTTAGGCTGCAAACATATTGAGGAGAGATTTTTGCAGCTCCATACAAGAGTCTTGTCTACTTGTTAAGATAGTACATGTACAAGAAGTTCAACCTGGGTTTTGCTTTCTGTGGGTCCATCAGAGCTTACATTTCACCAACTGTACAGGGAACTGCTGATGCTATTGCCACCTCTTGCAGTAGGGAAACAAGACAAGTCAAAACAGTCCTGGAACTTAATGCACTGCAAGAGACTTCATAAAAGAAAAAGGGAATTCATACCACTCAAGACTCTTCATGACTGACACTGAAAGTTATTCCAGCCCAAATTTACCCTGTAGTTGCACCCTCTTTAAATCTCAGTTTATAGAACCAGGCCACCTTTCCCATTTCCTTCAGTTGATTTAAAAAATGGTATCAGTACCTCTCACATAGGGCCCAGAATAGTTAACAACCACCAACAAACCAGCATCCCCACCTGAATAAATTCCTTCTTCCAGAAGGAAGACCAAGTGACTTGATCGAGATAAGCAATTGCATGGCTGTTCTTCTACATCCCTCTGATTCCTGACCAGCCTACTTTTTAAAACCTTCTTGGTGACTGTAAAAGATACCACTCATTACTGCAATATGCTAAATCTGTAGCTTTAAGTAAAAGTCCTAGAACTCCACAGATAAAGTTTTTATTTTCTTTGTTTCATGGTTTTTTTCTTTTGTTTCAAAAGGGTGGCACAATTTCCCTTTGGCTGTAAAGGAACATTCTGCATTCTTTAGGCAAGGAAGAAATCCAGTCATGTTGGCTCTAAGGATGCCTTTCACTGCTGCTTAAAAACATTAACAACATCCTAGTGGGAGAGACTGGGGAGATCCAGACCTCTAGAGGACAGCATGCATTTTCCAAGAGTCTCTGGCCTTTCAAACTAAGCAGCAACTGGAGCAAATTAATGCAAGAAGTTCCTTATGAGAAACGACTGCAAGTCGGAACAAAGAAGAGCAACAGAAATTTGCAAGTTTTGGATACCCTAATCCACACAAAAGTAATTGTATTCCCTGACAAAGGTCATGGGAGCTCATTCTTCACTTGTAGACTGAATTCAGCATAGAAAGAATGGTGGTAAATGTTTGAGCTGCAAAGTCCACACAACAAACATACTCTGGAGAGCCTGAGTTTCTATTCCACCTCATGCAAACATGTCTCCATCTCCCCATGCCTGCTCTGCCTTTCAGCAACAAAGTGCTCCTCAGAACAGAACAAATCAATATCTGCTATTTTAAAATTTTAACTTTGGTGCCAATTTAATTTAAATTACCTTACAGGGCAAATTGTATGAGTAACTGGCGTTGCATCATACAGCAATAGCAGCAATGTAAATATGGATAACCATCGCATGAAATTTAAAAATAAAATGTATCTCTTGCCAGCATACTTGCTTGTTCTCTGCAGAGAGCTCCACAGAGCCACTTCTGGAAGTACATGCCAAGCCACATGACCATAGAGCAATTTAATTTTCTTTTCATCAGGAGTGAGAGAGCCTGAGAGTGGAATTGCATGCTATCTCACATCTTCTGGTACTCCATCATACCCCCCAAAATTACAGCTAAACAGGATGGAAAAGAGGCCAAAACATTTGGAGAAAGACTTAATACCAATAACCAGCCTTTTCCTCCTTCCAACCTAATTTCCCTCTTCTAAAGGAGAGCTAATAGGCTAGTAAAGTCTTCCCTTATTACCCAGTAACTTAAGCCCATCCATCTGCACTATTTCTAAAGCAGAGAAGCCTCTATCCAGAAAATTATTTTTGCCCTGAAGACTTCAAAGGCACCAGCATCACACAAAGTTTATTAGCTCCATATTTTACATTCCTGTATGAATGAGACAAAAGAAATCCCTTTTGAGAGTCTTTTGAAAGTCTATTACTTTTCCTCTTCAGAGTACCTATTCTGTGCTAGATAATGCCCTTTGACTAAGAGACCCTCATCCAAGAATGGAAAGGGGAGTCTACTGTGCAGTGGGAAAATTCTAAAAGCTCCCAAGTCAGATGGTAGTTGCCCAAAGAGATATCAGAAGCTTCAAAGTTGTGCCTCTACAACAAAAAGGTCATCACTGACCTAGTTCCTGCTGGACCCCTCCTTGTCCTGCCCTTTTTGTCATTTTGCAAGGAGTTATCTTTACAAAAGTATCTTTACAAAAGCTGTCTGAACACTCAGATAGAACAGATGGTTACGTGCATGCTGGCTAGCCACCAGTCTTCAGAGAAGCCAGACCTGCAGCAACCACCTTGCTTCAAGGAAGTCAGGCTGTTCTTGGTTCCAACTTCTGTAGAACAGGACCTGATCTGGAATTTTGAATCGAAGTAACTTAAGTCAAGAAAAAGCACTGACAAGAAAGCCAAATTCATTTTTAGATTAGTTATTCATCACTAGCTGAAAAAGTAATGCTAAGTCCATCAAATTTTAAACCCAATTATTACAGCTTCTAAAAGCCCTCTTGATTTTAAAAGGCTTGTTTAATAACAGCTCATAAGTGTTTTTCTAACATGATGGAAAAGGGCCATACTTGCTTGTGTGTAGGCTTCCAACAGCCATGAACAAATTCAGAATTGGAGGGGACAGAAAATTTACATGATTGCTTGAAGCACGCTGGCCCAAGGGGAAGCATTTTCCTTTTGACAGCTACTGCATAGGGCATTTCTGCAGCCATATGACCAAGCACACCATCCTTGAAATAAGATGCTACAGGCTGCACTAAGGAGAGTCAATTTATGTTACAAATTTTAGATCAATTTATACCATTTACAGTTCTCTTTTTGCATGCTCTAAGCTCAAACTTAATAAAGGGAGTGATGAGAAAAAAACAAGTTCAAATGTTTTGTTTCTTGTGAAATCCAATGTCAGCTGCTTTCAAATCCAGAATAATAGACCAGGACTATTCAGGTAAAAAGCCTACAAACAGCCTCCACTCAAAAATAATGCAGATTTCAAGAGCTACTTGATTTGCTTGTACTTCAGGCTAGTCTATCAATGATTGCATTAGCAGAATAACAATGGATTCAGAAGCCAATTATACATTAACATGTATCAAAAGTGAGAAAGAGACTTCAGCATTTAGTATTAACTAAGTAGTTTTCCTTGCATCTTTCTTCTCCCTACCTTTTCCTAGACTACTATACACAAACAATAGACTGGAGAGCAGATATGCATAACTGCTCTGAACATAGCAAGCTAATCCCTCTTACGTGTCTTCAGGACCGGATTGACGTTCCCAGCATGGAAGATGTTCCTCAAATTAAAGTATTGGCATTTTCCTAGGGTTGAAGTCTCAGGAAGAATAGGTTTAGAGAGTTACCACTAAAAATCCTGCTTCAGTTATCAAAACAGGTACTTCTCCCAAGAAATAGCATTCATCCTCACCAGCAGGAGTGAGGATGCATTCAGCACTGTTTTCCTGTAGTAAGGAGACAAACTCAAAAGTTGACTCTGAATCAGGGATAGAGGGAAGAAATGTTGAATATCAGGGTGGGGAGAAGGTCTAAAGACAAATTTCACTGCTCCTGTGTGTATACACATACACTCACACAGTGGTCAACCCTCCCAAAACTATTACAATGAATACAAACCAGAGGACACAAGAGCTAAAATAGTCACAGCAAAAGAACAAGGACCCACCCAATGCCTTGCACAGGAAAGGCAAGGACTGACGACAGTAGCAAAGCAGGACCAGTGCCTAATGCACAGAAGAGTGAGGTTTCCAAGCACAGCCAAAGTTTAATCCGGCGCTGCTCCAGCTTGCCAGAGGGATTTGTGTGCTGTTTTCAGTACATACAAAACCACAACCGTGATATCGGCATTCTTGACTCCCAGAGTACCGGTCATATTGACAGCCTTCTGAATCTCTAGGGATTTTACTGAGAAATGCTCAGTATGTTACTTCAAAGTGAACAAGCAGAGGCTACTCTAGGCCAGCCACCCACCCTTTGGGAAGCTCAGCTGTCTTGTACTACAACTCAGTTGACAAGCACAGGGCAGAGCACACCCTTTTCTACTCCTCAGGGAGCAGAACAGTCATCTCATTCCTCCTCCTGAAGAGGAGGTCTAATTGTACATGTGCCTCCCATGCACTGACTGATGAGGAACCCGGGTTCTGAGCTATCCTAAGGGATTTGGCTGGGCAGCTGCTATTACAAAACAAGTTGCTGAAGCACAGGACTTCACTCACCTTTCCTTCCTGAATTACCCTGGCTTGATGGTTTATCAGTTACAGAACCTGAAGGGGAGGGAACAAAAAAAAAAAAAAGGACATCGATTTAGATGCTGAATGATCACACAGAGCATATGATGTCACATTAATACAGTCAATATCTCAACACATAAAGCATCTGTTTTCCTTGTCAACAGTTCCATTTAGGAGTCAAAAAGCCTGTTGCTTCAACCAATGCGAAAAATGTAAGTTTAATGTGTAACGATGTTAAATTGGGATGAAAGTAAATAAGAAATCTCTAGTAGCTGGGTCTAGTGATTTGAAAGAGCTCAGAGAAATGTGCTAGTAAGAAACCTGAAATAAATTCAAGGCAAGAAGGAAAGATCAGTAAGAGTCACTTCTTTCATTTGCAAATGTCAGGAAGAACAAATCAAAGACACATGAGGAGAATGTGCAGGGAATGCAAGTACATTCTAAAGGAAAGGGATTAAGTGGGACAATTTGCAGAAAATTAATTTTAACCAACCCCTGAACATGCCCAGCTGTTTTAAAGGGGACACTGAACAAGATCCAGCATGTACTTGAATAGAACACATCTTGGGTTGCCTACTATAACTTAGATCTTCACATAAAATATATGGTTCTATGCTTGTTTCTGCAATCTGTTTTAGTGCTTCTTCCTAGTTTTCTAGTAAAACTTGAACAGAAATCCACTACCAAAGTGTATAATAATCTATGACAAGATTATGTTTTTCAATAGCTTTATTCCCAGGAAACTGATTCTTCCATGCACCACTATTAAACAGTTCCAGTGATTACTAAACCTTCATGAAACATGGATCAAAAGTCACCTCTAAAGAAGACAGCTCTGACAGGCCCAAGAATCTGGTCAAGACAAACTCTAAAGGTAAACTATTTCCCAGGAACTTTCACTTGCAGATCAGTTCATCACAGATCTACTGCTGGATTACAAGTAGTAAGCCCAAACCCAGTATTAGTCATCACAGACCTAACATCCATGTCCTACAATACAACATGACTTTAGTTTCCTGTAATACAAGTTTATAAACAGCACAAGGCTAAACAAACAGATCAGCAAAACTATAAAACATGCCCTACCAAAATGATATGCTGAGAATGGTGTCCAAGTCATATTCTAAGGTTTAAGTCAATTTACTGTAGCATTTGACCTTACACTAAAATAGGATTTTAATCTTCTTTTATTTTTACATGCCTGTGAAAAACCAAGTACTTTCTTAAGCTACATGGACTCACTAGTTCTCAGAAAGCTCTTTCACTCAACTCAAACCCTTATGCAAGTCACTTACGTTTGCTTATTACCCCAAAACACCTTACAGCCAAGAAGACACTGTGTCTAGTTTGGTGTTGCCACAGCAGCACTGTTCACCACAGCTCACAAAGCTAGCCTGTACACTACTGATCAGGGCCATATGAAAATCTAGAAACCAATCCCATTCCATTTGAGCCATGGGTTACCCTAATGAATTGTGGGGAGAAAAAAGAAAACCAGCATTACTCTGTTTTAAGGAAAATTGTGGATTTTGTCTCAGTACACAACAGGGTGACACAGTAACGTCACGCTAAGTGCCTGGAAGCACATCACTTAATACACACATGAGTAGCAGCCTGGATCTGGATCTCTCTCTTGTGACCTGTGGTGCAAGATCAATGCTGTCCACTCTCATAACACAAAGGCATTCTAAAGTAAGCACCACGATCAAAAGACCCAAACTCGTTAGAACAGCAGAACCTCAGAAACTATGAGTTTCTCACAAAACCAAATTAACTGAAATCACTCTACAAAAAATTACTCCATGCCCCACAAAATACCATTTCTTTAAAATATAGTGCATGGAAAAAAAATTATCCCATCCGTTACATGAGTGTTTGGGTTTGGTGTACACAGCAACACCGACTCTTGTCTTTGTTGCCACAGGTTGTTACCTCAGTGGTTTTTCTCACTGAGCCTTGCAAGTGTCTGTATGCTAACCAGAGGGTGGTCATGGCAGAGT
The DNA here is from genome assembly GCF_003031625.1 of Empidonax traillii. Classification (NCBI taxonomy): domain Eukaryota; kingdom Metazoa; phylum Chordata; class Aves; order Passeriformes; family Tyrannidae; genus Empidonax; species Empidonax traillii. Next base: position 2,031,317 of record NW_020955249.1, read on the forward strand.
CCAAACTGCAGTGTTAAGTGGGGTAAACTGCACAAGTCACCTGAAAAGACTAAGCTCTCTCAACAGAATGCATTTACCCCAGCCCTCTTCAGTTATAGAATTAGTATTTGTTGAAGCCACTCCCACAGTACCTGAACATACAGGAGTTTTGTTCTGTACAGAAGAGCCGCTAATAGGCTTGCCATCAGGTGTCACACACCAGCAGTATCCAGTGTAGGTATGGCACTGCACCTGTTTAATAAAACAAAGAGCAGGCATTTCATTTCTCACTATCATCAACCACTTTTTTTTTTTATAATTCAGCATCCCATTGGAAGTCCCAACCCAGGCACATCAGAAACATATGCTGCAGAGCAAGGAAGTCTCACAGAAGACTATATTTGATATTGTTACCTTTTCTTCCCTCACCTCTGCCCCACCCCAAAGAAATGTTATTTCTCATACTCCAACTCCTTTAGCTGAAATTCAGGCAGCAAAAGAAGTTACAAGTAGTCATCTGAGAGCACTTTAGTTGTGTCTCAGCTCATTCCACCCTCTGCTAAATTCCATTTACTGTTTGCTATTCGATAGTTGTCCACTGCATCCCAGCTGGGTTATGGAAAGGCCACCTGGTCCCAAATTCCATAGCTGCTGCTTCAGAGCAGCATCTGCAGGTATTTCAGGAGTATTTTGTCCAGTAAATATGGCCGAAAAAAACGCAATACTGATTTGTTGTTAACAAACCTTCTTCAGATAGACTGAAACCCTGTCCTATTACCATGTCAAACTACACAGCAGGAGCAAGATACAATATGCTTGGTACTGATATATTGACAAGTACTTTAGAATATCTAATGAATGCTCTAATAAGTCAAAAGGTACACAATTTAAGATCTATCTTGCTTAACTTTAAAGCTCTAGACATCTAGAGTTGCCCACTTCCTTCCTTTACCACAGAAAGGCACCAGAATTACTAGTTCAGATATGGAACCCCTAAAGAGAGATAAATTCTGATCCAGCAGACTGGTATTAGTAACATCTATGTGGGTATTAGTTCAGCAGCACTATAGTTTCATATAGTTTCATTTAGCTTAGCAAATCCAATAAAAAACAAACTTTACCTCAGTTTTCAGAGTGCTCGGCATTTGGATGAAACTCAGGATGCCTTTGACATCCCTTGAGACAAAAGTAAATTATCATCATATAGGCATCTGTGTAAGTACTAACAGGTTCCAAAATCCGTTCTAGCAAACACACTTTCAGCTGTGGCTGTGTGCACATCAGTATCTTCAAATGGTATAGAAATGCCTATGTTACTATAAGCTAGAGATGGCTCCTTCAACACATTTCTGAAAAAAGCCATGAAATGAGACTACTTCGGAAACAGTCTTTTATTTCAGTTGTAAAATTAATACTGTCTTTTTTCTCTCTTTTCCCAAAAAAGTTCACTGAAGCCAATTTCTCATTCCAGTTTTCTTCACACAGAGGAGTGAGTGCTGGGGTGTTTGTGTGGTTCCCTTCATTAGGGATCCTTCAGAGCTAAATCAGTCATTCCCCCTTGCTGACAGCTGGCTTCAATGTCCTAAGGTAGCAAAATTTGTTCAGAGACTTAATGATAGTTTTTTAAAAAGGCTTTGAATATCACATAAAACATTATCTAAGATCAATTATAACACAGTACATGGTATGTATCTTGGGTTTTAGTAAAGTGCAAATTAATAATTTTACCTCAAGCATTCCCTTTTAGCAGCCAAATGTACCCATGTTATTACAGTATCACTGCTATCTGCAGTTCCATCTTTATTCTTTCAATATATCACAAAATTGATTGCAAATTACTCAAAAGCACTGTGACTGTAATTAGCAGTAATCAAGTTAGAAAGTATTTCTTATTGGTCAATCTAATCAATTGAACATTGAAAACAAATGTGATGGAACTGCTTGGATTTGTGTTCAGTATTTATCTTTGCTGATCACACAGACAACATTGCATTCCCAATAGCACAAGAAGCTGCCTTTGCACCTGAGCATTAATTGTAAAAATCCTACCCAGGGATAAAGCTAAATTCCAGGATAGGGTCTTGAATTCTTAAGGCAAGACCATTCCATATTACATTATATAAAAAAAACCTAGTGTACCTAGCATTTAAAAAATTCAAGTATTAGTGACTACATAGTCCTTCAACCAAGCCTTCAGAAAAATAACAAAGTACATGGCAGAGCAGTCCAAAAAAACATATTGACATAAATTTAGGAGAGATGCATTAACTAAGAGTATGTTATGCAATGCATCTCAATGGAGAGCTACCAGTTACATACACTCATTTATGCAAGCCAAGTACACTACATCCATAAAAGTGAAGTAATTTTGTAAATAACTGGGCTAAGGAATGCTGATCTTCCTTGGACTGGTATCCCATGGCCCTTTCTCCCCCATGCTGCCATTAAAATAAATTAAAAAAAAAATCTGAAATTGACAGCACTTTCACAACAACCATAAGCACATGTTCCACTGCAGCACCAAAGGACTTCCCTAATACGGATAACAGCTGCAATTAAATCTTACCTGGCCTTATCCTAAAGGCTAGATAGCTACCCATGAAGAATGGACACTTCAGAAACCTCAAAAAATCACTGCAGTTGTTTTTTCTTAATGTCTTCATGTTGAGAGATGAGACCTTTTACCATGATACCTGACCAGGTCTCAGTATATTTAGATGTCATAACAGTGGCCTACAGCCTAGAGTTTGCAGTTTAAAGGCTGGGGAGGAAAGGTGTACTTTTCATCAGTTGCATAGCACTGGTATGACATTGAAGAAATGTAAAGGCAATAGGTGATCCAGTACCATTTCTAAACACTGTATTTAAATGAATTTAAAATGTTGACTATTTCAGAGCACCTATAATAAGGAATCTTGACAGTGTGGGGTCTTACTTTAAATTTTCCCAATTATGTTAGGTTTGAGCTTTTGTTTCTAAATAAAATTTAAATCTTCAACCCAAAATTCAACCTTATTCTAATCTCACTCCAACAGTATTAAAATTTTACATACTATTAGAATCAGAAGAGTAACTGTGTAAGGATGACACATCCTTTACTGCACAGATATAATCTTCAGTTATTGAGTCAATTTTGACTATCAAAATACACGATAGAAAAAAATGTGTTTAACTTTTTTGGCTCTCAGTCTCCTAAAACTAAGTATTGTCAGAGGAAATACAATCTTATATACTAAACACACTTGATTGTTAACCAAGCTGCAGCTATAGAACGCCCATGACTGCTGGAAAGGCACATGACAGAATTTGACATCTCAAATTAACATACACCTGTCCAACTGCTGAACACTAAGTTACATAATAGGAAATCAGGCAAACAAAACTTGTCAATCATTTAAGGTCTTCAGATTCCCCATTAACATCTACACTTAAAAAAAAAAAAATCTAATTGCAGTTTAAAGCACTGCAAGCGGCCAAATCCCTGATTGTAGAGGAGGACATTGTTCTTATTTTTCACAGAGAGATAGGACATTTCACCTGTGTCTCAATTGAAGGATGAAAAGCATGAGAGACAAACTCAAGAAAGATTGTTCTACCACAACTGCCCAAATTAAAAGTGTAGCAGCAGCTCCTCCACTCTACCCTGCCATTACCATGTGTGAAATCAAACAGCAGCTAATATATTAGCCATATGATTAAATACCTGCTCTCAAAGTCATTATAATATGAAAACATTAAAAGAGTAGTCTCTGACAGATGACTCTGCCTCTTAAGTTCCTGAGGGGAAAGAGGCCATTGTTTGGTTTTTTCCCAGTGCCTCACTGGCAATACCAGAATCAGATTCCCAAGACTTCTAAACAAGTAAGCAGTAAGCAGCATGCCTTCACAGCTATTTGACAAAGGAGGATCAAGGGGTTGTTACTGAAAGATAAAGTGGAAGCGAGAGAAATTGCATGCACATATATGACAGAGAAAACAGGGCAAAACAGCAATTCTGTGATGTCTGAAACCAGTTTCTAACGAATTATAGAACGAAGTAATTTGCTGTGAAAGGATTGAAAGCACCTTGGACAAGCACTGGGCTGAGCACAGGAACAGCAACACTCAGACTAACCTCTCAGTGCTGTTCAGATGAAAAGTTTAGTAACTGACTCCTATTCCATCACACAGATATTTCCTGGCTCCTTCCATAATGAAGGGCAGAGAGCAGAAGGGAAGAAAAACATTACTCCTGCATTCAAAGCAATACTTCTATGAGAGAAGAAAAAACATATTCAGTTTTTTAATAGCACTGCTGAGGGCATGGGCAGGCAGCAGAGCTACTGCCTGCACTCATAGCACGAGGCAAGGCTCCAAATCCTGGCTGCACCCAGGTGCTCCTTGTAAACACTGTAAAAACAGCTAAATAAATAGCTCCAAGCCAGCAGGTCATCTAATCTGAACCCATGATGCAGAAGCCAGTGTCACATAGCCATTCTTCAATCAAGCCTTTTCTTTGTTCAAGCCATGAGCTCAGCTAGAAAGTCCTCTGAACCCAACTTAGTGGTGCACAACCAACACACTGGCCTGATGGCTATTTATCTTAACTCTAAATAGTAATGACTGTTCTGGTTTACCTGTCTTGCTGTAATGCTTAGATCCTTGATCTGATTAAGTCAGATGACTATTGTCAGAAGCCTGCCTTACCTTTATAGACAATTTTGGGGAGCTATGAATCAGTCTGTATCTTATGTTTGAGCTTCTTCGCAACTGCAACCCATTAAATAATTTTTGTCACTTTTTCTGTTCTCTGCTCATATTTAATCCTTTACAAATGGTGTTGTGCAAATATTTCCACCAAGGCTTTATGCAGCACCCATCTCCCTCAAGTCTATGCACCATTCAAAAAATGTTTGCTCCACAGGAATTTCACTATTCATATAATCAGGGACAGAAGTGATTTGAAGCAAAAAAATCTTAGCCATGGTCAAGGGCATTCCCATCAGACACAGTAACACATATACTATTTTTAGTCCAGGAGAAGGGTACTTAAGAGAGGCTCTCTGCTTCTGACATAGAATAAGACAAGTGTTTCAGTAGCAGACAAACCTGCAGAGCAGTACTCATTGAGAGCTACAGCTATGATCTTTTATAGAAGGGATGTCTTCATTAAAAAAAAAATCCAGGACCATTTACCAATTAATTACAATTAATTCCCAGATACTTCTGAACAGTTTCTTGAATTTAGCAAGATAGACCGTGTTCTTGTCTTCTGAAAGGAGAGGTTAAATCCTTGAGAGCTTAGCATTGCTAGAATATAAGCACCGAGTAATGGAATAACAGACAGCATCCAGAGAATGTGGGACATGTCTACACAGTGTCTTGCTGCGTTAAGAAATTAGCTTTTGTAGTTCTGCCCAGCATCATGCTACACTAGTCAGTGCAGAGGAACAGACTTGGATCATGAAGTTTGAAGACTGAAAGAGTTCCCCAAGTCTTTAGAAAGGGTCTGTTTGTGGAACTCAGGAGAAAACAGAACTTTGTATGTGCATTAGCATAGTGCAGAATTAAACTATTGCTACAGACCACAATATAGATCACTCCATCCAAACAGACTTATATTACCAGATGTGGGAGTGCTCTTGAAGCTATCTGATAATAGAGAACTGCTCTGATAGCCCACTCAATGATCCTGTCATAAGATGACAAGTTTGATTGATGCACTCGCTTTAAAATAAATCCCAGTGCTGCATCATAACTGCACCAGCAGCTGCATTTTGGGAACCCTAAACTCAAACTCTCCAAGGAGACTTGCTCTCAGCCACTTGTATGATGACTTGTGAGAAAAAGAAGCCACAGCTAGACTGTGTAAGGTGGCAGCAAATAGCAAGACATACCACAAAGTTCCACAAAACTACACCCCCAAGGCAGGATTAACATTATTCATGTTCATATTAATCTGTCTGAAACAGATCCCATTTAAAACCTCAGCAACCTTTTCTAAAAAACTGCTTGGGGGAAAACTATGAAGAATGCAAGTCTCTCAGCCCATGGCAACAAGCCCAATGGCACTAGGCAGCAAAAGAAAGTGTGCAGATTACCCACTAGAGCCTGTTGTTTATGAAGAACAGATCACAGCAGGTTAAGTGCAGCATGGAAAGGGAATGGCATTTATGCAAAATAGAGCATAACAGCAAAAAGGCAAAAGTCTTGGGAACAGAAACTGGATTTAGTCATGTCCAATTTAGCACAAAATTATGTGACCTCAGTTTTTTACAATTAATCAAATTACTCATATCTAACAAACATTCTTATGTTGTGAATAACTCAAATTCTATCTGCCTGCTTATATTACTGTGGGCTAAGTGCAGAGAGCTTTTATTATAAGAAGCAATATTCTCCACACAGACTGAAATATAAAAAAATAGCAATTCCAGAGCAATTAATCAGGTCTGCTGCCATTTACAGTCATCCCTTCACACCTGCAATGCCACCACCACCCCTTCACGCTGCAAATTCATGTCACGTTTTTAGATGTGTAAACAGCACCAAAAAGGGATTTGATAAGATCTTTGCAATACAAAAACTCAAAAAAAAGGGAAGCAGCACACTTGGTGCATAGGAGTTACAACCACCAGTGAACTGACAAGTGCCTGCTCCTCTTAATGCAGTACACAAAACACATAACTAGTCATGCACAGGAAAACTGGCCAACCAAGCAACAGAACTAATGGCAATACTCATTTTGGTCTAGATTTCACATACAATGAAAAAAAAGACAGATTACACAAGTGTTTACAGCACATATAATGTTTCTCTAAGGGAGGGTTTAAATGCCAAATCTAGGTCTTTGACTTCAGTCTCTCCTCCCTTTCACCCCTGGTTACCAGTCTAAGTGTTGTGTGTCAGAGCCAGCTGCCCTGCAGGGAAGCAGGACCTGATAAGGTGTGCACAGTCTTCCCTCTGCAGCTGCTGCCCCATGCAGCACTTGCTGCTGCTCATAGGACAGCAGAGCAGCTACGTTCTCATCACCACCCTACAGCCCCAGCCAACTCGCAGTGGATCCAGCCCCCCAAATTTAGTTTTCAACTACATAAAATGCCAAGAGCTGGAAAGGGCAAACTTGAGCTGCTTTCAGAGGAACAGCCTCACTTAGTGCTGCTTTCAGTGTTTACCCATAGTGACTGCAATTCAGTTGCTAATAAAGAGAATGATGATAAACTACAAAAGCAACCATTCAATCTGGTTAAGGCCAAGCATGTTTTCTGAACAGTTACCACAACCAAATGCTTCCACATCTGCACTACTCATGTTTTTCACTCCTATAAAAATTTCAATTAATTAATTAGATAAAGATTAGATAAAAATTCAGATCTTTTTAACTCTGGTGGTAAGGACAATAAAGTGGGCCTGAACATCTACTATATTCAGCAGGCTCCACAAGACCTGAAAGCAAGTCATCCACATCTTGAGTGAGTGCTGTAAAAATTTAGACATTTGATATTCTAAATATATGCATGCATCTTTGTTTCCCCTCTGATCAGAATCTTCTTTTACAGAAAGCACTTTTTCAATTACAGTTACACAGAAGAGAAAGGAGGAAGTTGTTAAAAACATTTCCCCAACCTTCTCTACATATAGGGGTTATGCTATAGCATGTGCCTCTGCTTAAGCTCTTGTAGAGATAGGGATTCCATGTTGAAGATCAGGGTGGGTATTTCTCCTAGAAACTTTGTTGAGAGATGCTGCTCTGTTGTTGATTTCCCAACTGAGATTCTGGAGTCTGGATGGAGCAGCACTCTGGGTAACAAAACCAGAATAAACTAACAGTCCAGAGCTGACTTCAGTAAGGCCTCAGGGACTTGAAGAATACGGCCTCTCTGTAGAGCAGAACCCAGGAGCATCAATTCTCTGCACAAGAGATGCAGTATCCAAACCACCTCCACCAGATGAGAGCTATTCATGAGTTGCTAGAAGCAAAACTCTTTTGACTGTTCAACAAAATTCTAATTTTTATACATCCTTTTAAAAATCAAAGTTTAATTAATTTGGACCAGGAGCTAAAGGAAATATTTGCCTCAAATGCAGGTTGAAACTAGTTAGCATTCTTGGACATTATTTGTTCATTTAAATCTTATGCAGGGAAAATGACCTTCAATGTTGCAATATAACTGATGAAGCTGGTTCATGAGGTATGTGCAATGTAGGGTATTTTCACAATCCAAGGAATGATATGAATTTCAGTTAATTCCAGCTACAAAGAGATCACAGGCTTCCTTCATCCTGCCAGGTAAAACAAAAGCACTTTAGTGTTCACAGATAGAACTGAATGGAGGAAGAATGTGAAATATTGCTTGACTGCCAACTGAAAACACAATTTTTTTAAACCGCTTCCTGCTGCCCCTCAACTGGCAACCAATAATAGCCAAAGAATGTGCAGAAAAGAAGTCCAGCAACTGCTCACAATCCAGACACTGGTACCAACCTCCAAAATAAATCTGTATGAAACAGCTTTATCAACTACACTATCAGTCTAGCTTATTAGGATAAAAAATTCACCTGCACTCTCTACTTTAGTCTCCAAGAGGTTGATAGACAGGTGATAGACATTTGAAAGTCAGCTTTCCTTCCTCCTTTTTTCTTGAACTATGAAGTTTAACGTGGAACACTTTGTTGGCCCACAGCGCTAGGTTTTATAAGTATTTACCTCCAGTGCCAACATAACCTGAGCAGCTCTACACAAAATCAAATTTCAACAACTGAAAGGGTACTTAAACTGCAAGAAACTGCAGCCATCTTCTCTTACCCCCACCTTCCTATGATGGTCCACACTGTACACAAATATGATGCTGCTCCAAAGTAATATGCAAAGATGGCAGGATAGATAATCCCACTTCCCCATTAAAAGCAAAACACTCCCACGCAGCAGATAATGGGAGGGTAAGGCTGTGGAGGAGAATAAAAATTTTTGGTGGGTTATCACAAAAAAAATCTTTACTCTCCTGTTCCCCCAGGCATCACAAAATGTTTGAACCAAACCCAAAGCTCTTTGCCTTTCTCATCGTTTTTAAGCCAATATTGATTCTATTTTGGAATATCTTTTACCTTCAAAAGACTTCGCAAACAATAACTTCTGTATCCTAAAATTTCTCTGAGGAACAAGATGTCTAGAGCAGTGCTAGATACATGGAAGCTAAGGCAAAAAAATTCTGTGATTTACCTAGATTCATAAAGTAGAGGTCATAGGGCTGCAGTTTTGGCTTTTGAGATCCGTGCAAAGCTGAGCAGACAGTATACTTCTCCTACCTGTCAGGAAATTCTGCATGAGCCATTTTTAACAGCCAGTTAGCCCTGGGACACTACTCAATATGCTAGCAATAACAAAAGCAAGATTCAGTCTTTATTTCTACCGTGCTTTGGCAAACTTCAGTGAGTGAACAGTAAAGAGTCAAAAAACCAAACAAAGCAGTCTCATCATGTCTCTGCCAGACTCCAAACTACAAAAGGGCACAGTACCAGAAGAACCCCGAGAAAGGAAGAAGCTGAATAGATTATTTTTTTGCTGGGATAGATGAAGTACATACAGGTAACAGCAGAATCAGCTGGATCCACCCTGTTCTGTCTAAGCCACAGGTCCCTTTACAGCTCCTCTTCACGGAAAAATTTACCTCCCCTGCAACTGTTTTTGTTTCTACACAATGCTGAAGGTTAATGCCATTTGTTTCTGTACTACATTCGAACTGTATGTTACTGCATCTCTATTTATCTTTAAGATATTGTGACTGAATCAAGTCTTCCATTTGGTTAAAGATGTCTCCAGCTTTCAATATTTCCACCTGAATAACTGAGTCAGGGTGTGCACCCACGCTGCTATCATCACTTGGCTCATGGCTTAACAATGGATCTCCCACAGACACCTGAAGCCTGTCTGAAAGAAGCAAATAGAAATTTTACCTGAGTGAATGATCCATCCTCATTGCATTCTGGGATGAAGACTGCTTCCTGGGGCTTCTTTGCCTGTTCCAGTGCTTGAGCTCTCTCTAATCGACACTTGCTTTGGCCAGCATCTATGAAGAGAAACACAAAACCCACTTACATTGCAATCATTTGGCCCCTCCAAAAGCTATTAGATGCACCTAGCAGCTGGGGGGGGGAAAAACTCCAAACAAATAAGTATAAAGCATATAGGACCATTAGCTGCACATTCACAAAGTAGATATCAAGTTAGCACTCATGATGCCAAAGACAAATATGAACCTAGATAATCATACTATAACCCAGTTAAAGAAAAGCTTCCTATTTTCCTAGTCAATAGTTTTTATGGTCATCTAAGGACTCTGGTAGCTTCCTTCAACAAGTGCTGGATCATAATGTCTGTGCAGGGAGTTGTGTTTGCGTTAGCATTAACAGCCTGAAACTCGATGGCTGAGTATAAAGGAAGAATTCAGGCCCAGAAGAGAGCAATGTGGAAGAAGGGATGGCCCTATCAAAAATTCTTCTCTGAGCAACTCTCCCAGTAAGATGCTAAAACACCCAGTCATCCATTTGAACTTGCACCTTTGTGTGGTTCAGGTAAGGCAGACATGCAGTTTCCTGTGTTTTCCTGAAAGTCAGCTTCTGCCTCCAGTCCCAATGCTTAAAGCCAGGTGTTCATTGTAACTTCTTCGTATCAGTTACTCACTTTGATGCCAAGAAAAAACATTGCTCTGCAAGCAGAATTTGAAGGGGTTAAGATCTCAGCTCTTACTTCAGATGATGGCAGTGTGTAGCATGATGACCTTAACCCCTTCCAGGGCTAGCTCACTGTATACCCAGATAAGTTCAACACTGATGATTGCAGGTCAGAGGAGAGTTCTGACCTGCAGAGGATACAGATTGACTCAATTGTTTACATTTAAAAACATAAGGTCCAACAATACTGCTGTTCAGTCTAGAAAGCGAAGGAAAAGAGCAAACATCTGTTTCCATGGCACTCTGACACAGGGACTAGCACCTTCTTCCTTTTCCCATGAATCCACTGACCAAAGACTTTCAGTGCACAAACTAAAATTTGATCACCAGAATCTTTCAGCAGCACCATAAAGAGTGATCAAGACTGAATTCCCATTGCAAGCATGGAAATCATATTGGTTAGCGAAAAATCCCACTGGATCCCTGAACTTGACATATTCTGCTTCACAGATCACATGAACTTCAACAACAGAATCACTAGTATCAGCACTTAACTAGAAAGTCAGTCTGGGTTCTTAGATCAACTCAATTTATATTGCATGGCAATATAAGCAAACTTCCATCTAAGCATAATTAGATATAGAAATCAATTACAATGCTGTAAATAGTTTTGATAAATGCATAGACCAAAACTTTCAAGCTACATGTTTTATTTACTCATGACTCAAGAGACTAAGTTTCTGGTGTGCCAATACAGTTTCATTTTAAACATATCACATTACTCCCCAAGAAGGATTTCACAAGGTTTACAAAATTATGAAAATCAAACCCTTCTCTCTGAAAAAAAGTAAGGGTTCATAGCAATAGTCCCACAGATGCCAGTCACATAGGGACTGGGTTAGAAAGCAATAGTGCCTATATCAACTCTGCCACTGCCTACTGAGTGACCACAAGTTGGTCACTTCACCCCCTGTGACCTCATGTCACTTCTGATCCTACATCACTCATCTTTGGACTAATTTGTTTGGGGGGTGTTTGCAAAATACCCTTAGCATATGGAGCTTTGATCTCAGGTGAACCTATTAAGTATCTGAACTAAGAGCAAGATTGTTACAGAATGAAAAGACTTGAACAGAATTTACACTGTATTTAGAGAAGCAGTACTTATTTTTCTCGTTATCCATTATATAAGCTCTGACATGGAATTGCCTTTTCCACTGCTTGCCAAAGTGACCAGATGAACAGACCTTGTTTGCACATCTCCAGTGGAGGACAGTCCTGCAAACTGACCCTTCCAAACACGTGCTCTTTCAGCTGAAAAGGAAGCACAGGCAATGCTGCTAATTGTAATACCTATCACCTACAGATCTCCCATTCAAGCTTAAGAGTAATCTAGCTTGGCATTACAGAGGATATTATTACAAAGCCAGATGTGACTGCACCTTCTGTTTCGCAGCTAGCTGCTCTACTGAAAACACTTTCAACTTCTGCTTCACAGGAGACAACTAAGTAGCATTACAAAAAAAAAAAAAAATCAGCATAGATTATGCAGATGCGCACTTTGTAAGAAAAGAATTCATTAATTTCTTACGTGATAACCAAAGCACAAGTTTCCAAATGAAAATGTTTTGTAGTTTCTCCATCTGAGGATACAAGACTGCAGACAGGCATACCTCGCTCCTCTCCTGAACATAAAACCCAAGCATAAAGCACTTCCACAAAGCATCTACTTCAGTGCTGGCACACTCACAACTACATGACTGAAACTGGATGTTTCAGCGCAGAGCTGGTAAGAACAATCTTTTTGTGATATCTCCTGTAGTGCAAATACATTAGGAGTCCAGGCAGAGGGGAGACTGAGATCTTTGACCAATTTGTCTAATGCACAGAGAAACGTGCACATGATCAAGCCCTCCCTGTAAAAAAAGATAATATAAACACGTTACTGCTAAGGTAACTGTGGCTCTCCTGACAATTTTAACTGACATTTTTAGACTAAACTCTCTACTACCACCCAGCAGATCACACTTCATAGCATACCACCACTACACCACAGCAGTTAAGAGCTCATTGTTGCTCCTTTGCAATTCAACCCTTGGCTCAAGTGATGGTCACAAATCGCTGTAGAAGTAGAAAGACAGACAATTTTTCTCCTGTAAATGAGCACTCTGGACTGATTACTTTTCCCATCCCTCCCTCATTGATTTCCAAAGGTTATGCCAGTCTTTTTACACCTTTGATTTGGAACAACCACCTATATACCACATTGAGTGGAGAGATATGTGCGTATAGCTATCTTTCTTATCCATCTTCCACAGCTCAGTTCCAGTAAAAACAGGGCCTTTAATATCAACATTTTCCAGTTTGTTTTTAGAAGGACTGTCAATCCTTCTCTTCCTCACTCTACAGGTTAGTACGTTTATAATGTTTGCATCAACATGCAATTTCAGTGGGATGATTTCACCTTACTATTTTTGCTTTGTTAATTAGAAAATGTAAAATATTATATAAGTGCCAAGTGTTAAAAAGTAGCTGCCAAATAGATCACCTCAAATAAGATGCTTTTACTAAAGCCTGATCTGATGATGGTAGCTTCATATACCCTATTCTGCATTTTGGCTGCTTATGTCAAGTGTTTCAGCATTTTTTACTTTCCCATTTTTATAAATGTTCTCTGGAATATCAAATACCATGCTTATAAAAAAGAATGGCATTAATGCATTCCAGTTTCATGGTCCAGACAGACTAAATTGGACGTTCTTCCCTCCATTATATTAGGTGAAAAACCAACACAGGATTACTTTCTTTGAAAGCAGACCTGTTTAATTTTACTTTATCTTCAAACTTGGGACAGATTTACTGTAGCTAAGAAAGCTGGAATAAAATTAATTCTCAACCTGGCAGCTGGCAACTAGGAGACTTTTAACTACAAGTTATGTTTTCGATATCCCTGGCCTAGTCTGCAGAACACAGATGCACATAATTTTCAATTTTGCAATGAAGTTGGCTAGTTACCATAGTTGATCTTATCCACGAACAGTTTATTCAAACAGGACCACTGTGTCCCTCCTAATATACACAGTGCAATTCTGAATAGGATTCCAGCATCCTCTCTTCAACAGGCAGAGGCAGAAGCAGTACTGACATCACTCATCATAGTATAAAGACCCAAGCTATCCTAGTAACACCAAGTAAAACATCTCCAGGCATCCACATAATGCTAGCAGCAAATTGACACAATGCAACCACAGAAATTTATCTATTTAAACTATCTATTTAATTTTAATTCTACTATGTTTGTATCAAAAGCTCGAAGGGCAAAAATTTATCCAAGCTGCTTATTAACTATTTCTAGTTCCATTAGGTAACTGTCTCACATGTAGGCCAGGTCCCCAGCAGGCAAGAAGCAGTCCAGTTACAATAAGGTCAGCAGATTCATACCCATTTACTTCAGCCAATTATCTGTGTCTTTGCATAAAACAAGCAAAAATGGAATCTGAGCAAACTGCAAAACCATGCTCATCTCTTCTACAGGATATCAATAATTCCTCACTTTCCTCACCGTCAGAGTCCTACACCTGGAATCTCCAACTTCTCTCACACACACAGCATGGTTTAGGTTGTGAAGGTCACAACTGGAGGTCATCCGGTCCAACCTCAGGCAAGGTCCCTTGGAGTACACTACTCAGGATTGTGTCCAGATGGCTTTTTGATATGTCCAGGGAAGGAGACTGTAAAATGTCTCCAGGCAAATGTTCCAGTGTTCAATTACTTTCACAGTAAACATCTTCTTTCTCATGTTCAGGTGGAACTTCCTGGGTTCCAGTTTCTGCCCATTGCCTCTTGTCCTATTGCTTGGCACCACACCAAGAAGAACTTGGCTCCATTCTCTTGACACCCTCTCACTCATATCTTCTCCAGGATAAACAGGCTCAGCTCTCTCAGCCTTTCCTCACAAGTGAGATGCTTCAGTTACCTAATCATCTTCACAGCCCTCCTCTGGATTCATCCTAGGAGCTCCACATCTTTCTTAAACTGGGGAGCTCAGAACTGGACACAGCACTCGATATATGTGGCCTCAACAGGGCTGAGTAGACAGGTAGGGTCACCTCCCTTGACCTGCTGGCAGTGCTCTTCCTAATGCATCTCAGGACACCATTGGCCTTCTTGGCCACAAGGGCACACTGCTGGCTCATGGACAGCTTCTTGCTTACCAGGACCCTCCAGGTCCTTCTCTGCAGAGCTGCTTTTCAGCATGTCAGCCCTCAGCCTGTACTGGTGCATAGGATTATCTTCCTCAGGAGCAGGACCCCATACTTTGTTGAATTTCAAAAGGTTCCATTCTCCCCATCCCTTCAACCTGCAACAAGTCAAGATCTTTCTGAAGAGCTGCACAGCATTCTGGGGTATCAGCCACTCCTCCCGGTTTTGTGTCATCAGCAAACTTGCTGGAGGCACTCTGTCCCTTTATAGAAGTCATTGATGAATAGGTTAAACAATCCTGAGGCCAGTATCGATCCTTGGGGGACACCACCAATGACAAGCCTCCAGCAGACTCTGTATCACTGATTATGACCCTCTGGGATCTGCTGTTCAGCCAGTTCTCAAACCACCTCACTGTCCACACATCCAGTCCACACTTCCTGAGTGTCAAAAGCCTTGCTGAAGTCCAGGTAGACGACACCCACTACTCTTGCCTCATCTATCCAGCCTGTTGTCCAACTGTAGAAGGCAACCTGGTTGGTTAAGCATGATTTCCCTAACCATGCTGACTACTTCTAACCACCCCCTTTTCTGCCTTTCATAATGATGTTCTTTGCTCCTTCTTTGATACCTACATACCCTTTCTACTCCAGAGTTCCCTAATTTATTCAGAGTACACACGAAAACATGCTTAAATTTACAAAGTGATTGAAAGTGACATTTTAAATTTTACTGACTAACTGTTGCCAATGAAGTACACTTTTATTCATAGTCAAGGGATAATAAAGTAAGTTCAAAGACAAAATACATGGATCTAGCAAGCAGATTATAAGTGATTTCTAAATGTCATCTCCCATCCAATGAAAATAGTAGATAGAGGAGAAAGGTTATCTTCAAACAACCTATCAGTCAGGAGGATACCTGTCTTTCCAGAACATTAGCCAAAAGTTGCATTCATCTCCTGTGTCCCAGGATAAAAGCTGAAGACCCATTACAATTTCCACCAGTAATTTACAGATAGGTTCACTCTTCATAGTGACTTGTGATTTAAGACCAAGCTCTGTACCAGCAGACTTTCTATTATAAATCTAAAGGGAAGGTTTTTGAACAGTCCAACATTGCATTTTTTTGTAATTAAGTCAAACAGGTTCCTAGAAATCAAGCAGTTAACACAGAACTTAAATGTGTTTTAAGTTACAGATATCCAATATAACAGTCACTGCACAAATGAGTCTTGGCCAACTGTGAAGATTAACAAGTATTCATCCTTCATCCTTGCAAAGTTTAGAGGTATAACTCTTATTTTACATCAGATCTTATGATGTCTCCTGACAAAAGATGCAGGTAGGATTGCTTGGCTGTGTATTTTACACAGAGCTATACCATCCAGAATATCCTATACAGTGTCATCAGTGAGGCTCCATTTGTCATGGATGCCATAGTTTGATCACTTTAAGCTACTCCTAACTTCTAACCCTTTGAGAAGTGTGAGCGAGGGTTTGGAAAGAGCTCAGGTAATTTAGCACTGAACAAAATTCATTGGAAAGCAGGTGAGAAAGCTAGCAAAAAAAAATGAGGGCTAAATAAGGGTTATAGTTCCCAAAGAGCTGGCAAGATTTCATCTTTAATGGTCCTTAATTTTTTGAGAGAGAGCAGAGCATCAAGTTAAATCAAAAAGGTTCTGTTCTGACTATGGAAACTGTTCTATTTTCCTTGGCACAAGCACAGTTCGAGTCATTGGCATATGGCATTGGAAGCCTATGGTAATCTGGGGGGCAGAACCATGCCTTGTTGTCCCCAATATACTTTTACTTATTTCAGCTACCTGTTGTTTTCCCCCCTTAGAGAAGGAAGTTATAAATGCTCACTTCATAAGGGTAAGTTCCTGGATACAGTATCTATCACAACTTCATGTGACTGAGATCAGTGGCTCACGGGATCCCTTACAGTTCTGTGGGAGTTGTCCTGTAGAGCATCTGTCATGCAGGAAGAATAAAGGTTGCTCAGGGTAAATGTGGTGCCCTACTACAGTAGAAGGTGCTCGAACCCTGTTAGTAATACCTTCCTTTAGCATGGACGTTCCACATTTCAGATCTCATGTTTTAAGCATCTGAACAGTGCCAGTTTATATACCAACATCAGACACAGAGTTGCTTAACTAAGCCACTCTGTTCAAGGGAATGAAAGCAAAACCAGGAGTCCCACTGAACAGCTTCTTACTGTGATACTCAAAAAGGTATCACTTGCAAGAACAGTCTAACTGCTTCTTGTGCACTGGGAAGACAGCTTCTGAATTTCCAGTACTCAGAAAGCAGCCTAATTCAAAGGCCTTTATCTATGCTATGTGAGAAGGTGCCATAAACCAAACCAGCAGCTGTGACAAAAAAAAAAAAAAATCATACAAGTAAGCTTTTTTCCAACGAGAAACTGTTTATAAGAGAGCAATATTTGATGTCACGTTCATAATTCACCTGAAGTCTGTTAATACATTAAAAAGGGATTTCCATTTTAGAACAAGTAATTCCAAAGACAGATTTTTAAAACAGTAAAAAAGCCTTCATAACCAAAAGCCAGGCTTAAATGTATGCCCCTTTATCCTTTCACATGGATTTTAATGAATTTCTTCTGTCACTTTAACCCAGTGCTAAAAACATCTGTGCCATCTGCCCTCTGAGTCAATTGTGCTCTCAGATGGACTCTACTTGATTCTTCACTTCACTGCAGAAGCAAACCATTTGTGTGACAAGACACTAATACTCCTTTAAAAAGTTTCAACATCTTTAGATTACGCTGAAGAGCTGAACTAAGGGACAGTATTTGCACTTCTAGGTAGATGCACAACAGTAAATAGGTAAAAAAAAGCCAAGTAAAGCCTTGCATGCACTGTCTTAATTAGCTCAGCACAGAAAGGCTGTGTATGTCTGAAGAGGGTTTAGACATTTAGTGTGCATCACACATTCTTCCCCATATTCCTATCAGTCAAATATATCTCAGTTCCTCACCAGCACAGGTAGCAAGGAAGAAGTCTGCTTTCAGGATTTGATTTTGTACTTCCATGAAGCCAGTTGCTTCTGCCTGCAGACACGTTTCAGCCCTTTTTCAGTGATGCTCGTGTCTCCTTTGCCTCCTTCCACTGATAATTCAGCCAGCTCTTACTCTGCTGCCTAAATTCAGACTTGGATACCCATCCTCACATGAATGCCCAATTTCAATTCAGATTACTCACAGAGCATGGTACTAAGCTCAAGGGTCTAAGAATTCAGTTTCTTACAAGGTAGGGTTCCCAATCCTCCTCTCAGAGGTATTTGAAGTCCACCTACCTTTGCACCGGCCACGATGTGTCACGCTCAGACTTGACTCACGGCATTTGGCTCTCTGGTAGTCGCACATGGACTCGTATGTTCTGCCATCAGAGGCACACAGGGGTTTGGACTGGGACCTGGAGCAATGCAGGTTACACTGAGGGTCTCTGTCACGGTCGCTTATTAAAAACTGAAGGAAGTGAAAAAAAGGAGGGAGAAAAAAAATAGTGGTTTTGTTTGGTTTCCCAGAGCAGAGCATGGTCTATTTTTTTTTTAATGACAATAACAATATGGTCTGTAAGGCATTTTAAGCTACCTACCAAAGCTGACTTTGCCTGGAGGAAGCTTTAAATGAAACACATACATCTTTTAAAAAAATTAAGGGTCTTTGCCATTCCATTTTTTTTAATGAAACTGAAACATTACTCACTCTCCCTCACCTCTAAAAACATAAGATGTGCAAAGCCAAACACAACCCACACGGGAAGGGCAATACTGAGTCACAACAGCCCAACTTGCCCAGTACACTGTCACAAACAGTATTTGGTATTAGACAATTTTAGTCAGAGACACAAGAAACTTATCATCAAGGACAGAGGAACCCAAACAACCTATCAAGATTGGCCTCAGTAGTTAAACCACACATGTGGCCAGCTTTATATCACCAGCTATTTGTTTTTTAAAGCATTCCTTATATCATCTGTGGATATCACCTACAAGAGCATACCTGCACCCTCCCAAAGCCACCTTTTGTTCCTTCCTGATGACATCCAGCACAGCTGACAATTGCATTCCATGCATCTCACAACTAGTTGCACACTACATGAAAACCTAAGTCCTTTCAGAAATTTGAATTTGTCATCTTTCTAAATACTAATTTCTGAAAATTCTATTAGTATGCATCCCATTTTGTGTAAGTGTGGCACTCCTTGTTAGTCTCTTAATTCGAACAATGCCAACCTCCCAATTTCTCACCCCGACCATTTCCTCCATATCATGATCACTACTGTTTCCATTCTCTGAAGACAGCTTAGTTTCCGCCTTATTTTTGGAAATGGGGAAACCCACAATGCACATCAATGGGTCCCCTTCTTCTGTCCTCTTGTTTCCTGCAAATCCCAACATCTCATCTGCTGTACCCTCAGCTCTAACCTGAGCTGCCTATAGGGATACCCCAGTCTCTTTCCCAAGTATTTATTGTCTTCCTTAGGATCCCAGTTGACAATCTTCTTTCCATAAAGACCAGCACAAAGTTTTGGCAAGATATGATAGTAGCAGCCTGTCCTGCGTTACACAAAGATTCTGGTATCCACCTTTCCTTTTCTTTTTTCTCCAAATAGCCTTTTTGGCTTTTTGGGGTTTTGCCATCTTTAAAGAGGCTGAACTGCTGTGATTAATGACTCAAACATTCAACCACCTGCAGTGACTGCTCAGGTGCTTTAAGAGACTGGACTGTTGGTGCTCATGGTTCAATCAGTGTGCTTTGCCAATGGTGTGCAAAGGGGCCTCCCAGGACAGGGGCTGAAGACTGCACATCTACCACCTCAGGCTACAAGCTGGGTACTAAACAAGACAAACCCTGCAAGGTCGGGTAATGTTTCCTTTCCCTTACACGGATGACTCACTCAACTATGGTAACTCCCTGCAACATTCACATCCAGCCTGAAAGTATTCATCTCTTGTTGATGAGCCACAATAGGCCATAATGGACTCACACTGACACAAGACAAGCTGCATCATCTTAGAAGGTATCAAAGACTCTCCAAGTATCCCATCATCTAGTGTAAAAACCCTCACCTCATGGCTTCCCTCACCCACGTGTGCCTTCCACCACCAGATCTGCAGTTCACAGATCCGGACTGTGACTTCCACTCTGACAACCACCACTTCAACAGACAAACATCGAAATTGCAACAACCAAGTTTCGTTGCTGGATCCAACCAGTGTCTTGCAGGTCCTTCCAGTCACCTGGGGAGTCCACAGCCCTGCTCCAACTGCCCGCACCAGCACTGCAGCCTCACTCCAGCCCCACCCAAGCATCTGCAGGTACCAACTCATAGCTATCTGCTATTTCCTGCTAGCACTGACTCTTCAACTGTTCCTGCCAGGTTTTCCAAGCCTGAGAGAAGGGAACCACATGGAAGGGTGGCCATCCTATATCTCTGTCTTGTGGTCAGAAGTGTTTTTTCTGGGTGGGGGAAGCCAGCTGCCATTTTGATTTGGTCCAATGGATAGGGCTTGGCAAGTTTCTCCTCGTTAGCTGGTTTAAACCAGTTTTAGCAGTATTGTTATTAGCATTCTTCTAATTTGAATTAAGAGCTATTTGCTCCCTTTTTCTCTCTCTCTCTGTTGGCATAAACAAGGGTACTGAATCCAAGGAAGGAGACCTGTCCGAGGTCTCCATCCCTCCAAATTGTTTTAAACTGAGACAGCCCTTTTCACTTCCCATGCTACCTCTCCTAGTGGTTTAACTATCACCCAAACACCTGCTCACAGGAAGGTTTCAGGAGACTCTTCAAAGAAGTTATATGAGGATTAAGCAAATAAAAGGGAAGGTAAACCTGCCTTGCACTTCCCCTTCTCTAGCTTCCACTTCTAAAACCTCTCACAAGCCTGGGGGGCACCACAACTGCTCTCTAATGCACTGATATCCCAGTTTGCTGTCAAAGCAGGTATGAGTTTAGCAGCTCAGAGCTGGCTGGCAAGTGGGCACTGACTGACACCCTGCCTGCATGCACAAAACCATAGCTCTCCAAGTGTGTTGATAGCTGGATGCCTTACAGGGAAGTATGAGTCATTGCCATAATCACCTTGGTGTTACAGTTTCCTACAAAGCTGTCTACTCAATGCTAGGAGGTTAAAGCTGTTGAAAAAACATTGCCTGAAGCCTAGTTTGGGTTGGTTTTTAACCACTCCGAGAACATGCATCTCTGAAATTTGGTTGTTGGTTTGGTTTTTTTACATTAAAAAAAAAAATTCTTCACCCCCTTTCTCCCCCTGATTAAATGAAAAACAATTGAGAAGTTTCATACTGCTGACATGACAGCTGGGAAAATAAACAAGGTTTGCCTTTTTTTTTTTTTTTTTTTTTTTTTTTTTTTTTTTTTTTTTTTTTTTTTTTTTTT
>NW_020955249.1:2052839-2055588 GCF_003031625.1 Empidonax traillii
TTTTTTTTTTTTTTTTTTTTTTTTTTTTTTTTTTTTTTTTTTTTTTTTTTACTTTCAGTGGGACAAACTTTTCAAAATCTCATCTGTCAGAGACTCACCAAAATTTTAACAGCATAGTGTTTTTAAAATGTTTTTGTTCCTTTTCTGCAACACTTTCTATAACCCAGCAACACCTGTTCCAAATGGGAAATTGGAAAATTTAAACCTTTAAAAAGGTAATTTTATATGGTTTATAGAGACCTGGACTAGACTATAAAAACACTGTAAAGCTGGACCAGATTTTTTTCTTTTCAAGGGCTGGACTATCACAAGTTAGCTTGGAATTGCTCGAGCTACAGTAATGTCTTTCTGTAGTCCGTAAAATGCAACAATCACCAGCAACAATCACAAACATACAGCAAAAAGCAGCAGACTGAAGATGCTGAAGCTTCCTTCCAGCATGTGATGTCAGAGATCCCTGAAAGACTCAAGGCTTTTCAGCTGTCTGTATGAATAAACAGACTTTAAAAGCAGAGCTTCCTGGTAGGATAGTATGGTGCACATGCAACAATTAAACATTCAATTTAACACAGAAGCCATTCTGGTTTAGAAGGAAACACATATCTTCATTTATCACAGCTGAGGGCTTGAGCTACTGGCATGAAACTTTTCACAAATTTCTTGTGTCAGAAGCTGAGTTCCACAGATCTGAGTTATCCAGAGGTGCAATGAAAGAGCTAGAACACTGGTTCTCAGCATCAAACCTATTACCGACTTACTGAAAGTCATCATGAAAACTCACTTAAGCCTTCCACAGCCTGTACTAAAGCACTTAGTAGAGAGGGGCCTTGGGTACCAGGAACACCCCTTCTACCAGAAAGGGCATCTCTGAAGAACAGAGAGTTGTTTTCAGGGCCGACAAAGAGGTTAAATCTAAGGCTGCGGAAGAACTTTCCTCAGGTGCCTCCTCACAGACAGAGAAACAGCTCAACATTGATTAATGATAAGGGCCTGAGGAAACATGTAGAGCACCCCAATACAGTCCATGAAGTTCTTGCCTGCCCAAATTAAGCCAAGAACCATGTTATTACAAAAAAAAAAAAAAAAAAGAAAAAAAAATCAAAGCCTTTTTAGCATTTGTAATTTGGATTACAGTAGGGAGCCCACACAGCATGTTAGGTGCTTTCCAGTCACTGAAGATGCCACACCTGCCTTGCCAAAAAAGTTTATGGTTTACGTAGTTGCACAAGATGGTGCTTGTTTTGTTCAGGGAGACTCTAACTGTGTAAGTCTGCATTAATTTCAAGATGGATCCAGGATCACGCCTGTCTGCTCAGGGCTCTTCTCATGCAAGCAAACAGCCCTGCCAGAAAGGCCAGCAATCTCAAGGAGATCTGAAGGGCTTCAAAAACTCCCCCTTACAGTAGGACACCTGCTTCACTGTAGCTTGCAGCCCATGCCTTTGCTCAGCAGCTCTGCCACCTTTCAGATAGCAAAATGGTAGTTCTTTGTCCCATTTCTAGCTGGTAAACATTGATGCTACAGAAGTGATGATCAATACAGACCATCCAGAGACATTTAATGTACTGGCTATTTTGAGTGTACATCCCCTCCTGCTCAGGACAGAAAGGCTTCCTTCTAGCATTTTGCCTGTTTGAGAGCATGATAGGATCATTGATTCATCCTATGTTTTTCTTTACATAGCTGAGGTTGCCTACAAGGGATGAATGTCAAAATGTATCTGCCATGGGGAGATCATTTGGATCTATGATTTCAACAGCTAGGACTACAATCTCTACATTACTTCTTCCCAGTTCTTTATTTCTACTTCAAGCAAGCAGGCATTGCTTTTCAAAGAGCACAGCCCTGCTCCAGAAAAGCACCTTGGACACTGCAGGAGGTACAGAAGAGGAGCCAGGATGAGGACTGTGAGCAACTGTGCACAAGGTACCCTCATGCCCGGCTGTCCACCCTCCCCATACAAAGCCAAGGCAGTAACATGAATCTCTGGTCCCTTCAGGGGAAGACTGGCAAGGTATGTATTCTGCCTTTAATGCCAAATGTCCTACAGTGACCCTCGAAGCTCAGATCAGAGCTTGATGTCCCAACAGCTTCAGGACACACACACAGACAGTCTTTACAAATAACAGAATCACCACTCACAGGGTAGTGCTTGGTGCTCTACACAACAGACACACAACATGAGCAGACATGGGACTCGGGGGAAAAAGTAACTCTGCAAATATGTGCAGCACCAGCAGGTTTCCCAGCTTCATCTAGAAAAAAGAACCAACCAAACAAGCCACCATCACAAAAACAAACAAACAAACAAAACAAACAAACAAAAAAACCACAAACCAACAAACAAAAAACACCACAAACACAAGACCCCACAAAACCTAGAAGGATTGATCTATTTTAAAAATAGGTAAAAGTTAAAACTGACCAGATTGCAAATGGAGTCCCCTGAATGTAGACTCAATACTAAAATAAGCATAAGTAACACTAGTATTAAGCAACAGTATTTGTATTCTTATAGCATTTGTTTACACTAAGGGAGTTTGCAAAACTCCTATATCAGTCAGTTGGAGCCCCTGCCCTAAAGAGCTTCCAGTTCAATGCAGCCCTCAGAGCATCCTTTTAATGTCAAGTGTTCTATCTGTATAAGGACACAAACCTTCTCCTTTAGCAAATACATTTACACAGGTGCTTGCAGAAACCACTTTCCAAACTGCTTTCTGCTTCTTCAGACTTGAAAAGAAAACGGAAA
>NW_020955249.1:2055869-2307700 GCF_003031625.1 Empidonax traillii
CCCCTGCCCTAAAGAGCTTCCAGTTCAATGCAGCCCTCAGAGCATCCTTTTAATGTCAAGTGTTCTATCTGTATAAGGACACAAACCTTCTCCTTTAGCAAATACATTTACACAGGTGCTTGCAGAAACCACTTTCCAAACTGCTTTCTGCTTCTTCAGACTTGAAAAGAAAACGGAAAGATAAGAGGTCAGAATGAAGTTAACTTTGCCAACAAAGCATATCTGTTCTTTTTCTCCACACCTCAACACCACTGCTGACAAACAACAAACACTGATTAAAGGGTTTTTAATGCCTGTGAAAGAAAGCAGACTCCCTGCAGCTGCACAGCAGCTGGGAACACTTGTGTTATTTAGCAGAGAAAGGTCTGACCCCACAAGTGAAAATGAGCTTGGTGGTCACTCATTCTATTCACCATCTGGGTACATTATAAGCACAAACAGAACAGCACAGCCCTTTGTGACGGAGGTAACAAGAAAGGGCCAAGGCATTGTAGTACCACAGTAACATGCTTTAGCAAGGCTTCAGGGAAAAGAGGGAGGAAGGGACACAAATGACATGAACGTGAGAAAGTGGAAGTCTATTGAGAAACAAATCTAGAAGAAAAGAGTTCACTACAGATCAAAACAGAGGTGCCTCTGCTATTTAGCAGCTTTGCTTCCGATTAGTACTGAAGAGTTCTGCTGCCTAACAAAACTGAGACAGAGAAAACAGCCCATGTTTTACTCCTGGTTTGGCAGACTTCAAGTTTACAGACCCTTAGAATACATCTTGGGAAAGAGTGATTGATCTAGGTATAATCATATGGCACAGATCACCGACTCTGACTCTAAGCACTCATACTGGTCTGACTTAAGTACAAATGAGCAAGTCCTTCCCAGGGAGAATTCCCCAGGAATACCATACCACTTTATACATTAATGAAAAGTATAAACCTCTAGACATTTTTGTTGCTGTTGCAAAGAAGCATTTAACATTTTTATGCCGTAATTTCAGGCTCCAAACTGGTGCAACCAGCCATTCTGGAGGCAGAGGTGGAGCCAAGTCCCAGTTTTAATCACGTCTAGATTCTCAGCCCAATGGCAGGTTGCCCACAGGGCACAAGGACTTCAACTTTAACCATTGGTTTTGGACTTCAGCCAAGTTTCCTGCCACAGAACCATAAGCCTAGCAGGCCTCACAGTGTCAAGGATTCTGTTCTGAGCTAGAGACCCAAAACACCTGGCTTCTAGGAATACAAAGAAGACAATTTGATATCCTTAAAAACTCTGTCAGAGAAAGGACTGTAAGGGCTTGCAGTCTCACATGTACACAAAGGTATCAACCAGCCAGAGTCACAACTTGAACATCTGACCAGGCTGTGCAGCCTCTGTCCTGGAAGTGCCCACACAGCTTCAGAATCCATCAATTAAAAAAAAGGCTTTTGAAGTGAGCTTCCTGGGAACTCTTCATGTGTTTTGGGGAAGGGGAGGAAGAGATTGATCTATTTTAATATACCCTTTTTTGGAAATGCTCACAAGTTTGTACTTCATTGGCATCTGGATTACTTTGTCTTAAAATCACATTCTTAAACTAAAGTTTCTTGAAGTCCTGCATCTTAACAGGTTCCAGTCCTTGTGGGTTCTTCTAGCATCCTACAGTTTCACACTGAGACTTAAGGCATTTCCAATAGATTTTAGATGGGCACAGCACTTTTCCCAGGCAGAAGGTGCTTACAAGAACAATATTGTATGTAGTACTTTGATTCCTTCATTCATCCCTCCTGCAAATTGAGGGATCTAGCCTAAGTTAAAGCACCACATATGTTTCAACCCCAGGCCCCAGCTGTGCAAGTAAGAATGAGTTTGAAGTACACGGCCTGTGCTTGAGAATGGTAAAGACTGGGCAAACATACGGGATCGTACTGCAAAGCCAGCAAACTCTACCTTCATTTGCATTAGTTGAATTCAAGACAGCTTTGCTCTTATAGGCTAGAAACCTCATTTTTCTACCCCACACTATCCTCCCTCGATCTTTGCTTTGTGCAAGCCACTTGTATTGGGTCTGCCTGAGCTAGAGTTCATTTCCCCACAGTAACCCTCACAGTGCTATGCTTTGCATTGGTAGCTAAAAGGGTGTTGATAACATACCAGTGTTTTGGCTACTGCTGAGCACAGCAGCAACACTATAATATTCCTTCCCCAGTCAAGGGCAAGATCTTGGGAGGGGACACAGGTAGGCCAGCTGACCCAAACTGATCAAAGGGATATTCCATACCATATGACATCAGCTCAGATATAAAAGCTGAGGCAAGGAACAGAAAGGCAGGCATTCACTGTCTCCAATGGCTGCCTGCTGAGGAACCGTCACACATGCTGAAGCCCTGCTCCTCGGGAGTGGCCAGAGGTCATGGGAAGTAGAGAATAAACCGTGTTATCTTTCACTTTTGTGCGCACAAGCTTCCACTTTGCTTTTCTTTTAAATAAACTGCCTTATCCCAACCCACAAGTTGTTTTTCCACCTTACTCCCTCGCGTGTCTGGCCTGGAAGGGGAGTGATAGAGCAGCTGGGTTGGCATCTGGCATCCACCACACCACTACAGTGAAGGACAGCATTAAAGTATTGTGCTTCATCCATTAGATGACTTCTAGCTAAGAAATAATGCTTTGGTTTTCTCCGCAATCTGATCCCCCAATATGATGCAGCAGCTGTGCTCTGCTTTTAGAAGATGAGGTACTTGATCTAGAGAAGCTGCCTAATGGAATATTTGAAATGCCCACCAAGGGTTAGGAGAAACCCTTACATTTGGACCTCATCCTAGAGCAGCTCTCTGGGCTTTTTGTTGCTGTGATTTTGTTTTTCATAGGGAAAAAAAAAAAAAAGGTGTTGCAGTGAGGAAGTAAACTTTTAAAATTTTATCTTTTTGCTTTTGAGGTGCAAGTTTATGCAAGTCATTAACTACAGTTGACTTATGGGGCAGAAAATGCCAGAGACATCAAGAAAAAGAAGTTAATTTTATATTTTAAAATAATCTCTCTTCCACACAATTTTTATCCACATGCCTGTGTCACCTTTATAAAATGTAACTTCAATTTTGTAAATCTTAAGTTTAAGCATTTCATAAGTTGCACCACAGATCGGTATACCAATCATCTGAACAGAGAAGGAAACCTAAACTCAAACACAAAACTGAAATTTCATCTTAAATCTCACATTTCTAACATACAACTTCTAAACCTTTGTAGTAATTTTGGTGGTATTAAGGTAAATACTGATTTAATTACTTTGAAATAATTACTTCAGCTTCTGTCAAAGCTCACTCTCCTACTCAGATTGTTCATGCAGCCAAAGTGGCATGTAAGCCTAGAACAAACTTGAGATTAAATTTAATTTGTCAAACACATTGACAAGACAAAGAATGTTTAACTTGGACGATTTTTTCTCTTCACCTTTGCTACTATACATGTTGAACCAGATAGAAAGTCCAAATGTTAGAGCAGAGAGGCAATGAACTTCTCCCCAAGAAAAATTCCATTGATACATGTAGTAGGTCGACCTTGGCTGGACACTAAGTGCCAGTGTTGGTGCTGTGCTCAGCATTAGCCAAAACACCGGTGTGTTATCAACACCCTTCTAGCTGCCAATGCAAAGCACAGCACTGTGAGGGCTATATGGGGAAATGAACTCCAGCTCAGGTAGACTCAATGCAATACAAAATGTGGAACCTCATCTTGAATAAATTGTATTGTTTAATAACATGATCTGGTTTAAGGAGTCCTGTGATTATTCAGCATAACTCAAAAAACAAACTCAAAACATCCATCTGTATAATTTATGCAAAGGTAATCTCTGAGTAACCATAACCCCCACTTTATTTTGTTAAAATAATTGAGGTTGTGGATCTCCCCTGGCAAATTTAGCAGGATTACAACTTTGTGCTGTCACTAGGTGAGAAGTCAGCTATTCCATTGTAATGGGATATGTTTTCTCAAATGAAGCTCTTAGAAAAGCAGAAGGGTTGAAGTAATACCAGGTGTATACTTCAACAAAGGAGAGTATCTCAAGCAGGATTTCCAGAAATAGCCATCCCTGTGTTTACACAAGTGTTAGCATACTAAATGCTTTAAACCATTGCATTTTAACCCATTGCACACTATTAGCTCCAATTCTCTTGAATCATGAAGGAGACTGAAGTACATACTTTCTTACGCTCCACTCCATAAACCACAAAAAGTCATGGGAAGTCTAGTCACTTACAGAAAGTGGCTATGAAATAATACTTTCTTAAGCCTATTTTTCCCCTTGTACTACTTTTAGTAGGACTGGCTATGCAGTCAGCCTAGGAAACCTTCTTCCCCATTTACAAGAGCTTGGAGTACTGCAGACACAATGGGTAAGCTGTGGGGCCGTCACTTCTGAGCTCCTGTAGTATTGGAAGATGGAAGTTTACCTAATTAGATCTGGCTGTGTAATTCACAGTAATCATAGAACGGCTTGAGTTGAAAGGGACCTTAAAGAACCTCTAGCTCCCACTCCCCTGCCATGGGCAAGGGCACCTTGCACTAAACCAAGTTGCTCCAAGCCCCACTCAACCTGGTCCTAAACACTTCCAGAATGGGACATCCACAACTTCTATGGAAAACCTGTTCCAGTGTCTCATCACTCTCACAGTAAAAAACTTCTTCCTAATATCTAATCAAAACCTACTCTCAATTTGGATCCATTCCCCCTTGTCCTGTCACTGCATGCTCTTGTAAATAGTCTCTTCTCCCCATCTTTCTTGTAGGCTCTTTTCCACCTATATTTAGTTTCCCCTCCACCTGTATTTAGTTTCTTCCTAGTAATTCCACTAAAACCTTTCTGCAGCCTGTCTTAAATTTGTCTTAAAATTTCTACTAGTGCAAGTTTGCCAATATTGCAGTAATACTGTTCATTATGCTGTAATGAACAGTGTAACACTCCCTTGTTCCAAAGGGCAGAAGAGTCTTGATATAAGCTTTCACATGAGTCTTTGCTATGTACTGTGGGGATGCACATAAACTGTAAGCATGTCTGATGACAACCAAGTTTTGCTGAAGTATTCTTAAGTGAGTAATCTGTTTGATGAAGTATAAATTCTGTTGATTTTCCATCACTAGCCTGAGAGGTATGAAGTGCTTCCTTTTAAATCCAAACCCCCTAAAATCTGTCATCATCACCTGACATCAATTCATTCAGACCTCCTTCTCATGTTGACTTTCAAGAATTCAAACATTTGCTCTTTATTTCCACAGCATTACGCTGAAGAGCTCCTACTTTAAATGGAGCTTCCAAGTCAGTTGATAAGCTTTCCAAACACCCCAAATCGACAAGATGAAACCCACATCTTCTCCCCCATCACTCATTCTTCACAATAAGACAAAACTTCCTATACATGCCAGAGATTGCCCACCGCAAAAATGGGTATCAAGTCTTACTAAAAGCAGCCTTGTGAAAGAAACATTGTCTCTTAGGTAAGTACCATTCCCTTTAGCATGCACACAAAGCACACACAGCACAACAGTTACAACTGAGCTCACCTCAAGCCAGACACCGTTTCCCCACTTTCTAGCTAACATCACCACCAGTGTCTCCCTTCAGTCACAGCCATATATATTAGACATTATTACTGTAAGTAAAGCAGGTGCATGAAGAAGACTACCATCTCTGGAACTGCTCTATTCTGCTAGGAGAGAATTTTGTAAGGAAACATGATGATTGAACACAGCTTACAAACACAGTTTGGCCACCACACCTTCAACTTCAATGGAAATAAACCTGTACAAAGGCACTTCTCACATCACAAATGTTTTTTCCTTGTAGATCTTCCAGGATGGAGAATACCACCCATTATAACTGAATAGCTCTGCAAGTTTCAATCCTTAAATCAATTCCTTTAAAATGCTGACAGGGGCATTGAAATTGAAGCTGGCATCCAGCCTTCATTATGATTGGTGTTTCTGCTGCCAACAGCAGAACCAAGAAGTAGATATTAGAAGCAGCTGAACTCATTAGCTCAAAACCCAGCAAGGGCTGGATGCCTAATCAGTAGATGCATACTATATGAATGCAAAGTCAAATTCCATTGTGCAGGAGGGATATTAAAAACAGAGGTACTAACAACAGTCAACAGTCCTCTTTCCTTAACTGTATTTTTACCCCTACATGCTCCAAAGATAACAATTAACCAAAGATAACTCTCAGGGGAAGATGGCTACATCAGGAGCTTCTCCCCATTTAATTTGACTTTACATGTTCTATCATCAGCACTTCGCTGTCAAAGTTTCTGAAGAACTGTTATTACTTCTATCTGGGGACACAACTTTCTTGACATGTCTCCTATAGGCCTACCTTGCAATCTCCAGAGAGATGTTCAGAGTTGGGTTCTGGACCCAGCAGCTACACAGAGTAAAAGGGAGGTTGCTGCTATTATTCTGTTACTCCTCTGAAGTGTTAGAGACAGTGAAACTAAAGAAAATACTGGAATTGCACCTTGTTTAAACATATCATGTACTCTCATTAAATATAGAGTAGATCCTGTTGCAAATATCATGACAGTAGCAGCTGTCTTATATTTATTACTAATATTATTCCAATGCTGTTAACAAGAAAGGCCTTTTTCTAATACCATAGAGGATGTGTTATCTCTGAACTTCTAGTCTATAGATTAAGAGGCAATAATAAAGACACCTTCTCATTAGCAGAAGAGTATTAACTGTTCAGTTAAAATCTATGAGGTACCATTTGCTCCCTCCACAAATCACTTCAGTAGTCATGTCTATCTACCAATACATACAGTTATTTGACATGAAGATCACATGTATCTCATCTGCAGACAGGTAGTTTCAGAAAATCAACTTTAAACAAGTCAGATGATAACATACATAAACACCATTTAGAAATATGAACTCTTGCTTTAGCAGGCCAGCAGAGACTCTTCTGAATAGTCCTCCATTAGGGTGCTGTTGTCATCATACGGATCCCAGGCCTGGCTGCATAAGACTCACTGCTTCAAGTGCCAAATCCACCTTGGTCAATTGCACAGTGACCCAAACAGATACATTAAATACAAGGCAAGGTTTAATTTCAGAAGCAAATAACCCAGTCCTGCTAAGAAAAACGTGCCAGTCAGGAATTTAGACCAAGAAGGAAAGAATTGGAAAGAATGTACAAAATAGAGTGAAACTCCTGTCAAAAGCCAGAAAAAAATAAACTTTTCATATCAACTCCCTCTTTCTACTTACAGTTAAAACAAATGCTTCCCTCTGTTCTGTAGGGGTAACCAGTCAGAGTTTAATCCTCTGTTCGAAGTAAGTACTGGGCAATGTTTTCTGAGATTGTCAGGCAATTATAGCCTTCAGAGACAGCGCAGGTAGTAGCACAGAAGCTTTCCCCATCACCAGAGTCTTCCTGGATCACAAATTGAAGAAGCTGCTGCAAACAGAAGGCTCAGGAAAGAAACTTCAGTTCTGCTGGTATGAAACTAATTCTTTCCTGCTGGCACCTCATAAAAAGTCACTTAATATGACTATCTAAATATATGACAAAAATCTTTCCATAACAGACAAGACATATGCATTGGTTGCTTCATGAGTTGGAAGAGCTACAGAGGCAGCTCTAAGATAAGATGTTCGGGTGAGCCAGGAACGAAGGATCCTTGTTAGCGGCACCATGGTCAGCTCTAATGCCATCATCTGCTGTCAGACTACATTCAGAAGAGTAAATATACTTTCCCATTTCTGCAGACAGGATTTGTTTATAGTACTTACTTGTCTTTCTTCAAAACTGTACCAGTAACCTAGCTGCTAATTGCTGAACTTGGAGGGAAAATAAAAACAGGTCAAGCATCTCTACAGCATTAAAGAGTCAAACTATGCGACACCACTTCAAACTAGCAAGTTGATAGCAAGTTGTTAGTGTGCAAGGTTTTCTAGCCTATCCAAGTACAGTTCACATACCTTCCAATATCTTGGGGGTGAGATGTTGCATTTTATCACTTGCTGAATTACTCAGCAATATTAGTAGTAGTGGCCAGTCTTCGCGAACGAAGATCCAGAGACGGTCTTTGTACCTTCCAGCCTGCGCATTGGATTTTTTTTTTTTAGGTGAAACACAGTGTGCACGGAACTGAGCCCACCCTTTAATCCTGAGGTTCATCTGCCGGGGCCAAGCACGCTTGGACAGTGGCAGCGAGGTCCTCAGGACGTAGATGGATTGCCTTACAGGGCTAACGAGCTCCATCTGCCCGGGGAGTGGCCCTGACTGGGAATCGAACCCAGGCCTCAGCGGTGACAGCGCCGCATCCTTAACCACTAGACCACCAGGGGCTCCCAGCAATATTAGTATAAGCTAGAATGAAAACCTATTTTAGCCTGAAAACCTGTTTACACAGGTAAGACATATTGAATTGACAGATGTGGTTTGTATGATGTTCCCAACAGCATTCCTCCTGCTGAGATCTACAACGAAACATAGAACAGAATAATTTATTTTGGAAAAGACCTCTAAGATAAAGTCCAACCATTAACCCAGCACTACCATGGTCACCACTAAAACATGCCCCTAAGTGCCGCATCTATGCACCTTTTAAATGCCTCTAGGGATGGGGACTCAATGACTTTCTTAGGCAGTCTGTTCCAATTCTTGACAACTATTTCAGTGAATAAATTTTTCCCAATATCCAATCTAAACTTCCCTGGTGCAACTTTAAGCCATTTCCTTTTGTCCTGTCTCCTGCTATATGGGAGAAGAGGCTGACCCCACCTAACTATGACCTCCTTTCAAGTAGCTGTAGAGAGCAATAAGGTCTTATCTGAGCCTCCTTTTCTCTAGGCTAAACAAACCCAGCTCCCTCAGCTGCTCCTCAAAACTTGTGCTCTAGATCCCTCCCCAGTTTCATTGCCCTTCTCTGGACACAATTCAGCCCTTCAATGTCTTTCTTGTAGCAAGGGGAAACATCTCTAAGCTGTCAAGTTGCTGCTATGAGATCTGCAGTTTTTAATATGTGGAATGGGAAGCAAGGACAGAAATGTCTTCAAAAGAAGAAACGTTTAAAGGTATACCTTGATGCTGCCCCAGATTATTGGTATGAGCTTCCCCAACAAGATACAAAATCCCTTTCCCGTCAAAGCTCTTTGCTTCCTCTCCACTATGTTATACATACATTTATCCCCCACATCCAGGCAGAAAGGTGTTAGTGACTGATCTTCATACAGGCTGTTCACTCTTTCAGGTTGACAGCTTTTTCACAACATTTTGTATTATAGAACTGTTTATTTTAGTGTGTTTATTTTTGACTTGCAGAAAGGATAGTTCCAGCTACAGTGAACTATTTTTCACACTTTCAGTGAGGAGCTGCAGAATACTCATGCTGCTTTCTTGTTGCTAGAAGCAGATATGCTTTCCTTATTTTCCATGGAAATAAGCTTCAGAACATTCCCAGTTCTATGGTATTTCACCTTGAACACAAGTGAAGTTAACTTTCATTGTCACCAAGACCCTTGCAGTTAAAAGCTATGATATCTTTGGTTATCTTGGATATCTTTTTTGGTATCTTCATACATGAACTGTTCTGTCTAGGACTGACATCTTTCCATACAAGTAGCCATCTCCAGTCCAAATTCACACAGCACTCTCTAAGTTAGCCTTCCTCCAGTTGCATTCACTGGGGTTCTAGCAATGTTCAATTTTGTGCTGCCATTTCTATGTGTCTCTCTAGTAGAACTTCAAAACTTTCTAATATACATATCAGTCTATTTTTTGCTGTCTGCCTCCCTGAAGGGAGCCGGGTATGTCTTAATATAAGCAAATCCAAGACCTTTGCACAATAAATCTTTGACACAGATAATTGGCAAGACTATTGCAGTCTCTCATCTTCCTTTTCAGGGCATGTTATTGAGAAAGCTATGGCAAAACATCTGTGGCTTTATCTGGATTCCTCAGATTTTCTGGATCTTTTTCCATTTGGTCTAAGACCTGGCCTCAGTACAAGCACATACTCAGGCTCACTGGTCAGACTTTTCACAGTGGACAAAGACTAAACTAACATTTTTAGTTGATAGAAAGCACCTTCCACATACAGCTTTGTGACTGATTCAGGCTGTGAAGAGTAAATAGTACTTATACCACTACCACATCTAGAACAGTACAGTGAGCTTCTGCACAGGGTTAAGTAGTTTTCTTTCTTCATGCCTTCTATAGCTTAAGAGGCTACCATGGCTGATCTTATTCGAAGGAGTTTTCTGACCCAAATAATCGAGGTTCATCTTCTGACTGGAGAATACTGCCCACCTTAAAGCAGCCTGGACTATGGCCAATAAGAAAGTGATCCCAGATAGAAGTGACACCAGTAGAAAGGATCAGAGGAAGCAAGACTTCCTTTATCACTGAATAGCATAACTGAAGGGTAGGCTGCTTATTGCTCATGTGATACTATACTGCTTGAGGGGACAGCAGGCAAGCCAATGCATTGGTAGGGAATAAGGGAGATGAAGCATCAGCAGTCACTTCTCCCCATCCACCTGCAGCCACCCATGCGAGAATCACAGCACGCATTTTTCCTCATCCAAACAAGACAACAACAGTAAATTAAATACACTCACCCTGCTCAAATGCAAACCTCAGGAGAGCTCTAGTTACTATAGAGTGCTGCAGACCCCAGTTCAGGATTATTTAAAAACAGGTAGGTAGATA
This sequence comes from Empidonax traillii, assembly GCF_003031625.1. Taxonomy (NCBI): domain Eukaryota; kingdom Metazoa; phylum Chordata; class Aves; order Passeriformes; family Tyrannidae; genus Empidonax; species Empidonax traillii. The sequence goes on from NW_020955249.1 coordinate 2,066,557, forward strand.
GCAGTGATGAAGGCCTCAACTATGGTGGTTGGCATGCACACCCAAAAAAGCACTATATAATATATAATATTAGCACTATATAAATATTAGCAAGACTAGCAACAGCAGCAGCCAGGGCAATCAGTTCTCAGTGGGCTTCTGGCTGAGGAAGAGCCTGTTCTGGTGCAAAAGGCCCTTCTTCCTCTTCCCTTCCCTGAGTTTAGCAACCTTTTCTAGGCTGAAGAGTTACCCCAGGCACTAGCTGTCTTAGCAGACATTGCTAAATCCTACTTTCACCAAAAAAAAAAAAATCTTGACATGCTGAATCTCATATCATTCCACTTCTTACAAGCCTTTTGGTCTATATCAGGAGGCAAGAGATAATTAGAGGGGTAATCTATTCTCAGAAATCTAAGGAAATTCAGTCTTACAAATAGGGAAGGAAGAGTTAGGAAACAATTATTTTATGTTCTCTCATAGGTCTCCAGCAGTTACTAACTCAGTTTAGGTCAACTGTGACCCAAAAGAAAAATATCTGTTTTTAAGAAACTGGTGTGACAGTTTAATTAAAATTGGTTTAGTAGGTGCACAACAAATGGCTGTGTGTTTGGCCTAGCTATAAGGTTTCATGGACTTTATAGCCACCAGTGGCCACCAGTAAAGATTCCAGCCTCATTCTATCTGAATCAGGTTGCTTATCCTTGTCAGTCCTGATTTTGGCATAACTGTTTGCCCCATATATTTCTCTATTGAAGTGTCCTTGTAACCAGACATTCCCAGTTTTTTCGTTCTTACCTGCTCACTCTTTGTCTTTGCTCGTTTTTAATTCCAATCCTTTTAAGATTCAGACAGGTCCTACACATTTAATCTGCTCTCTTTCAGTGCCTAATTGGAAAACAATAAAACTTTTGAGAAAAGTATTAAAGTCAAGAAGAGCCGTGTCTGCTCCTCACAGCTGAAGTTTGCCAGCTCTTTCACACAGAAAGACGACTCTGTAATTGACTTTGAAAGACATTTTTCCCTCAGCAATTACATTACCATCTTACATATACAAATATTGTTACCAGCTCCTGCACCAGGCATTTTCTCACATGCCAGGCTGCTGGTTCATTTCCGTCCTTCATCACTGTTCCAGCTCCTCCACATCCATTCTGAACTTGTCCATCTTCCTAGGCCTTTTCTGTCTTCCCAGTTAGTTACAAACCTGAACAATTTCACTAGCCATCTTCTCATTTAGGATTAAAGTAGAAGGAGGAAGTTATTAACTAGACTTTGAAAACCCCTATTATACTCAGTAATTCAGCTCTATCAGTGGATACTATTTCAATTCCCAATCCTCTGTTACTGGTTACAGCTCAAGTACCAGCATATTTCTTTGTCTTCACAGGACTCCCGACTCCAGGCTACAGAGAAATAAGTCAGTTCAGTGTTACCCTGTTTTTGCTCAATCAAGCCAGATGACAAGTTTTGTATCTTGAAATTTGATGTTTTATTCCTATCAGTTTTCAGCAACAGAGCAAGATAAGCATATCCTAGTTTCCTATCACTAACAAATCCCTGGATAACACATAGTTGTTGGCCACAGGACAGTGAGTCAGTAGCTTCGTTTCCTGCAAATACTTTTTAGAAGCACCTGGGTATCAAGACAGCACCGAGAAAGCATTAGCATTACCTAAAATAAAAGCAGAACAGAGAAGTGCATGAAAAAAATGCAAACTCAAATTATCCCTAAGAAAATACAAACCATTTGAAAACAATATTAAGTTATCCTGCAGAGACTCCACTCTCTGGATTCAGCTACCTTCCCCATGGGTCATCAGAGCCTGCTAAAAGCATAAGTATGTTAAGGCTCACACAGGACTAGGACTCATTGCAATTCTCAAGTCTTGCTGTGAAGACTCTGCCAAGGAGCTTCCTCCTTCCCCCTCTCTCCCCTCACTGGAATTTCCTCATTAGTAAGCAGAGCCCAACTCAAACTTATTAGAAAAAAGTTTGCAAGGAAATTTAGTCATCATTAACCCCTAGGTAAAAGGGAGGGAACACTTCCGTAGGTAAAACCAGAGCCAGACTCTGAACACCTGTGAGTAGGAAGTCTGAAGTTTGCACGCAAAGAGGTTGACAGCAGCATTTGCCTCCAACTGCCTCCCTTGTTTATTTCACCATTCTCCACACTCATACGCAGAAGTTGATTCTATTACAGACTATGAGGACTGCTCCAACAAGAGGCTGAGCACTGTTCTTAAAAACGGAATCACTTAAAGTCCTCTAAATGACATGAACCCTGGGTTTGAAATCAACTAATGGACAACTACTACATGGTAACTTTCATGAAAAAAACCTTGAAGCAGGACCTGCACATATTCCTGAGCATGGAAAGAGGTTTCTTCAGAAGTGCCAGAATATAAGTATGGATCCTTAAAAACCTGTCACTGAATGAATTGCTAAAGAGCAAAAAACAAAGCTGGAGTGCCTGGTCTCCCCAAATCACTGGATACTCTAATAACATTTACCCCAAACATTTTTCTTGAGGACAGTTCCCTGAACTAGCACACTCTAAAGGATGTGTAATGCTTTAGGTGATTAAGTATTCATAAAAAGAGGCTTGGTTTGATCAAACCAAAGAATGAAAACAGCATCCTGACGGAAACTCAGCATAATGTGAATTTAGAGACAAGATTTTTGTTAGAAGATTATTACTGTTGCTTTCCCAGGAAAGTTCAAGTCCACTGACCTCTTCAGCTTACTAAGCTTAAGTTCTCCTTAAGAACTCAAGGAGAGTGAAGTATTGCCTGAGAAAGACAAGTTATTTAGTCTTAATGAAATTACTCTTAATAAATCAGAAACACCTGAGAAATCCTGTAACTTTTTACTGTCCTAAGAACTGTACATGGTGATAATACATGGCACCAGCTTGGTATCCTGCCCTACATCAGGTAGGAGCTATAACTCCGCATTTAAGGAGAAAGTATGATATCTGCAATAATTTTCAATAAATAAATAACAGTGAAACATCAGAAATGCAGGTTTTGACAGGAAATTTTCAATTTACTTCAGCATAAATAGCTTATGATGTGTTTAAGAATTATCTCAAATGGTTTGCTGGAATATTAAAAAAACAAACAGCAAAGCCACATAGCACACCAGGACCATCTGCAAGGAAAACATGCAGCAAACCCAAACTGAACATCAGGAAAGATAAAGAACTTTAAGGGACAGCAGGCAGAATGGCAAAGGAAAGGATCAAATGTAAGGTCAGTACAAAAGTCACAGAATTCAACTGTGAAGATCATTCCAAAGATTATACGAGGTTTTTCCAAACAATGTCCGCCACAAAGGTTGTTTTAACAACTCATCTCTAGCCAGCCCAAATATGGTTTATCAAGAATGATCTCTATCTGTTTGAGCCTTTCAGTCCAAGACCCTTCTCCGCAGTCTTTAAAGATTTAGCTCCTTACATTTTACAATAAAGAGGAAACAATGCCAAAAATAAGCCTTTTTCCTTCTGAGATGTTTTAGAAACAGTGAAGACAGCACATCCAGTGCCAAGGCAGCTCATAGATAGTATCATTCTTCTAGCTCTTACCTCCTTCCTTCCCTAAGAATTCCAACATAGCAAGAATGTCCTTCTGCAGCAAATCAATACAGCAATTAGCATGAACTCCGTTTCAGGCACATAATGTCTATAAGTATATAGCCCAAAATAACTGAGGATTACAGAAAACAGTGAGAGACTACTGCCATCTCAGGCATTCTTAGACAACTTAGATAACTTCAGCTGGCAGCCTACAAGCTGCATCTAGTCCCAAGACAGCCAAGTAATCTCTTGCTACCCAGCACCTACTCCTTGCAATGGGGCTCTGGGGTGCAGAAACAGTGTTGAGAGGAAGGGCAAGTTCTACAGTATTAGCCTGCCCCTTGAGTTATCAGCACCTCTGAGCATTGTTGTATACTAATGCAATGGAAATACTGTTACCAGTAACACCATCCAGAAGAAAAGGGCAGAGACATCTATGCTTCCATCCCAAGGCATTGCTATTTCAGAGGCTGCAAAGCAGCCTCAAGGCACCAGGGTGGGAACTGCCTGTAGGCAATCAAAGCCTTATGGACCAGATATGCTCTCCTCCTCATTCTTTTCACCCTGTGAGAAGCCTGTCTTGATTGATGAAATGCACACCATTTCCTAATGGCCAGTGGCTTCATTAGATATTAATCCTCCAATTCTCTCACAGATGCTGGCCTTCACACCCCCTGCCATTGTTTCCAGCCTGTCCAGGCCAAAATCTTTATTTTTCTCTCTGAATTACATAGGACCATGTTTATATCAGCATCTTTATCAAGTTCAGATGTATTAGAAAGCATGAGATGCTTCTGCGATTCTGTGGAGGAACAGTCTTTTCCTATTTGAGACATTCTTGCTCTTAAATTTGAAGTGAAGACAAACAAATCTAGTGTATCCAGTTCCAAGTTTTACCAGACTGCAGGAATGAGATTGGAAGAGTTTCTTCTCTGCAGTTCCCAAGCCGACACAGACACAAAAACGTCCCAGACATTCTTTGCTCTTATTTGAGTTTTCATGCAGGAATTCTCTTAGGTGCTGTGCAACACATGAACAAGATAATTTGGTGTCTTTTTTAAGAACAGAAATGACCAGGATCCCATCAAATGCAGCAGGATACATACTTGACTGCTTCATATGAAATAAAGAAGACTTGTTTAAAAAAAATCAGTCTTAAACATCCCTCATTAACTGGAAATTGCACTAGACATTGCCAAACAGCTGTTTAATGGGGATATATTATAAGCATGCTGTGCAGCTTCAGAGGTTTTGCACTTCTAAGATTTCTTTTATCTGTGGACTACAGCGTATTTACTAGGAAAAAGGCTCTGACACATACCTGCAAGGCAGGCATTATCCCACTCTAGGTGAAAAGCTTTAGAGACGGTAACTCACTCAAATTGACAAAACAAGCCAACAGAGAAGATAAAAGAGAGCAAAAGCTACCACCGTTCTTCAGGCATTTAAAGCCTGGAAAACTATTCTCCCCCAGCCTCTGGCCATGTTCATAGATACTCATTAAAAGTACATGCCAGAAAAACAGTACAATAATGCATCACTGTGGTCAGATATAGCTCGCAGTTAACTCCTCATACGTCAGAGCTCTTTCCTGTTACCTCTGAACAATTACAGCTGTGGCTTCACTTCCATGCAGCGCTTGAACTAGAGGGAGGCTCTTGCTGATGTAGCCTGAGTATTTAACATAGGAAATGGATGAATAATGCTGGACAGCAGTGCTACTGCTTTAACCTAAACAGTACAGTGAAAACCCTTCCACAGAGAAGAGTTAAGCAAGAAGCTATCACTTATACCACTGCATGAGTACTGCATGAAGGGACAAGACAGATTACCAATATGTACTGTCCTAGATCTTTTATGTGTCAAGGAAAGGTTAATTAGAAATGTGCAAAAAAGGTAGTACCAAAGCTAGAATCAGTCCAGCTGAATGAACACTTTGCAGGCTTATTGTGGAGTTACTTGACCTGTTGAGCTTTTAAAGAGTTTACATATATAATAATCTAAGCCCAAGAGTTAAGTGGAATTTGAGACTTGGATCCATGCAGTTTAAGAATAACATGCCAATTTTCCTTATAAAACTAAGTCATAACTTAATTAGTAGCTTACTCAAAACCATAAGAGACTAACCCTCAGTAGCAAAGGGGCAAGTTATTCCTTTATTGGGCTGCAACAGCCTGCTTCCCCCTCCAACACCAGCTGGTACCTTTCTTGTCAAAGGAGACTGGTCAAAACAGTAGAAATTTGACACCATCCTGATGCTCCAAGTTTGACAAAGACTTGCAGCATCCATGTAAGACTCTGGAGCTTTCCATCATATTTGACATATTTACTCATTGTTTGAAAGACTTGAAAATCCTCCTAAGTTACCTAATCACATTCTGTAGCAAGCTGAATACTTGACATTCCTCCCTTCCCTTTCCCCACCTTTGGCGTAAACTAAGTGTAAACATGGCACCAACCTAACTACAGCAGAGCCAAGTACCATGTAGGATGTCAAAGGAGCACCCTTTAAGGTTAGCACAACAGAAGGTCCAGGCACTGTCCCTTCCCATCACCTAACTAGCCTGTGGGATAGAAAGTACTGGGAGAGGCAGTGAAGGATGAGTTTGTTTTCTGTTGCAGTATTGGCACTTCCTCTCAGCTCTAAGTCTAGAAACACATGGCAATTCCTCTGTAAAAGGAAAAAAATAAACACTCATCCACCCAACTAGGAACAGAAATAGGGTAAGGCACTGCAAAACAAGCAAGGGGGAATCACACGCAAAAAGGCAGATACCTCTTTCAAAGTCTCAATTTGGAAGGGGCAGACAAGAAGAGACACAAGAAGTACCACATCTGATGCAGCCTTTAATTCTCAAGATGGCTCCCAGCTTGCATAGATTCCTTCTGAAAATTTCAAGGGCAATTCCTTTGGATTGTCCCCACTCTGCAAATCTGTGGCAGAATATACATGCTGCTGTCAATCCAGTTTAGTAGACTTATGATAGAAGATTAAGTAGGACTACTGTTAACATCATTTCCTTTCACAGAGTAACCCGCTCAGATGCTGAGAAGCCCAAAGTTAAAAATATCACATCACAGGCATGTACCTTTGTGGGAGACCAACAGCTATATGCTTTGGCAAATGCACCCAACCCAACTGCTCAAAGAGCTACAGGAGTTGCATGACTGTTTTAGGAACTGTTTTGCCATCTCAGTATTGCTCCTCCCAGTCCAGCACAGGAATGTCCACCAAGTTCAGTGTCAAACAGGATTGAGTGGATAAATGCAGCAGCACAACTGTAATCAACTGTAGTATCCATGATAAAAATTAGAAACTGAAGAGTCTAATTCAACACTTAATTATTGGAGCAAAAATCTGCTGAAAGAGTGGTTGAGAGCCCTAAAGGGTCATCTTACCTCCTAAATAATGATTCAGTTTCTTAACCGGAACAGAAGCCTGACTAGTTTCTATCTTCACCTATTTCTTATTTGGACAAGCCTATATGGTACAAACTGAAGCGGTAGTTGTCATCTGTTTAACTCCTCTGTGCAGAACTACTACATGGCAAGATAAGTTTAGATACTTTGCAACTAGGAAATACAAAGCTGTAATAGGCTTGATAGGAAAGAGACACCACAGTGAGTTTGTCCAGCAGCTTTATTGTTTCACTACTGAAGCAAACAAACTCCTTCACTGAAAAAACAGCCCTCAGGCAAGTATTTTGGCAAATATATATCCGCTGTATTAGTATAGGACAAGGTATCTTTAAAACAAAGTTCTTACCAAGCCTGTGATTTACTTCATTGAATCCTAAATCTAGTGAATTTAAGTCTTTCAACTCTTGGTACAAAGCCTTAATACACTGGGGGAGCATCACTTCACAGAACACAATCTGAAGAGAAAATACAAGTCTTATTGCATTTCAGGCTAATTTTTTTACTGTGTTGAAGCTATTTAGGAGTTGTCCAACTTAAAACAACTTGAACAAGTTACCAGAACAGAGATTTTTCAATCCACAAGCACACTCAGATGAGACTCTCTTCAAAAGCCAGATGCATTCTGTTCATTCAGTACTATAGTCTAACTACAGCTTCCACTGTTTTTTTTTTTTAGTTGCTTCCAGAGGTAATTGCTCAATTTCCAGTTCAAAGCACTTCATAACTAAGCATGCAAGAAAGCCATCTCTGAGACACCTTATCAGTAGGCTGCACACCAGTGCATACACCTCTAAATGACACAAACAGTCAATTAATTAATTACTGGTTAGGCAGACTATTCAAGTGGAATTAAAGCATCTAATTAACTTTCACCAACAACATACTGAATGAATGTTGAACTAATACATCATTATTAGAAGCCACAGTAAATGTAAAGATTAGATTTAAAGGCAGAGTCTTGCAAGCAGTTTTGATCCTGGAAACTCAAGGTATATGCCACTTTTCCTTCTTGGCAGTAAGCAATTACAGACATCCAATTATGCAACCAAACACCTTTCAACCTTCTACAGCCACACAAACACAGAGCATCCTAGGTTTTACTCCTCAAAAGAAAATAAACAGGGTTAGAGAGTACACATACAACAACATTCAAAGCTAAGCAATTCCTTTAGGAGATTGACCTAACTATTAGGAGGCACACACATGTACAGATCTCCAACTGCTCCAAGTTATCAAGCCTGTACAGTCTTCCATAGCTCTTACATGGTCAATAAAGTGCTGTGTATTTTATCTACATGGTTTTAACTAAAACAGGTTTTACCACAGTGCTGATGCAGTTCTGCACTGTGCAATTCTGAAAGTCTGTCTTGGCTAGCTTTCAATTTTATCATTCAGGTATCTGACTCTGCTCAAAAACCCAGAAGGGAATGCTGCAACTCTTCCACAGTTGGGTCCTCTCACAAAGGGTTTATTCTCAGCCTAAAAAGGTGTAAGTACCAGATGTCAGTTCTGGAATGCTTGGCATTCCATAATATTTAAATAATTCCAGTCAGGAAGTATTTCCTGGATGTTTTCCACTGTTCCTCCTCACAGCCTTAGAGCATAGCTGTGTGCTACCCAAGGTAGGTAACAAGGCCGTCGTTCCCTGTGCAGCCAGAGCCACGAGAGGGCAGGATTCCATACAAGGGACAGGCCTTGCCCTCCATTTTATAGGGAACCCAGATTTAAGTACGAGCTTGTTTGCTCTGTTCAAAGTTTTCTCTCCACAGGAATCACATCACCACTTGGATGCTCACTCCTACAGCCACATGAAAAGCATCCCATGCTTACCGTAACTGCCTCAATGCAAGATTTTAGCATTTAGCTTACATCAGCCAATTCACCAAATCAATCCACAAATCACATCAACTCATATTTCCACCCTGGCACATCACTTTTTACATTAGTCAACTTTTGCCATCTAATTTCAATGCTTTTGGTAATTTAGACAAAAGAAAGGATTTCTAAGCATTCTCTGCTCCATCTGTAGACAGCAGTACTCTCTTCTTCCCTTCCAGGCTAAGTTCAACATTGCTACAAATTCCAGGCCTCCTTCCCTCATTCCCATCAAGTACCTTGTTCACACTTGCAGACAATGTTTTAACATATTATGTTTACAGACACTCATGGCAGATTTCCACTTTCACAGACTGCAAACCTAAACAGGAACTAAAGGCAACTGACAATCCTTCATTCAGATTTAACAAGCAACAGATGAATAGAGAAGTCCTGCACTCACCTGAATCATCTCACTGTTCTATTTCAAGCAAGTAAATATTTGAAAATGGAGAATAAAAAGCAGCTGTCAAGCGCTTTGTACAGGTTGGCCATAGGACTTAATAGCAGAAAGAATTAGATGTTAAAAGCCTAAATTAATAGCATGCCCTAGCTAGGCTAAATTTAGTTCATCACACCCATACTCGAGGGCACAGAGCTTCCTCAGCCTATTCAGAGAAAGACCATTCAGGGTATACATATGGTCAAAGCCATCCACCAAAACTTCTTGAAAATTCAGTTTTAATGAACTGCAGGTAACTTTTCCATGTTCTGAGGAGCCACATCATCCCCTCTAGTGCTGCTCTCCTTGAAACCAGCTTTGAAAGCAGCTTGCCCAGGGCATCACACAGAAGTGTCATAACCAGTGTGATACAATCATTTCATTGCAGGGGTTACTTCTTGCCATTGTGCACTTCAGTAAGTGGAAGTACAACACAAACAGGTATGCCAGTTTAGAGCATCTCCAGGGCATCAACCCTGCTCCATGAAGTCCAGGCAGTACTCTTATCAGATCACAGGCATGTCTTCTACAGCTGTTGGCAAAGGTAGGCATCCTTGCAGAGTTCAAAAGTACACGCAAACAATTTGGATCTACCCATCAACCACTACACTAGATGTGCAGGGAATGCTTTCAAACAAGTGGCCAGAGAAAACTAATTATAATGCCAAGATTGGGACATACAAGTCACCCCAGATCTCTTCTGGAGAGATGTATAGTTTTCTTTTAGCAGATGAACTCTTGCAGATAGCTCAGACGAATCCAGTATTCAATTATACCTAAACTAGGTGTAGAGTAGATAGAAAGCTCTGCCAGCACAGGATACCTGCAGAGTGTGCCTGTGATAAAAGTAGAGACATTTGCTTTCAACTAAAGTTAGCCCAGACACCCTTAACTAGGCTCACATTGAACTGGTCTTCCTCATTTCATATTAGCAAATAAATAATCTACTATTGATTTGAGATATAGACCCTAATCAAGGTGGGGGGAATAAAACCACTCCATTCACCAAGTTCTATGCAAAACCCTAGCCTACTCTAAAAGGCTGAAGAAATGGTTTGTCTTACACTTCCTTGGAAGTAAAGTTACTTCTCATGCATGTAACACTTGACTGGAACATCAAATCAGAACACTGCAACTCTCAAATCTGAGTAGACTAGGGGTCTCCTATGATTTTAGTAGACATTAAGACTTGTTCCTGTTCTCAGCTATCAATGTAGAGTGAGTACACACAAGCACACAAGCTCTGCTTTTGCTAAGGAGATAGCATGAAGAACTTTCCATTATGAACAGTTCAAATAAAATAAAAAAAAAAAAAAAAAAAAAAAAAAAAAAAAAAAAAAAAAAAAAAAAAAAAAAAAAAAAAAGAGGGACTCCTGATACTCTGAACAGAGAGTAGGAAACGTAACTAAGTTAGTATAGCTCCTGAGTATACAAGAAAGCTGAGTATACAGGAAAGCAATGTTTTATCTTTAATTTGTAGCAGAGCCTCAGAGCTATAACTCCTTTTTTCACAGGGGTTATATAATGGGACAGCATTAAAGCTCATAACTACCACTTCCAGACCTTGTCTGGCTCTTTTAAGTACAACTCTAGAATTTACAGCACATTGCGTGCCTACACAATGTTCATAAGTCATGCCATTGCCTCTTGCTCAGAGCTAAATAACAGATACTATCACTGCACCAACATCCAGTGATGTGCAAGCATATGGATGGTGGGATGAGTTAATAAACTAGTCTTTGAGAATATGGCTTCTAAAATAGAAGAAATGCACCAACTGTTACTAAGTTGAGCATCCACTCTCCAAAAGATGACAGTTGCAAGCAGCCATGGATTTTTTAACTACTGTGCTTTTCGAAGCTATTTCAAAATTTAACTTGACTTAATTCACTGGTATGTGGCAGAAAAGAAACAGCTGATGCACTTGCAATTGTCTTAAGTTGTCTGATAACTAGAAGTGTTAAGTCAACAGAGCCCATCTTCATCATGGTCCATCCCTACAGACAGGGCAGGCTGGCTAGCAGGAACTGAAGTACCAAAATAAGAGCTCGTGTAGACTAAAAGCTGTTCAACTTCCACAACATGTCAGCACTTTAACCAGGAGGCCAGAGTTGTCTAGACGGCCTTCAGTAGCTGTCCTTCATCCAGACTTGACCACCAACACAAGTGACTAAGTCCAGCTCCAGCCATACAACTAGTAGACAAAATTTGTCAGTCCAGCCACAGGAGCTGTCTGGCTGTAGCTCACAGTAGGCCAAACCAACACATTCAACACATAGCCAGGGATCAGAAAACACACTCAGACGTGAGCCTGGAAACACAGACCACAGGATGCAGCATAAATGATTGATTGTGGCGCAAAAACTGACTGGAAACAGAAAGCTGTTATAGCTCACAAGTACCAAACTAAGCTTGTCTGTTGCCCTTAACTGCCAACAATCTTAACTCAAGCAGTGATTCTTGTACAGCTAGGATAGACCTTTTTTTATCAAATTATTATATTCTCTTAAAGCTTGTACTTTCAACAAAATCCTGCCAAAAGGAAGCAAGCAATGCAAGGAAAGTAATACAGCTTTATTACTGCTTTGAAAGTGTAAGGTCAACAAGTGCTTATGAATTGCTACAGTGGCATAGTCTTCATGAGGCTTTGAGAAAGAATTTGGTAAAGGCCTAAACCCTCAGATTAAAATGCTAGAGAAGTTGTCAGATTCTGGAAGCTTAAAAAGATATATTTCTATCCTGTTTGGAGATAGTTTGTGACCAAAATTGCCAGCTGTTTGCTGTCTAGCTAAAGACAAAATTTAAAGACATCAGAAAAAAGTTTTAGCCTCAAGCAACAGTAAAGAAACTTTAAGTCAAGTTTTGATCTTTGGCATACAGCCTATTTTCAGCAGTATCCCTACAATCAGCACAGGTTGGCTATAGGGAACTGCAGTATCATAAGGAAAGCTTGTGTACTGTAAAAGCTGCTCAACTTCCACAATATGTCAGCATACAGAGTATTTAAGTAGACAACTTCAGTATTTGAACAGTAGCTTTTCTCTAAAGTCAAACGTATTTTCATCAGGGTATCAAAGCCTTGGACCTTGTCCACACACAAGGGTGCAGACCACCAGATCCGGATATTACACAGATGCTCCTGTAAGTTTCCCGAGTCAAAGCTTGCCAGGAGGTACAATAACTGGCAGTCCTTTTTCAGAATTATTCAGTACCAAGACCAGTAATGGCTTATCATTAACTGTGTGCTCTCTTCCCCTTCCAAAACGGGAAGATGAAAAGCCAGTCCCTAGGTTTGGGTGTGACAGCCCCACAGTGCCATGTCAAAATTTTTAGAGGCTCCTCATGGAGCCAGACCATACAGAAATTAATAGCCTGTAGATACTTGAATTCATGCGGGATTTAGCACTCAACTCACTGCCAAAGAACCTGCATCAATATGCCATGATCTGAAGCACCAGAAGCGTGTAAAAGCTAGAATTGCCAGAGAACTTCAAGGTGATCGGGCTTTCCCTTTCCTGACTATGGAAGTCACTTACTCCCTGTAAGTCACGGACGTGCCTGCAAAGCAGCTGTTTACAAACTGTACAGAACTGCAGTACTGCAAAAGTAAGGGTACTCGTGTGGAAAAAACAGTACACAATCAACACTGAAATCTATATTCACATGGGAACAACTTGAAAGTTACTCAGTTGATTTGAGGCTACATCTTAAAAAAATTAAATGCACAGAGCAGGATATATGTTAGACTTCATCTTCTGTGATATTGCTGAAGTGCACTGGCACCTTTTGCAGTAAAAGCCATATGCAATCTCTGTGAGACATCTACGCTGCCTTGAAAGGTATTGTAGCAGGTGACTTCAAGGCACAACCAGTTTGACTGACACATGAACTTCATGTTGGTGGTACTTCCACAGAAGTAGAGGAGAACCGTTGTTGACTCTGCTGGGAGATTCACAACTCAAGGCATCACTGCAGAAGAAGCAATGCTGACCAACAGTATAGAACCTGGTCTGACCACCTGAATTGGGTTTACACGGTAAGGAAACACGGTAGCAGCATGGTGCAGTCTCTGTGACAAGTCAGGGGCTGCCCTGTGCTGGACACGTGGCTCCACAGAACACCCACTGCAGAGCAAAAACATGCCAAAATATACTTAAAAGCCAAAATGTCACATGGTGTGGGTAGCAGGGCAGGAAGTGAGAAGCCATGGCATGATCAAGATGAGTGAAAGAGGTGCTCCAGATACCAAAGTAGAGATTCCTCTGCAGCTCACAAGAGACCACAGAGGAGCAGGTATTGCCCTGTAGCCCATGGAGAGGATGCCAGAGCAGAGATGTTGGACATTTCCTGACGAAAGCTGCAGCCCATGGAGAACCCATGATAGAGCAGATTTTTTCTGGAAGATTGCAGTCCATAAGAACAACCCATGCTGGAACAGGGGAAAGAGTGAGGAGGGGTCTGGCAGCTGGGCAAGGTCAACCAACCACACAAGAAAAGACAAAAGCAGAACCCTTTCCAGTCTGCAGATTCGAGGCATAATCCTCACACTCCACTCAAGAGCTGCCCTTGCTGCTTGGTCCTTAGGATAACTTAGTGCCAGCTTGCTTATCATAAGTGAGACTTAAGAAATACAGGGATAGCCCAAAATCTAGAACGAAAGCTTTCCCTGGCATAAGTGAATAAATCAGCAAATAATTCCCTCTTCCTTCCCTTCGTTGATTTAAGTGAATGCAAGTGATTAATTACAGTTCTGTTTAATTTTGTCACATTGTCTGACACCAAATCCATTTCTGAGCTCTCCTGTCTTTCCAGAATTGTTGACCTTTTGGACTGATAAAGAAACATCTGCCTTTTTTATTCCCTTTTCTAGCCAAAGAGCTTATATTGCAATTACTAAAATGGAATACAAGCTTCAACTGAGACAGACACTTCCCAGATACTCATTCAGCTCTCCACAACTGCCTTGTAGCTTGTAGTGTCTGTTGAATCACTGCCATTTGAGCTTTAAAGTGAGATGACTTTATAATCTTACTCTATTTCCACAAAAAATTTCCCCAAAGGGGAATCACACTTAAAGGGAAGCTTCCTACAAAGTCAAGCTCACTGTCTGAAAGCAGTAGGTCCAACTAAAACTGTTCAAGCTGAGCAGACTGAATACAGCACTAGATATAACATAGATGCTGCCCTATATCTAGAGAGATTCTCAAGAGCCAGCTGTACATTCCAATAACCACCAACTGAGAACAAGATGACACCGGGTACCATCAGCTTCCTCCCCAAAAAATACCTAAGAAAGAGGCATGTCTCTCCCTAAAGTAAGGGGAAACTTCCTGGTGCTTTCCCTTCACTTCAGGGATCTGAAGCTCTAAGGCAAGTGTTCAAGATCAATAAGAAACCAGGATAGCAGCTTGACAGGAGTTTCAATTCAAAAGATGCTGCAGCAGCTGCTTTATCAGGAAAAAAAGAAAATGGCAGAGCTAGGGGAAGTAGAAGAAAGTAATCCCTGCTCTCTGGGTAAGAAATGCTTCCTCAAACTCTGTCCCTTGCCTATTTTAAGAGGTTTCCTCTATTCAAAGCCATCATATTCTGGTTTCAATTTAGTATAGGCCATTAACTAAACAAAGCTTCATCAGTGTCAGCGTTTATAAATGCTGTCTTCAGTTAGTATCTTGTTGAATCCAGTAGTGACTTCATTAAGATGCTTTGTGTAAACAATGCCTAGCACTGGTGTCAATCACCTCACAACAAAACAGATGCCAAGAGAATCTTGTATTTTTACATCCGCATCTGCTAGTGAAATTAAAGCCACTAGCAAGTCCCAGTAAAGCAATTTTAGGTAAATATTGTTCTACCCATCTGAACACTGGCATGAGATTTAACAAGATTATCTCCTCTCATTTGATCCTAATTGGTTGCCTTAGGAAATGCATGGATATGCATGAACAGTCTACCATACATAGAAGAATTGACAAGCTTGGCTTAGGTTGTTTGTGGTAATCCCTAGGTTTGCTTTCTAATAAATACTAACCAGAGACAGGCCAAAGATAACACCCTGTTTTGTCCTCTTAATCAGAGGTGACCTCATCATGTCTATCATCAGCCTTCTGGCACTTCCTGAATACAACTGCCTGTATTCTCCACAGTTTCATGCAAGGTGAAGACAAGGAAAGAGAAGTGAAAGTGATCTTTAGCTTTTGCTCCGACATGCTGCACTTAATCATTGTTCTGAAAGGCTGGTTATATTTCTACACGTTTATCAATGCTGAACAAACTGAAGCAAAATATGTCAGGTGGAATATAGATGTACAGTTTTACTTTATTTACTTGCCCTGATGATTTCCAAAGAAAAGCATGAATTACTGAGACTGGGCACACCTTTACCAGAAGGAAAGCTTCATGCAGGGTTCATCAAAAACTATCAAGTTCAGAACTGTTCTCCCACTCCCATTGTCATGTCTGAACAAAGGCACACTAAGAGAGTATGTATCTTGGAGGGAATGAAGCAGATTTTGACAGGAGTCTAGAGACAAAGAAAAAGCTAGTCAGAAGCTTTTCTTTTATAGCTATTCTGAAGGTGGCACTATTAGTGGTCAGGTTAACTTGGAAGTAATTACAGGAGAGGTTTTCCACTTGAGGTCAGATGTGGAAATTTTCTTAAGAAAAGCAATAACGACCTAAAACACAGCATGGGTTACCCAAGAAGGAATCAAGTTTAACAGGAAGAACAGTTACTATGATGAGATACCTACCTTTTTAAACATGGCAGGATTGGGGGGGTGAGGGTGCAGAAAGATGCATTTGTAACTCAATATTCTTTGCTACAGAGAAAAGCTTGCTGAAAACTGAACTTACACTTTCTTTTTGGGACTGTCATTCACTCAGCCGCATAGTGTTGCTTGGGGGTTTTTTTTAAAGTTTCAAGTAATGTTTTTTTTAAAGTTTCTCTTTTCAAATTGCCTGGGATTTTACTACTGAACTCTTCTAATCTGTTCTGGGTCTTCAACAGGGGACAAAGGGAGAAGTCCCTGCATTACATGAAGCAATTGTGGAAGCATTTTTGGTTTTATTTACCAGCAGAACTCAAAGTAAAACTTGAAGATTTTTAGGTAAATTCTTAGAGTTCCAACAGGAAACCTAAAAACTTAGTTTACTTCTGACACCAGCTATTCAAGCTAGATCAGAGTCTCAAATCTTTGGGCTCAAAGTGTACTTTGTATGACAATAGGGCCAGATCCAGAAATGTTGGAGGACAGGTTTTAAGAATGCTCAAATTTACTCACTATGGTAGACTTTTCCCCCCCCCCTCAGACTCAGCTTCAGCACCAAAAAATCCTAGTGTTCTAGAAGACTGCATTTTTCTGAAGTTCACTCTACAGGCAAAACTCAATTTGGAAGTTGGGACTGATTTTTTTTTTTTAATTACTTTCATGCAAGAACCACATACACATGAACCAGGATAGCTTCATCCTCCTAGGATAAAAGCTAAGAGCTATACATTATACCTGTTTACACACCAACAGATTTTACAAAACAGTGCAGATGAGTTAAGGTGCTTTGTCCTATGGGTGCTTTTATATCCAGATTAGAAATCTGCAAAACATACACTGCAGTATGTTGATGAGCAACAGCTAATTTCAGCTCCAATACTGCTGCCAAAGTGCTTCAGGTGAAGAAGCACTTTTGTGGTAAAGCACAGCGCAACTTCTGTTCGCAATCCAGCTAGTTTGGAACTCCTTTAGGTACTTACTGTTCACAACAGAAATCCTGAAATTTAGATAGCCTCATTGACAACTGAGGTCAAAGACAAGAAAAGCATTAGCAGCCATACTATCACGCTGATTGCTTTTCACTCTGCATCCTATTTGCCCTCAAGAGACACATATTCCAGTGACAACATGGCAAAAGTTTAACTTTTCTAGTTATTTAAAGATCTATTAGGCACATTAAATGTAATCCTGTTTTTTCAGAGTGTACATAACTGATATGTGAGCTGTGAAGTTCAAGGGGAGTTCCTACAGTTAGATTTTAACAACTCTGCAAGTTTTAAGAAGGGTAGTAGTTTAGGTCCTTAATTTAGAACACCATCGCCAAGTTGGAGCATAAAGCACTTTTGGAGTTTGCTGTAAAGAGAACATTCAGCTCCCTGGAAGTTTCTGAAGATAAGCATCCAAAACAAAAAAAATTGGGCTGACATACTTCCCCATACTTCCAGACAATGGGTTTAACAATCATTAATATACTACCACCAGCAAAGTATGTTTATGTCCATTTTGTAATCTGTAGATATTGAAACTACTACTCCTTCTACAGTTCAAGCTTAAACTGGGAAGGTAAGTAGTTGCAAGATGAGTTACTGCCACTGAGAGAACATCCTGTCTCTGTGAAGCAGAATGTCACTGGCTCTACAGAGCACCTAACAAGCTAAAGACAGATGTGACTTTCAACCTTGGACCTAAAGGTATGGATTCCTGCTCCTAGAAATACTGTCTATACCTGTGCAATACTGTCTATACCTGTGCAATAAGGAAAGAAAGCCCACAGACACTGACAAAGTCAGAGGAATGCTGGTGTAGCAACCCTGATAAAAAAATCATAGCAAAATTCTTCAGTGCTTGCCCCCTTTATGGAAAGCATAAGACACGTGTCAGGTAGCACAGCCACCACTGAAATAGTTTATTCCACTATTAGGTATTGCCTATCCAGTTAAGCAATATTGCTTTGTCATCACTTCAGATTTTTACCCACAAAACTGCAGGACAGCATCTCTAGAATAACCTGAGGCCTTTAGGTACAGCAGCCAGAAGAACCATTCTTTTACAGTCAAGAAGTAAATCCCTGGACTCCTACATATGTGCAGTGCATTTAAGAAATCCTACCTCATGGCAACTGCTTTCAAAAGTTAAAGCTCTAGTAGAACAGATTTCTCCATCTAGCATAATTTTCAGGAATATTTCAGATGATTACAGCTAATTGAGGGCAAATAACACCACCAGCAGCAGCACTGAAAATCCAACTGGCTACAGTTGGCTACAACAGAAAGACGTGGCAGCATTTACACCCAATCCCTTACCAGACAGAACTCCAAAGCCTTGGCAGTAGATACTGGTATTGTTTTTAAGTTAAAAGGGTGGTTCAAGTTCTTCTACATTTACATACTTTTAGGTTAAAACACAGAAAGGGAAATAAGTCAAGTTAATCTCTAGAACTGTGTAGCAGAACAACAGTGTAGCAAAAAAGTCATTGCATGAACACCTCCATTCATTTTACACATACCAGTCTTACAGATTTCTACGTTAGAAGTAGTTTCCTTCCACTAAGCCTGAGAAGTGTACACATTAAAGCTCACATCTCCCTATAAGCTTTGAGTAGATAATCCTCTAGTGTTCCAGATGCATACATATTTTTAAAAGCTGCTTTTGCACACAGCTTATCTACTTTTGCAACACTTGTCTGCTCACTTTTAAGAGTAGAGGAATAAGCCAAATGCAGAAGCCAATGAGAGTTACCACCATTCGATATGGAAACTAGACCCACATCAGAAGCTGCTTCTTGGCTCAGACAAAAACCCCTTTATCTGGCTAGTATCCACAAACTCCAACTCATTTAATATCCTCCACTTGGAAATTACACCCAAGAGCTTCTGGCTTTTTAGTTCTTAACTTGCACCTAATTCTACCACATATTTGTTTAAGCCTAAGTGTAGACTGCATGTAAATCTGCTTCAAAGAAATGGGAAGGGAAATGGTTTGATGTACCAGCTAGAGTAGGTTCTTTAATCTTCATGCTACTCAAGGGAGTCTCTGCTGCAACAAATGATTACTATTCTATCTGCTTCTGACTAGAACGTGTATGGTACACACAAAAGCAAGATTTAGAGATAGTGTACATCTGGACATCTCTCCTAGGCATCTGTCCCCATATGTTGTATTTTAAAGGATGCCACTACCTTTACCAGGTGTTTTCATATGAGGATGCTTCCTTACCTATTTGATTCCTGGTTCACTCCCCCTCCATACCATAGGTGGTCACACTACTGCTTCTGCAAGCCATGGTAGCCACAGAACATAGGATAGTTACCTTGATATTAAGGCTGTATTGGATTGTTTTAATTTGCTGAAGTGTTAAACCCCAAAGTATTAGAATTACAACTGAAGGATCACACAATTTCAGGTTCTCTATACAACCAAAGAAGAAGTTCTCAACCAAGTGTTCTGGAACTCTATGAGATCATAGAACAAGCAGTATTCCATGCATCACAATCCTAAGTATAGCAGCTAAGTTAGTGGACTTTCTTAATCAGAAGGTAGAGCATTGCTTTCCTACGCAACTTAAGTGAATAATCTCTGTCATGGAAGAGAACAGGGATGGACAACATTTTCCACATTCCTTCTAGTCTGTGACCCAAGCAGTGGTAACAGAGGACTGGTGGCCAAGAGAAACTGAAACAAAATCTGCCCACTAAGTGTTTGGAACCCCTCATCCCTATTTGAGGATCAGCACTTCCCTCTGGATATGATTCCAACTATCATTAACTGGACCAGTGGCCAAGAAAAGCCTTAGAGAAGCAAGTTATTTCCTCTGTCCTATTTCCCCATCTTTCTTATCCCTACACTAAGATTCCTTCTATCAGGGGCTCTCCCATGGGAAAGCCCTCAGCTTTATCAGCCCCTCAATCCCAGTTTTAATCAGTAACTCAGTGGCACAGAAACAGCAGGCTTCTTCCACTCTGAACAGGATGGAATTACATTCTTTCACTTTGCCATGAGACTGAGAATAGAGAAAAATTATATTACACCAATGCTCTTACAGCAGTGAATCAAATTTAATTTCAGACCGACAAGGGCTGTCATGTAGCTTACAGAAGGAGTTTCAGTAGATTCATATAATAGAATCTCGATAGTCTATACCTTGCACAGAAATAATGGTGTGTGCAAACAGTCTGCTTCTTTTCCCTTAGCTATTCCAAGTCAAAGGCAAAACAACCCAGCTTACAGACCCCAGCACATGGTCTGCATCTATACTCAGGTACTGAGCACTGTGGTACTCTGCAGTGGTTACTCAGGTACTACTATCCTGCTCACACTCATCCATCTTCTTCATTCAGAGGCAGCAGTTGTTCCTTCACAACTCCAGCTCCAGCCTAGAAGGGGAGTCTGGGTGCCCATGGCAGAGTAAGTTATCTGCCTACGCACACCAGTTTCTGTATGACTTCCTCCACCTGCACGGAAGAATCTGCCAATAGCACCGGTGGGTAGCTCGTCTAGGCTTTGCTGCCAGACTCTACATGCCAAAACCCTGAGCCAACCTTTAATGATGCAGCCTCTGTTCCTATAGTAGCCAGTGTTATTTTCCTATCTCTAGGCACAGACCTTGGGGGGAAGTACCTAAGTTTGCTCTCATTTCACACCTACCACTCAGTTCCCCACTGCATAGCTACGTGCCACTCCAAATGAAAACACCTGTCAGTGCGCCCTTAAAAGCAGCTGGCTCAGCCACAAGCCAGTGGGAGGCAAAAATGCACAAACCCGATATGTAGGCATATCCTGCTGAGCAGGCTACAGCTGGAAGACCACCAGCAAAGAGTTTGACAGTGCAGGCAGCTGGAGGCTTACGGGGGTTTCTAGGCTACTGCTCTGAGGACAGAAGCACAGCAGAAACATCTGACAGAATCACAGAGTGGGTAAGGTTGGAAAGGATGACAGTGAGGTCACCTGGTCCAACCTCTCTGCTCAGGCAGGGTTATCCTAGAGCACATTGCACAGGATTGTGTCCAGACATTTCTTGAATGTCTCCAGTGAGAGAGATGGGACACTCTTCCAGCAAGGGTGTTATCCCAGGCTACTGCTGGCACCTTAGCATCATACAGTCAGTCCCAGGCCAGTCTTAAGACTGCCCTGAAAGTGTCACACAGATTAGAATAAATCCCTTCATAAGCCAAAGCCAGTTTGCTCCAACACCACTCCTGACACTATAGGGACTGCATTTCCGGCACGGAGGCCTTTCTCCTCAGATAGCATAGCCAGGCCCTCTATAGGAGGCAATGTTTGCTTCACCAAATAAGCAGATGACTTCTCTAAGCCATCTGCTTATTTGGTGAAGCAAACATTGCCTCCTATAGAGGCAACGTTGCCAACACTATATACATTGTTACTGCAGCATCCAACAGGAGCCTAAGTTGCATCACAAGGCTACTGTGATAGGGAAAAAAAACATCCAGGACATGGGACCAGAGCCTGATTTCAAGGTAAGGCCTCATCCTGAAGAAGCTGACCGTTCTCAGGCTTAAGAGCTGCTGATAGCCTACATGAAGCCAAATACAAAGAGCTCCTTTATAGGGTGTCTGGTTCTCACTGCTCTGTGCAAACTTTAAAGCCTAGTGTAACTAGCTACATTTTCCTATTTTTACTCTCCTATAGCTACAATGCTTCCTTCAACCCCAAAAAGGTGGGGGGGAAGGGGGGAGGGAAGAGAGCAGAGTTGTATTCTTGGTCAGGATTTTGATGCCAGAATACTCCCTTCTCATGCTTATAAGCAGTAAAGTCATCACACACAGAAACTTTCATATGGCTCACATGAAAGCTGCCGAACACAAGCTGTAACTGCTCACGTGAGCCAGTTAGAAGAGGGAGACAGTTACATACCACTTTCATCACGTCCTGGTAGTTTCTCTGTGTAAGCAAACAGCTCACAGTGACCTCACACCTGACCACACACAGAAAGGTCCAGTGTGGAGGCAATATAACCACAACAACGGCAGCCTTCACTGTTGGGGCAAGAACTTCACAAACAGAAGAGCTTCTCACAAACAAGTATAGGAAGCTTAAAGTCCTACCAATGCAATGACAATACTTAAGCTTGTAACATCACAAAAGAGTCGGCTTCATAGTTTAAGTCACAACAGGTGCTACTCTGCCAGAACATCACTTGAAGACCAAAGCAGTAAAATATTCCCACTGCACACCAAGCCTGACTGAAGGTTTGCTGTGACACAAAGTTCCCTGGATTAGCACCAGAGACTTCATGGCAGGTGCTGGGGGACTCCAACAGGAAGCCATCACACAGTCACACAGGACACTAAGCGTGACAGTCAGCACAGCAGCCTTGAGGGATTAGCTTCAGTTTCACCTGTACTGTTTCCATGTTTAGCTTTTAATGTGAGCATAAAGTTTATTGTGTAACACTTAACTGTACTGTCAGATGTGCCAGCCCCAGAAGAACTGGGATTCAGCAGCCAAGTAAGAGACAAATGGGGTTTTGTTTGGGTTTTTTTTGACATAGTAATGTCGCAATTAGTTTGAGATGGCAGGATAAGAACATCTAAGATATTTAAATAGCAGTATTAATATTTCAGAGCTACTGTACTACTGAAATGAGTTTACAGTCATCTTACCAATTGCTTCAGGCCATCTGGAAATGCAAGAAGCCAAGACAGCATCTGCTCCTCACTGTGAAGACTACCTTAGTACATGACTAGTGCTACAAACTGGAAAACTAGTCCAAGAGGTTATCATTGTAGGTGTTCCACCAGCTACAGAGTTTGCTGCCACCACTAGCAAAAACATATGAGCAGTTCCTTTTTCTGTACCAAAGCTTTTGGTAGCCAGAAATTTTTCATTAACAGCACAGCTCATTTACATGAGTGGAAATAGTTTTGTAGCCAACTCTGAAGCTCAAGCAGTTAAAACACCAACTCTAAGACTACACAGAACAAGTCAGATCCTACAATGTTTTTCTGTTTAGAACAGGACCTGATGTTCCAATACTAAAGTATTGGAACATAATGTTTTAATAGTTCTCTACACAACAGTTAAATCTTGTTCTTCAAAACACTTGCATAGTGTTTTAAAAAACAAGCCAGATCAGTTTCTTTGGTACATATCAAGGAATTCAGCTAACATTAAAGGTCTAAATAGGAGGAAAAAGAGGGAGAAATAATTAGTATAGCTCTATATACAATTAGAGCTTCCCCTTTGGTTAAAAATATCTCTCACCCGACCAAAATAGAGTATCTGTACTCAAAAGCTGTTTGCCATAGAGTAATAAACTTGTCCTATTAGGGGATGATTTACTAAAGGCTTGCCTTTGAGTACTTGTTTCTTCATTAAATGAATCTCTCCAACTGTAAAGAAATCTAAAACATTAAAGTGCTTCAGTTGTTATCAGTGTAGACCTTTGTAATGCAGAGTGTTGATTAAGCTCAACCAAGAAACAAAATTCAGTCACTGAAAGCCTATCTAAGTTTCACTCTTCTATTCTAGATCTCCTTTGAATGAAGCCTCTG
Source organism: Empidonax traillii (assembly GCF_003031625.1). Classification (NCBI taxonomy): domain Eukaryota; kingdom Metazoa; phylum Chordata; class Aves; order Passeriformes; family Tyrannidae; genus Empidonax; species Empidonax traillii. The sequence continues at coordinate 2,090,128 of NW_020955249.1, forward strand.
CTTTCCATTTTTATCACATGTGCTTTTGTAACTTCTTCCCACCATAAAAAAATATAGTCTCCTTAATTTTGGTAGGGCATGTGTAAAGACATCTGCTTTGTGGAACCCTCCAGGTAGGGCCGCAGTGAACACACACCAGAACACACTCCTTGTGCTACTCCTTGGCACAAGCTGCAATGCTGCTTGCTTCTCCACAAGGAATGACAAAGCTGCGGGAGCCTTTTCAGCACTTTTTTCTTATTTGGTATTCCAACTAGTAGCCAGCTGCAGCAGGGAATTCCCATTGCTCTGTGGCACTCCAATTTATGAACTGGAATTTGTTGATATCTTCACAATTTTATTATTTACCGCCTTCCCTTTGCAATGGCACCGAACTGTAAGATCCCACCCACCATCTCCAACCAACATGCCTTTCAAGGGAGAATATGACATGTTTCCATGCATGAAGCTAGGAAGCAAGTTATAGTGACTACCTGCCCTCCCCTCCCATTTTTTAGTTCTCTGCCGTCACTGGAGGGGGTATAGATCCCCAGTCTTCCAGAAATCTAAGCCGGTTCATAGGACACCTTTTGACTGCTGCAGTCATATTCTGCACCTTCTGCAAGTTCATAATGGTCAGGAGTTATACTCAAAAAGCAGGAGGCCTATACAGATCTGTCTCTGAAGTAGAAAAAAAAAAAAGGTCACAATTAAGTGTCCAGATGAAAAAATACAGAGTTTAGTGTCACAATCTATTTAATCTGCAATGAAAGAATACTGCCTAAATGCACCACACAGTAGGAAATGTATGAGCCAGCCCAGTCAAGCTCCCCATCTATCACTTTGGAATCAAGGAGGGGGAAACAGCAAGACCTGGCTTGTCACACAACTCCAGATCTCATGCCAGCGAAGAGAAAGAGGCACACAGGAAGATATGATAGAAAGTAAAGCCTGATTATCTTTTTCCATCCTTCAGATGGACAACTTCCAAGTATAGTCAGTTGATCACATCCACAGTGTTCTTCTGCGCTATAAAAGTGACCAGGCAATTGTGTAACACAGCAGAAGCTTTTCTAGAGTCTGTCAAGTGAGGAAACAAGGGAAAGTGAGTCACACAGTAGCCTTGGGCTTCCAAGTTATTTCTAGGACAAGATGTTAGACTTAATATGGGGCTTCACTTGGGGCAGCTGCTAGTAAGTGTCAGTTGCCAACAGCATATGTGCAAAAGCCAGATGTTTCCTGCAAGTCACTGACACTTACGAAGTCTAAGAATTCATGTCACTAGCTCATAGTTTCACTATAACAAGAAACAGCAAGCTTCATACACCTTTTGAGAGCCAGAAGTTCCTCAGCAGACCTGTAGATACTAGCTGCACTTGTAATTTACCTTCATATTCAAGTAATTACCCTGAACTCACTTCATCTGAAAGTTTCATCCCTTACTGGCACAAGAGATGTAGATATACCTATTTCTCTTCAATACTCCTAGTTTTTCATCCTTTTCTGAAAACAGTAGCAAGCCATACTCTTCTGCTTATCTATTCAGTTACAATGCTGACTGCCTAGCTTAGAAGCAACACCACAGTAGCAAGAGGGAAAAGCAAGGAGGAAGATCTGGAACTTGCTTCAAGCTTTATTATTGGTCATTTAAATTCATTGAGAAGGATTAAAAAGCTGCTGTTAACTTTTAAAAGCATTTCACCTTGCAAATATTGTAGTTCTAGTGCTTACAATACAGAAAAGAAAATGTGAAAGGGTAAGTATCACTCCTAGCAACTGAACACCTACAGGGTTTGACCCCCAGAACTGCAACACTGACACCTCACCACCACCCACCCAGGGAGGTTTCCTGACAGGAATACACTCTTGATCACAAGTCAGCATGAGAAATACATACCAGTGTAACTTGGCAATAATCATTTAAGAATTAACAATAAAGAAATGTTTGCGTTCATTGGAATCTAAAGTATGGCACCCTTATGCTAATGACAACTGTACTAATCACTACAAGAGATGAAGCTCAGGGGCTTATATCAATCAACATTGCTGCAAACAAGTAAACCAAACTCCTCACCTTCACATGTACTTAATCATGCCACTTCAAAGGGCAAAAAGACAGACTTCATGAGTTAAACACCCTGGAAGTTCACAGCTTTCTATTTAAGAGCTCATAAGTTAAAACTTTAAGACACATCTTTCCCCAGAACTGTAATTGCTAGTGCTCATAATTGATATTCTCCCCCAGTCATGAAGGGAGAAATAGCAAAGTCAGTTCATTTACTTCAAGCAAAAAGTAAAGCAGGAGCCCTTTGTATTTGGTTTTCCACTCTCCTGAAGTAGCTCCCATTCCAAGAGACATAGCATAAGGAGCAATTAAACTGCCTTGTAAAGTACACTATATAAAAATGGCATATATGAAAACTGTTTGATATACAGGCTTACTATAAAATTATGCACTGCCATCAGGAATTTTTTATTTTGTTCTTTGTTTAAACTGATCTTCATTAAAGCATTAGATATCAATGCTGATGAAGGGCCCTAGTCGTCCAGTCAGACTCTTACTTATCACCTCAAAGCTCCTCTCTATTTGGAACCACTGCAATTTTGAGGCTTATGCTTGATATGGGGTAATACAGATATATGCATAAGCACCCCTGTGTTTCCTCATCTTTTAATGCAGGTCTCCAATAATGTATGGCATACACCAGTTCTGACTTAGTTCTGCTCACACTACTTCTAACAGTTGTTACACATCTGGCCATAAAAGAGGCTACACAGCACAGCTGAACACAAGGACATCAGTGCAGCCAGTAGTACACTTTCCATAGCTCAGAGAAGCACTTAGTAGCCATCATGGTCAAACAGCACTTCCATTTAAAAAACAAACAAACAAAAACAAAAAAATAACAAACCAACCAAACAAAAAAACCCCGCAGAACATTGCACTGAAGTCCCTTGTTACATTTCAGACGAGTAGGGATTCCAAAGACTCCTGGTCTTGCCTAACCATGATCTAAGTTAATTAAGTACTACATTTCACAGTATTTCAGACTGCTAGGTCAAGAATGCACATAGCCCAATGCATCCAGCATGCCTGCAGAGAGATAAGTCTTTCCACTTACCCACAGCGGTGCTTTCATTGCAGCATTGGCTGAAGAACAGCCACTGTTTTGCAGCTCTATAATTGAAAGCTCTCAGGCTACTCGGTAGTGGTGCTGCAATGGTAGCAGTCGCTCACTGGGAGAACCATATTTAGAAAAGACGTTGGGTTCTTCCCCAGAGCAATGTAATAGTTTGGTAAGTGAAATTAACAGCCCCAGTAAGAGTCAAACATTGTCAGATTAAAAAAAACAGAGCTAGACTCCTACAGGGAGAAGTCTGGGCTGAAGGCATCGAGCTTTATTGCAGGGATTCATTTAATCCCTACTCGGGAACATAAAAAAAAGTCCTAAAGCTATGTGCTAGGAACAGGGGCTACATTAAATGCAAGACAAGCAATATAAAAACACAGCCTGCCAACCTCCCCCCTCCCGTGTTTTCTGCAATAAATACCAAGAAGTTAATACCGGTGTATGAACTTCGCGCACGCAGCCGGCACCCGACTTTTAACAAGCGAGAGGGGAGGCCTTTGCGAGGGTCTGCGCCGGGGGGCGCTGCCCCGGCGGCAGAGGCTCCACCTGCGGCGCTGACAGGGCCCGGGGGCAGCGGGCCGGGGCCAGGGCAACCTGCCGCACTGGGGCGGCGGCTCACTTATTCACTTACCCGGGGCCCCGTGGCTCGGTGGCCGCGACCCTGCGGCAGATGCACCAGCAGCAGCGCCAGCAGGAACGGGCGAGCACCCGCGCTGCGACAGGCCCGCGGCACCATGGTCCCTGGGGGCGGCAGCTCTGGCAAGCGGCGGCGTGCCGGTGTCGGGCGGGTCGGCGGTGCGGAGCCGCCGCGGCAGGTTACGCGCTCCGGCCATGGGGATGCCGCTTATAAAGCCGCGGCGGGGCGGGGCCGGGCGGCACTGACCGCCCTGAGCACCAATAGCCGCGCGGCCGCCGCGGGCCGCAGCCAATGGGCGGGAGGCGGCACCGCCCGCCCCACCCCGCCCCGCGGCCCGGCGTGAGGCGGGCGGTGCAGGTTGGTCGCGGGCGGCGGCGCTGCCGGCGGGGCCCGCGGGGTGGTGGCGCCCCGGGCCCGCGGCACCCGGAGCCCTCGGCGGCACCCGGAGCCCTCGGCGGCACCTGGGCGGGTGTCAGGCAGCCCCAACGGGGCTGCGGGAGACAACCATCCGGCGCGGCTGGCGCTCTCCAGCCCAAAGCCCTGCAGGACATACCTGGCCCCATCCCCGGGCAGGGACAGCAACAGCTGAGCCGTGCAGTCAGGTCGGGCTGGTCACCAAGCAAATTTGGCGTAGGAAATCACCTCATGGTCCACAAGCCACGTTCCTTTGGTCTGGCGCTCTAGGGCGAAAACTGCTGTAGGCACAAGCTCATGTCTCAGGGTATCAGGTCCTCTTGTCACCTCCGTGCCGGGGCCCAGCGCATGGCTGACCCACAGCCACAGAGACTACCCGTCCCTGGAGATCTTTCCCCGCCTTTCCAACTGCACAAGTAGCCCTACAACCCATTTCTTTGCATTGCCCAGCCAATCCTGAAGACCTCGTTATGGAGGTGATGTGCTTGTGGTCCTTCCCTTGCACCTGGAAAACCATTCCAGCTTCAAGTTTGGTACCTCTTGAGACAACAAGCCCTTATTGACTGCATGAGCGTCCCAGTATGTACAAGCAGGCACTCAGTAATGGGAAGCTTGGGTAGAAAGTGAGCATTGTGTCATGCAACAGGAAAGTGAGTGCAGCTGTGGAGCAGAAGCAGGAGGGAAATGGAGATACGTCGACCATCAGAGCCCAGTCTCTGCAGGCATGTCTGTCTGATTATGAACTAAAGAGGGAGCAGTACCATGGCAGTGTAATGGAAGTAAGCTGTAGACTCTGAGCACTCGAGGCAGTCTAATGCCAAGCCTCTGTCTACGTGCTGACTGAGTGGTAGAGATATCTTGTGAACCAGACTGACTTGCTTTTACATTGAGTCCTTCATTTTCAAATTACCAGCATGAGTTTGATGGAGGGTATGTCAGGGCAGAGGCTCAACATTTTGAAAAATAATATGCACAGGAGGCTATTGCTATGCATGGAATACTGATAATTTTATGTAGCACTGTTTTGTGCTGCTCTTAAGGAAACATACAAGACATGATATTTCTTCATACGCTCTATTTAACTTTCTTTACTGGGTGACCTTACAAGAGGCAATGCTCACACTTGCGAAGATTCCCTACAGTGTATCCGCTAGGTATGGGGAGGGGCTGCTACGCCCACACGAAGAACCATGTTACACAGTAGAAGTCGTGTAATCCTGGCATCTTATCAGAGCAAAGCAGAGTGTTTAAGTATAGTGGTTGCTTTAATCTTTCTTAAAAAAAAAAAACAAAACAAAACAAAAAAAAAAACAACACAAGAACAACAACAAAAGCAACTAAATCCCCCCCACAAACAAAAATACACAACTGAACATATTTATTTTAAAAATGCCAGTATTTAACATTTTATCATTAGACTAGACAGGATAAGCCATTTGTTACTCACACGGAGCTCTGCAAGTGTTCATTATTTTTGGCCTCTGGGACTCCAAACACAGCACTCCATACAAGCCTACCTTAGTCCTAACCTTCACCACTCTGCCAGCTCTTCTCAAAATAAGGCCTGCAGTATCCTCTGATTTTCCATTTCAAAGTCTCTCTGATCCACACCTGAACTTATGCCATTACACATGACATGAGCAGAAAGACCTTGAGGGGAAGAGGAGGGGGAAAGCTGGGTAATCTGGATACAAGTGTCCTTGTGTACATCAGGATCAGCTCTGTTGAGTTTGGATGAGTTGTATCAGTGCACACCTGAATCTGTGAAAAGACAGGCAGAATCTAGCACAGTTTTGTTCAGGCAGTGATCCCACCACTGAAATACCACATCACCTCATAGTTAAAAGTCTTGATAAAATTCCAGTCCAGATAACAACATCACGCTTGCCTAAGTTCCCCTCTGCATCTGACATCTGCATCTGCATCTCCATTTTTGCATCTGACCTATTTCATGTGTGATGCCTTTATGTGTTCTTTATCACTTCTACTTTAAATATGAATTTCTTTCTTTGATGTATTTTTTCACAGACAAACCCATGGATATCAAGATCTCTGTGCTATATCAATGGTCATTACCACTATGAAAAAATAATTGTTTTCCTAATCCCTAAAAAGCAATACCAGCTACACGGAAAGCCTACCCTTCAATGCCTATGAGGCCCTGACACCAGCATCTGAACACCAAGTAAAAGTTCTAGAGAGGGTCAGAAATTCCCAATAACAGAACCCTTTGATCCCTTTATGGTCAAAGTTGTTCATAACCTTGCCACACATACTTCCAGTCTTGACCTATATTCCCATGGCCAGGTGTTTCTTTGTAGGAATGTACGCTTCCTTTGCAGAATCACAGAATATTCTGAATTGGAAGTGACCCACAAGGATAATCAAATCCAACTCTTTAAGTGAATGGCCTGTACAGGAATCAAATTAGTGCCTTAGTACAGAAGAGACTTCATAGCCTGGCCTATATATCACAAACATTAAATTCCACAGAGATGCTCCAAGCCCAAAAACCTTACCAAATCATCACTCAGGAGGGTGGAGGCCACCCAAGTTCATTTAAAGACACCATCAAGAGACAAAATACATAGTTTTTTTCCAGTTAATTTACAGTGGTAAATAATCCAGTTCTAGTTAATTTACAGTGGTAAATTACCTTCACAATTGAAAATGCATGCCAAACTCTTCAGCATAGTGGGCCTGGTGCTCCGGTTGGTACAGATGCACTTTCCTGGTCTGTCACCTTCAAAGGAAGATCTAGGTAAATAAAACAAACTGCTGAAACAGAAAGTTTTGTGCCACTAAATTGTCTTATTTCTCTCCAGATTGCTGGCAAGTGGGAAGTGCCTGCGCTGGGCACCAGTGGCCTTGCAGAGACGCTGATGAGCCAAGAGCAGGCTACTGACCAAATGTGAAAGGAACTGGGCTCCTAGCCTTCTCACTTGAGCTCTTCTGAAAATCCCTGCCATCACTCAGAGTGCCAAAGACTGTGCTGGCACAGTGCCACTCCAGTCACTGGTGTCTCACCAGCAAAGAAGTTGCCCAGGGTGTGTAACTGAAAACTACAAAGAGAGAGGGACACAGAACTGGAAGAGAAGTTGTTCTTCATGTCTAGGCATTTTTACACAAAGCCCAAAGTTTGGATCCTTCAGAGGAAGATGTAAACTCAGCTATAATTAATTCAACTATGCAATGCTGCTGGAAGTAGCACTGAAACTGGTACCGTTGGGGCTTGTTGTGTATACCAGATCAGCCTACGACTTGCACCTCAGAAGACTTACCCCAACATGTGCCTGTCCGTGTTGATGATTAATATCTTGTTGCTATGGTGCATGCATATCACGTGCACTACCACAAACTCATGGCACAGAACGTATATATTGGTGGTCCTGACAACTGTTCAGGGAGAACTGTTTGATTGCTCTGATTATTTGCCCCTGCATCTACTTATCTTGTCCTCAAACAAGTTTCAGAGGATCTCTGTCCTCTTTCAAACAGTACTGGCCTCCACAACAGAACCGTCATGGGATCTGTCTGCCACAGCTTCCATCAGGGCAAGTATCCCCTCTTGCACACATTTAGTAGAAATGTTTACTGACACTTTCAATACAGAATAATCTGCTGCCTCCAAATATGAGTTAATTGCTTTAGGGACCAATTTACTGTTAGAGGTCCTTTTTTAAGTCAATGGATGCTACAGTTGCTCCTGCAACAAGTTTAGATTTCACTTTTTGTCACAAAAAGAGTAAAGAATAAGATGGGGAATTTGCTAAAAGATTGGTTGTTGTAGGTTGTAACAATGCAGAAATTTGAGCTATTTTTTTTTATCATCGTGCTTATTGAATCACTTGGATCATTTTAATCAGAGAATTATCCATTGCTGCCAGGCCTTAATTGCTGAGAACCTGCAGAAGTGAAAGAGCCTTTTATACTATGCTGGCATCCCTAAATCTCCATCTAAGGTGAGTTCAGGGCAGCCCAGAATAAAGACTGGAAAGCCACAATTGAGCACACTCACGACCCAGTGCAGTTTGGAAGAGCAATGAGAGAATCTGTGCAGTCACCCTAAACTGAGATAGAATACAATTTCCCCAGCTTCCCAGACATAGGTAGAATGTGCGGGAGTGGGGAGGAGTAAATTTGACTCAGTGATTATGAAAGTAGAAATAAGGAATCATTGGGTTTGAAAGGATTCATGTCACAGCAAACAGCAATTTTACAGTGTCATCCCACTGCCAGCACAATTGCTGCTGTGTGCAAAGTATTCACACTTATTAAGCAGAGACACATTGCTATTTTGGGGTGTATTTGCTGGATTATGTCAACAAAAAGGAGTCTCAGCTTTTTATGAAAGCTAATTATATATATGCCTGAATAAAACAGAACGCCCATTAGCAATAGGAAGTGTCCTATTGGGCTTTTCATCCTGGAAGCTCTTTGAAGAATATTCACTTACACTTGAACAAAAAGCTTTGTCAAAAATATTATAGGATTTCTAGTCTTTTCCCATGAAATCCATCTAGAGTCTGCCACTTCATTCATTATACTTCATACAGAAATTCTGTGCAGACTTTTTCTCTAGATAGTATATTAAATTGTGTTGGTCCTGGCTGAACTACTTTGGTTTTCCAAAATGTTGCTAGTAGTCCTGGTTAGTTCCCATCACTGCCAAACCTTCAGCTCTCACTAGTGTCCATCTGACTCTACTACTCAATTGTACCTTCATGGTCCTGTGTTATTCCACCACAGGCCATATATGCTGGCCATACACCTTTGTTATTAGAAAACAAAACCAAAAAAAGGAATGTAGTGAAGTGCAAGATGTCGTAAAGAGGCAGTAATGCCCATTTGATCTTCAACATGTTTTTACGTGGTGCTGCGGCACGTACCTATTTTTAAGGATGGAACCTCTACAATGACATGGCTGATGTTAGTTGGTAATCTGTCAGCTCCTTGAAAACAAGGGTATTCTCCTTTTTTGCTTTTTTACTCTTACTTATATTTTGCAGATTCTAGGGTATAATGTTAAGAATCAGTATGAAGCCCAGTGCAGTGAGGATGAATGATGGGTATTTATGTGGCACTGGAAAATTAAATGACTCTTCCGAGTATCTATCTAATAGATTTCCAATGCTAATTGTACGCTCTTTTTAATTCTGCGAAGTAAATATAACATCACTCCAGGCTCTAAAAAGAATGCCAATCTACCATATCTTTAACCTTTACAATCTTTAAAAGTACTTAGGGACTTGCCAATTCTTTTTTTTTTTTTTTTTTTGAGTCAGCTATGAGTTTGAAGTTGGGTAGGACTCCATATGGACTCCAGAAAAGAGGAGCTCTGTTCCAATCTCATTTATCAATCTCATCAAGGCAAGGATTCTTTCTGCTCATACTGTCTACCTGGGTGGGATAGATGGAAAGTAGGTGGGGAAACAACTACCTCTGCACTGAAATTTTGAGAACTTGGTACTCTGGGCTGCAAATGTGAAGGAGAGCCAGTGGTGAATCTCCTATATATGAGAACTTTCTGCCCATGCGGAGTGGGCTTACCACTGAAAGCGCAAAAGAAGTGTGCATGTGTGGGAATCATGCCAGTGCACATGAAAAGCAGGGTCTCCTGCCTGATCTCCACTCCATGTGATCCTCTACTGGCACAGAAAACAGCAAAAAGGAGGAGGAAGCAGCTGGGGACCAGGCTCTATGAGCTCAACAATTCATGACATTGGGATTATATTTTGTTGCTTGAGCCCATTTACCATTTACTTTGTCTCAGAGAGATGCTCAGATGAATGCAATAAAGTATTTTGTCTCACAGGTTGGCACCCACCTCATCTGCCTCTCTCCATCAGCAGTCCATATCCTCAGGAAACTCAGAATTAGAATTGTGTTCTAAACAGCATAAAAGAGCTCATAAACATACTCCAGCAAAGAAACCCTGGCATCGTATTAGACACTCCTTGTTTTCTGAGATGGGGAGGCAAAATGATGACAAAGCAACAGACTACAAATTCTAAGGTGCCCTGACCCTGCAATTTTTCATCAGGACCAAGAGTAACACTTGATATCAGACAGGCAATATTTTTTTTTCATCCCTACTAGTTTCTTAGCACTGATTTAGGTTACACACTGACAACAGCGAAACAGCACTTAAATCACAGCCCTGAGAACCAGCTACACGTATCCAAAGCTGAGCAGAGTTCAAACCTCAGCCCTGTGCTGATACAGAGTCTTTTCTGTTTTAAATTGCCCACCCACTCACTATTCCCAGCTGCCGAGCCACATAACGTTCAAAGACCACACACAAGGTGCAAGAGCAATAGGGGCCTGTTGAAAATTAAAATGCAACAGCTTAGTCAAGAGGATAGACTCCAGCATTGCTGCCTAAAAAATGGGGACAAGGAGGAATAAGGAGAAAAGGGCAAACAGGACCATGGGAGATCCAGATGGAAAGTGATGGGAATCTACACTGGAGTGTATTTTACAGAAATCCCCTACCCTCAGCTCACAGGGACGCACAAAGCTTCCCATATGAAGGCAGGCAAGAACCAGATCAGAAAAAGGATAGCCGTTTTCCAGAAGCTAGACATGATACTAGGGTCCCAGGGTTTGTTCTCAGCTTGGCTGGAAGCACCTGGAGCAGGCCAAAAAAAGGTCTCCGTGCCTTGTTTCTTGGGCAAGTGTCAAGAAGTATAAGAGCCTCACACAAATGTTTTGCTATCTCCCACAGCCCCCAACAAACAAAAATCCTTGTTTCTTCTCTCCTGTTGAAAGGACCTTGCTCTGAAGTGCACTCGTTTGAATGCCATATAGTAGTGTCACTTACTCCTCTTCATCCCATTTAAAGAGCATGTTGCTACTGAAAACTAGAGAATGTTGCGATACCGCTCAGTGGTGACACAAAGGCAGAAGTGGGTCAGCACCATTACACATCACAGTGTGGGACACATGTCACAGCACCCCCACTTCTAGAAAAGAGTGTGATACCTTGCTGACTCCTAGACTGGGACTCTCAGGGTCTGAGGCAAACTGGTGACAATGGACATTATCCCGGACGTATCTGCTCAGTCGGCCGAGTTTGGTAAGAGTTTTTCACAGACTGTTCACCTAAAAATGTTTTTTAAACATTCTTAAGTTTTGTCCAGTTGCTTCTATACATAAAGAATGTGTATTTATATGTTTATACATCCAGATTTTGTGCTTCATCGCTAACCAAGGCTGAATATTTCAAGGCTGAGTCAAACTACTCTAAATATGGGCTATTTTATGCATCACTAAATGAACGGCTTTACTGCTGAGACAAGGCAATGTTGTAACAGCACACGGCACAACCCAGCAGTCGGAACAAGAAACAACGAAGGTGATTTCTAACAGAAAGCGCTCAGGGTGTTTGAAGAGGCAGACTGCCAGGGCTCTAGAGGTGTCATCCTACTCCCTAGTCCTCAGCTGAGACAGCAGCTCAGGAGAGATGAAAGGAGGAAAGATGAAACACAACATACCGTGAACTTTCTCACTGCAACTCTGATTACTGCTAGCAAAAGAAAGCAAGCTAAGGAGGCACTGGAAAGAAAGGCTCAGTCAAGTACCCCATACCAAATACTCTGAGATGGTGGTTTGAACCCAGAACCACGTGGTAGCATGTGTGCCTGTAAAGATCTAAACTGGAAGCACAGACACAAAAGTGCTTGCAGCGTTGTCAGTCCCTAATTTGGACTTCAAAACATGTGCAACAATGAACAGAGCAAAAGGTACTGAGACTAGAATTTTGGTAGTTAAAACTCTTGCTCTATTAGCTTCACTACCTTCTTTAAAAAAAAAAACGGAAAATGTAATAAAACATAGGTGAACATGCACACCATTTCATTCTTCTGACTTGGTGCAGAAAAAAACCTTCCAACATACAATTGTTTGCATCCAGCTTTTTGAAATATCCCACTGTGATATGTATCAACCTTTTCCTTTTGATTGATAGACTTTGCTAGGGAAACACAGCAGAACAGATGTGAGTGCATGGGTGCCATCAAATTAATTTTAACACTCTTTTTTGCTGCTCCCCCCTCCCACCCACAGGCTTATAAAGTTATTCTGAAAGACATAAGAATCTTAAATACTGGGGGAAGGGAGAGTGGGGATTAAGGGACATCTGAAGAAAGCAGTATAAAATTGCACTGAAAGCAAAAATCCTCCCACCATAACCTACTCTTGTCCACTCCTGTGTCAACAAATATGCAACCAATTAATGTAATTGCAGAGTTATTTATGGCACACAGGAAAGTGTAGTCAGGGACCCTGAGAAACAAGGTTGTAGGGATAGGAACGTCTGGGTTTCCCCCTCGCCCCCTCCTTTGCAGATGTTTAAGTTGACTTGTGGTGTCCATGTGTCTCGTAACCAACAGCCTGTCTACTTTGCAGGTGTTGCTTGCTGCATGGGGGTGGGTAAAGTGGATGAAAGGAGACCCGGAAAAAAGTTGGGGTCTTCTGATTTCAAACTGTGACCAAAAGATATTGATTGGGTTTAGATATCCCCCTACACACTTTGCAGCCTACAAAAGCCCCATACCTAATCCCTTCAGATGACCCTTTCGACAGCAGCAACAACATTTGAACACAACAGGGGAAAAAAAATTTCTTAGCTCCATGATTTGATTGTTCGTGGTGACAGTTTTGTTACTGTTCAGTGCTCTGCACAAGAGAGGTTTTAATTAGAGCTATTGAGTGGTTTGAATTGGCACAATTAGGGTCAGCATTAATGATTGCTGCATGTGTTCTTTTGAACAGTAAGGGCTTTTTTTTTGGCCCATGGACAGGAGGGGGTAGCAGCTAATGAACTAGGAGAGTGCAAATTATCTCTGCAAAGCTGGGGCAAGTGTAATACACACTGGGGATGAAGTGGAGAGCAGGAAGAGAGACTGCAGCATATGGGGCTCGTCCAGAAGACTTCCCACCAGAATGCTGAGCACCATCGATCCCCACTGCTTGTCCTTTTCTTCCTTAGGTGCTGAGGCTGTATAAAGCACTGACAGAGATGCATTTATTGTATCACAAGGGAACACCTTAGAGAGGCAAAGTATATGCAGTATTTTCATACCAAAAAAATACAAAAGGAGATAGAAAAAAGGCTGCAGTCTGCTGAGAACAGTAGTCTACCTCAAAACAAGGGCATGCTCATGCAAATTGGTACTCTCATGAGTAGGCTTGTAGGCTTTACCCACCTCTTATTCAATTCAGTGGGATATTGGATCAGTTCAAAGAAACACAGCCACATGAGAGAGAGAGAGAGAGAGAGATTTGTGTACAAGCACCTCTTCTGTGTGTGTGTAGAGATGCCTCCCAAATACACAGACCTGCCTTAACTGCACTGCAGGTGGGTGCCAGAGCCCAATGCATATGGCATCTCTGCCATAGGCTGCTCCCACTCCTGCTGAGAAAACTAGAGTCCTCACAGCACATGCCACTTGACTTAAAGAGAAGACCTCCTGGGGGACATACCTATGGTCTCCTCAGAACTTGCAAATCTCTTGAAATGTGTTCATCACATAGTCTTTTCCTGACCCATACAGTCCGTGAAGCACTGCAGAAATGCTCTTGGATTGCAGGAGGAATACGCTCCCCTGCCACTCCAGCAGAGCCAGAGGGGTCTCTCTTCCACATAGCTACTTATTGGGGAAGGTGCAAGTAGATGACAATGACAACAACCATGTGGGTACAGGGACTGACTGGGGCACAGGGCCTGCCCCACTCCTATGAAGAACTTCCGTTGCTTCTGAGCCATGCACATCCTCCCCAAAGCATGAGATATTTTTGCCTCAGGTCTGAAATAAAGCTTTCTGAGTGCTCTCAATTTACTAAAACAAGCTTTTGGTCAGGCATTATATTAGAACCACAGGCCTCTCTGCAACCTTCAGGGTATAAAAGGAGTTTGTTCATGTGCTAACTGCCCAGCAGTGGAGCTTCCCTCCACTGCAAGCAGCAAGAGACAGCCATGCCCCACTTGCATGTGCAACATATACCTTTTTACTAATGGTAGGGTGACCCTTTTATACCTGAATCAGCCTAGAAGTCCCTTCTGGGCTCCAAAATGCCTAGATAGGGCATCACTGGCAGGGGTAACTGTAGGGTTGTCTCAGGTCTGGGAGTGCCAGTTGAGTCAAATACTGGCGTTGGTCTCTTGGTGGGGCCCCTGAATATCTGTGCAAGTCATCAGGCCTGCTGTAAAATACCCTCTCTCTAACTGTCTGTAGTAGTCATGTCTCCTGAATATGACTCAAAGAATGTTGTCAGGCACCATTTGTCTAAGGAAAGGTTGATTCTTCATTAAGTTTAGTTGGTAGATTAGAAGAGAATGGCATGTATGGCATGTATGCATGTTTTCGGAAAACATTTTCAGCCAAACTTTCTGCAGCCATTCCAGAGTGTGGCCACCAACACCTAATCACTTAAATTTTTGAGGCCGAGCATTAGCACCAGCCAAGGCTGCACAGCTCACCAGTGCCTTCATTGACAAAGCAGGTAAAACTGCATGCGCAGCTGGAGCAGAGAAGCTAGGTGGAATCATGGGTGTGCAATCTCAGTTGGGAACTAGCCAAATACTTCACCTTTCATATATGCAAAGGAAGACAAAGGTGCCCAAAACATGGAGAGAATGAGACTCTTTAGTGTGGTTAAACAGAGGTTTCTGTGTATTTCTGTTAGTAGATATTTTCAGATATTTCAGTGTCTCACTCTCTCTATAAACATTATCTTCTCAAAAAAAAAAAAAATCCAATTTATCTGGCTTTTTTAATTAGGTAATATAAATTATGCTCTTCTTACTTAGGATACACAGAAGCCCAGCACATTTGGTAAATAATTACAGGCGAAAATCTTGCCATGCAAACAGAGGTCAAACAGTTTGTGCCCAAAGAGCTCTTACTCTCTAATAGGCCCAAACCAGAAGGAGTTTAGTCTGCAACATGAAGAATTAAGAAGTCATGCTGCCGCAATCCAGTTGGGGCCTATGGATCAATACAAATCCAATGGGTGTTCACAGCTAGGATAGTCTCATTTAGTTCTCAAGGTAGAAAAGAGTAGCCTAAGGTAGACCCATTATCCTCAGGTGTGGGTTACTACTCATTTGTTACATCCTTGGCCTCACAACAAGTTCTTTACCTTATTACAACTTTCTGTGGTGCTCATGCCCAAGATTCATGAAATCCCATCTAGTAAAGGATCTTTACCCAGGTGTGCCAACCTCCAGGGCACAAAGAGCCCAGCAGTGCCAGGCAGAGCTCTGCTGCTGCCAGTAGGAGCTGGAATTGAGCAGGTGGGTGGCAGGAGGGTGAGAGCAGAGCTGCAGCAGTGTGGCCCTCTTGGGAGAGAGCAGCACGGCTGCAGGTATCTTCATTTCACCCAGCACCCCTGAACAGAGAAGACATCCCCCTGCCCTCAGCTGTGGAACTGATTCCACTGGGGCTCAGCAGAGGTGCAAAACTGAAGTGCTGAGGGAAGGGCAGAGACACAGGGAACACCTCATGGCTGCTTTGACCTCCTCCCCCCAAGTCTCTCTCATAAGGACTTCAACTGTTCCCACGGCCAGTGATATGGTTTGGGCAAGCATCCAGCATTGCTTAGCAGATCCAAAATGACACCTCACACATTCTTGAAGGTGTGAAAGAAACAACCAGGCTGAATCGTTTTACCACCCTCACGGTACTAGAGGTGATACCATAGACTTGCCAAGGAACATAGAAGGACATCCACAAACATTTCACGACCACCTTCTTTGAGCCTGCTTTGTTACTGAAAAGCCATGGGTTTTGGCATTAGCTGGAAAACCGAACATACAACTGCTCAGACAGGCACTCTGCCTTGACTTTCTTATCATATATCCTCAAAAAGGTAAGACTTTTCAGTAATGATTTATATTTATGTCGTCTAATAAATATATTAATAGTCTTCATATGGATCATTTGCAAGCAAATAATAATGCCGCAGGCTGGAAGATGGGGATGGGGTAGCACTGCAGGCACCAACCTGCCAGCTGGGCCCCGGCCTGAGGTTAAGCTACCTGGAAAGAGTCTGGAAGCTAGCAGACAAGAGAGTGAATGTGACATGTGGAAAGCTGAATGTGAGAGGGAATATTGTGAGAAGCTGGCAAAAACTACAGGTGGTGCTGTGAAGGCTGGCTGGATCCCTCATGTGGTTAAGGGGAATGTGTGTGAGCAACAGCCGAACCACACAGCAGGAGTGGAGCACTGGGGACATTCTGGGAAATAGGACCAGTGAGCCTGGTAACCATACCCATAATAGCACATAAGTCTGAGATAACCTGGCTAGCAGTGTCAGAAATAACAAGTTTGGGTTAGGACTAAAGAGGGAAAAGTAATTAGGTGCAGGTTGTCTCTCTTGATTGAGGAATGGAAATGAAGACACAGGGTGGCAAAAAGAGACATCAAGAAACACAGAAATTATTATTAAGATGTGTAATTTCATTTGTCTGGGCATAATGGTCAAGCAGCCCTAACACTTGACCATCGCAGCTGGAGCCAGACAATGAACCAAACCATGCTTTGGGGCCATACCAGCAGAATCAGACCTGCTTCCACCCTAGGCAGAGGTCAGGGGTTGGCAGTGCAGTCAAGTAAACATTTGGACAGACAGATTGAACATCCCAGTATAACCACTTTGGTAACTATTCCAGATCAGATGGCATTAGCAACTGCCCACCAATGTGTAACAGATAGGATTTCAGATTTTGTTTTGGTTTGGTTTTAATTCATTTAATGCAGATAAACTACTGGCACCGAAGAAGGTGCCTTGTTTACTTTTCAAACATGGTCTACAGTCAAGGGTCTTCCAGGAAAATAATTTGCACTGAGAAATCAGCATTGCATCTCCCCTGCCTTAGTGCAGCCACTAATTAGGAAATACAAAATATTTTCTTTGAAGTGATAGTTAGCAGTTCTGCAAGCACACCAAGCAGAAGATATAAATGCAGATTTCAAAAACTTGTCAGGAAAAAGCAAGTTACTCAGAATTGATTTCATCTGAGATTTGGCTGAAGGCTTGATACTGACTTATTATACTGAAATTAGTCATCCCATCCTTAACTTAAGAGAAATATATTTTGTCTTCAAGCTCTACAACATTTCATTCACTGTACCTCAGATCACCCACTAACCAGCAACTTCTAAACTTTCCAGAGTCCTTTCTTGCTCTGATTTCTCATCAGGACTGAGAACCTCCGCACTAATTGGAGATCCTTACAAGAAAGAGCAATTTGTCACCACAGGAGCATATTTTGTGTGCAATAGCAATTTAGCATGGTATGAAGATTCTCTAGAAATTGGAGCTAGAGCTATGGTATTAAGTTTAGCACAACTGACTGGAACCCACATCCTCACCTTCTTCAGCTGTCTCATTTTCACTGCCTGCAAATTTCTTACCTTCCCTTAGCCCCATCTCCTCCATTCTTGAACTAACACAATTCAACAACGCCTTTTTTGGTTCTATAGCAGCTAGTGGCTTAAATACAGTACAAGTGAAGATCCAGTGATCCAACTGTAAGTACAAATGAAGAACAGTTGTTGGGTCCTCTGACTGAGGAGGTATTGCAGCCTTACTGAGAAGCTAGTCTTTTTAGGTCAGTTAGGGTACAGTTAGCTCCTAGTGTAGGATACAGAGAGCTTACCTGGAGACAGTCCTGCAATAGTCCCGAGATCAGGTGTTTGTGGAGCTGATCTCTTTGGCTCCTGCATCCCTCTCCCTTCCAGTGGATAAATTACCAGCTGTGTAACTGGTGAGATTTCTAGCACGTTATTCTTCCTTGAAAACCAAAATTGGAAAGCTGATCAAATATCTTTCAAAAAAATGATTAAAAAAAAAACACAAACAAAAAAAGACTTTAAAAGGATGAGCAGCAGTTGGCCCTGAGAAACAGCCATATTGCAGCAAATGCAACACCCTTTCCTGACAACTGTAGAAAGCCATTATCCTGGAATTTGTCTGGGGCAATAAGGCTAACTCACCCTGCTGGAAAACATCACATTCATCTTGGCAAGAACAGCCATTACAGAATTAACTTATTTCTGATGGTTTTAAAAAGAACTGCCTTGTACAGTTCATAGGAAGGAAGTCTTTTCAGCATGCAGTTTCCCAAGGGTAGCTGCATTCTGAGAAGGCAGATAACTTGGTGTGGGAAGGCAGGAACATTTGATGGGGGAGCAGACCAGGGGAAGAAATTCTAGTAGCACCGATCATCATTTTTGGAAACAGCAGCAGTCAAGCAGATGGCAATGAAACAACTGTTGTTCATCCCTGCTGATGGCATGTCAGATAAGTGAGGTGATGAACCCTCTAGACTCTCAGAGAGAATTGAGATGAATGGCTTCAGCTGGGTGTCCAGCTCTTGGGAAACTTGTTATGCAGGGAGACTCCCATCTCAAGAGCTGCAGGATTGCACTGCAAAAAGCCTGTTTCATTATTTCTTGTTTCTTATGAATCTAGATATCACTGGGCTTAACAGGAAACAAATTTTGCCCTTCTGCCAACATTTTAACTGAGCATACAACCTTTCCCACATAGTCATTGCTGTGATTTACCAGAGAAATCATCTACAATTGCCACAATCAGGACAAAAGGCATAACTTCCACTGCCAAAGCATGGAAATTCCCTGTGAGACCTCAGCCCCTCAATACCCCTTGTTGGCAGTGATAGCCATCATCAGACTTTCCTCAAAAGGATGCTGAACTAGTCTGTGACATATGTGTGGGCTAGTGAGCAAAATAAGTAGCTAATTTTCCAACAGTGACTAAGTGCAACTCTGAATTTGAGGTTGGATTTCTCCTGCATATACTGGCCTTCACAGTTTCTGTAATGATATTTCGTGTCCCCTTCTCACCACATATTTAATCTCTCCAAGCAGAAACAGCCTAGGAAGGGGCTGGTCCATCCTGCCTCCCACACAGATGTCTGCACTGCCAAAGCAGCACCGACAGCAATACCCTTTTTCATCACCAGGCCAGCAAGAATGCAACCTCACCTTCACATCCATAGGTATGTTTGCAGTTAGAATAACTTTTATTTTTGTTATATTACATGAAGTCCAAGCCTTTGGGCTGCAGTGGTCTAGGGACTGCAAAGCTAAGAATCTCCGCAGGCACCTACACAGCATCCCTGCCATGCTGCCCAAGTCACAAGACAGGCAGGGAAAGGATTTCCAGCAAAGAAGAAAGAGCATGACAGAGTCCAGCAGAGGCACAGGTATTCATGGTAGTCCTCATCAAGTTCTGTCCTTCCCCTTGCATCATTCTCCTGAGTGGGAAAAGACATCAGTAACCTTGTCTATTCTGCACATAACTCCCCTGTTTGGATGCAGAGGGCCAGGCTGGCACAGGGAACATAATTTAAGAGCGTCTAACCTTATGTTTGGTAAATTGGGCCCATTATACAACCCTCTATCTGTATCACTGTACATAGAGTACATATTGATGAAGTAGGATTTTGCGTGCTGAATAACATCCGTACGGTACGCAGGAGATATTTCCTGTTCTCAGTGCTGCTCTGTCATTACCTTTCCTGCTTGTTTTGACTGTTTATCTCTGAAGCTGAAGCGTCTAGAGCTGTGAAAACCACAGCTAAGAAAAAGTCATTAATACAAGCATCACTAATATTTATGACAGACACCTAGACAAAAATATTCCATGGTGCATTGCCTTGTTTTCCACATAGCTCAGTAAGGACTAGGGTGCCTTGGAGTTCTATTCTGCTTCAGCTCTCTTCCATTTTCCTCCAAGCAGCAAGGGCACCTCAGAGCAATGGAGATTTTCTGGCCCTTTAACAATACCCTTCTCTGCCAGACTTCCTCCTTTCATAGCCCCCAAGCGCTCCCTCCCCTCTCCCCCAGGGCTAGTTAATATGTGCCAAATCCTGACACCCTGAATGGTTTCCCAACGCCGACACTAATCACGTTTTCGGGAGCAGGTCAGCAGTGAAGGAGCTGAAATTCGTGTGAAAAAGTCCCCGGGATGGCCCCGGTGCCTCACACCTGCATGCCCTATTCATCTGCACTGTTTACACATTGTCATCCACAATTAATTCTTTCCAGGGACGCTCCACTGCCTGCCCTCCCGTTGCACAGGGACCCCATTCTGAGCTGTTGTGTCTGTTAAATTGAGCATGGGGTGCTGCGATTAAATTAAGTTTTGTGGCGCTCTCGCTCTCTCCCTCCCTCCCCTTCCCTTTTCTCTCTGTTAATAACGATGCCTGATGGAAGATTGCTGGCACTGGAGTAAAGAGGTAATTACAGGCACTAAAAGTAGGGAAAGAAAAATTTCTATGTGGAAATGTGAATGGGGACATCTTTTCTGGTTAGCCCTCAGTGCGAGGCGGGAACCGCAGCCCCATGCAATGTCCAGGGTACAAGGAGGAGAGGAGGGCACGGGGGTGCACACGAGGATCTCCCACAGAGCAAACGGGCAAAATTCGGAACTGTGACAGTCCTTACCCACTGGCCTGAATACGGGCTTTCTTCAGCAAGTGACGTTCTCACTTTCTATTACAGCCATGTTTGTGCATATATAGCATACACCATCCAGGCTACTCTTCTCCCAAGATACCATTCCCAAACACACCAGGAGAAATTCTCTGGCCTAAAGGGCTAGCAAGTCTCCTCATGTTGGCACACTTCTGCACTCTTGAGTAAAACATGGAATGAGAATCGCTCACTGGAGGTGAGGAGGAAAAGAAGAGAAAAGGACAGGAATTCGACCAGCTTCTGCAAAACCTCAAGGCAGCAGCTTTTTTTTTCCAAGTGTTTTGCTTGTGCATGAAGTGGACAACTGGTTTTTATTACTCAGATGTCTTCAAAGTCAACGAGCCATTTTTACTGAGAACATGCAGCTTTCTAAGCGAGAGAATTTGGGTGGATTTGGCTTTATGCCTTTTTTCAGCCATTCGCAAGACTCACTACCACAAGCAAGAAGGGCACTGCCACGGTAAGGAGGGCAGAGCTCAGACCCTTCCAGCCAACAGCCTGGACTAGAGCTACAACCAAGCTAAAGAACAGCGTCTGTTTGCTCATGTCAGACACAGAAAAAAAAAAAAAAAAAGACATGAGAGTTGCCTGAAGTCCTGAGGCCCCAATATCCAAGACACACATAACACATAACAAAATTAATTGACTACAAGCGTAGTCTTTTATGTCTTGGCAAACAGTAGCCTCTCTGATTTTTATCCTGTGCAAGAAAATTGCCCCTGCAAGACAAAAATCTTCATGTTGGCAATTATAGAAAGAGCCTTCTCATAAACACCACTGTAAAATATTGTTGCATGCATGTATGAAATGTGCTGGAAAGCACATGCTACATCCCCCTCTAGTGCTGAACTACTACAGAGTAACAACCTAATCCTGCTACTGCTTTCTTCAGGTGGAGCAGAGACTTTTCTGCAACAATCCATATTTAAAACCCAGAAACAAACCTCAAGGGTGGCTGCCACATGTAAAGGCATCTTTATGGGATGATTTTGCTCTAGAAGATGGATTCACAGGGGCTAAGAAGTCCAAGAGTCCTTAAATTGAACAAGCTTTAATACCTCCTAAATACCAGCGTGCATCCAGAGTAGATTTGTTTTGTTTTGCAAGTCTCCTTGTTCATTTTGTGCTTCCTCTTAAAAACTAGGCAGCTGCACACATCACACACCTAATCAACACCCATCCCATTGCATCACAGGTCTTTAGTGCTTCATAACAAGCATTACCTGGGGAAAGCAGCCTCTCTAAGAGCACCAGCTATAGTTATTACCCTCCCAGTCATCCACCATCGCAGCAGCCGTGGTCTTGCAGTCCTTACTCAGGTAAGGAGCCTGGCCAAGTCAGGCAGGGAGCACCAGCTTTTATCAGCTGCTTGTATCCTATTGCATTGTCCTGTCTTGCTTCCTGCACCTACAAGGACAGTCAGGCCTGACACCGAGGTCATGGCAGCCTTATGATTCTGCCAAGTGCATGACAGCTCACAGCAAAGGCATTCCGACTGCAAGCCTCAGTTCTCAAGCATGCGTGGCAGTGTGTGTTGCATGTCACGGACTCTCCCCGTGCTTGGTGACGTAGAGCACTTCAGGTGGTCAGTCTGCATTTACCTCGCATCCCACTGTGGGAAAGTCTCAGCTTATTAGGCTTAGGAGAGGAAGGAAGCCAGAGAGCAGTCAGGCACCAGGGAAAGTCAGACCCAAAGAAGGTACTGGTGAGGTTGAAGAGAGCAAAGACAGGCTTGCTTCAGCAGCTTACCTGGGTCAGGCTGGGCAGAGATCAGGATTTACAACCAGCAAATGTTGGTCTAGCTGGCATCCTCAACTGGACATGGGAACAAGGCAGCACACACAACACCAGCACCATGCTCCTCCTTCCACCCTTCCTCACCCAGACAACAGACCCTGCTTATACAGTCCTTCCAGCCTGGTGCTACGGGCACAAAGCACATAAACTTTAGCAAAAGCCTCCAAGGCCTCCTAACAAAGCCACAGTCACTCAGCAGAGAAGAGCAGCTAAGCCAGGAGGCTCCCTGTACCAACAAGCCATGCTGCACCACCAGCTGCAAGCACTCTCTGCCTCCTGTCTGTATTCAGCCTCAAGGAGAAGTAAGCTCAAACCTTTCCAGATGGGTAAAACCTGCCAAAAATCAGCTGAACATAGGTCTTTACAATGGAGGCATTTGAGTAACTTCAGTGGCAGGTGTTGGGAGCAGCCCTGCCTATGAAACGTGAAGTAAAGGCTCATACTTGAATTATTTCCCTGAAGCAGAATTACTAGTACTCTTAGTAATGTAACTATCACAAAACCTGCAAGCTGCCTACCGACTTCTCCTCCCACTGAAAACAATGAGAGTGGAGGATGTTCAGCAGATTATACCACTTGCCCAGTTAATAAACTATTCATAAAATTATGCACTGTTTTGAAGTGCTCTATAAACATATATTAATCAATCATTAAATAATTAAGATAACTCTCTGTTCTTTTTCTCTGGCACTCCCAAGTTGATGGATGTTCCTATAGCAACGAAGGAGCAGGACTGAGGGCAGGGGGAATGCAGGGCTCAGGAGGCGATGCTAGCACAGGACCTTTGCTCTCCAGCCCTCCAAAAGTCATGCAGGGCAAGCGGAAGGGGGCTGCGAGAGGTGACATGCAGGAAGGAGGCTTTCAATTTTAATGGAGATTCTTACGATGACAGTCTATGCAAATAGGTACATGAAAGAGGAGAGGAAACAGACTGGGGGAAGGGGGAGAGAAATTAACCCTGGTTCAGATTTCAAAGCAAAGCCAGGAATAATTTTTGGAGCTAAGAATAAGTTGCAATGCACCTTATTCTCCCTGGGCTTGAGCCCTGCATAATCCTTAGACTCAGAGTCTGAAATTACAGCCGGGAGGGGGAGGGAGGCCAGGCTGCACAGTCCAGGAAACGCGGCTGTCCCGGCTGCAGCTTCATCACCTTTATGGTTCTTTTGTGTCACCAAAAGGCACTATTTAACAAAGGAGCTGTCCTTTTGCTTTTGCAGGGCCATTGCAGTTGTTTTGCAAATGAGATTGCTTGATTGCTGAGCAAAATCAGAGATCTTTTGAAGCTGTTGCCCAGGAAAGGGGGAGGGCAAGGGAGTCAATTATCCCTCACAGAAAGTAGTAGGACCTGCCTGGTCCTATAGAGAGGTGTTGAGAATGAGCCAGAGCAACTTTTGAATTTACTTTTAGCTAAAATTCATGAGAAATCCCAGGAAGACCCTACAGCCACTTCCAGAAAAGAGAGGAGTCTGCCGAATTCCCAAGAGAAACTCCTGTCCCTACTGCAGCCCACTCACCTCCCTCGGGGACAGCCAAGCCATAGGCTGCCTCAGCCCCAGCCAGCCCCCAAGAGGATTAGTGGGGATCCTTAGCTGGTCGGGAAATCTGCCCAACCGACACTTAGGGGCAGCTCTGTTGCTAAGTCCAGGGGGCCAGTCTGCAAACTCCTGGGAGCTTATTGGTGTAGATCGCAACAAAATCTATGCAGGTACTCACTGGGGACCTTTCAAATCAGAGCACAGCTTCTGCAACACAAAAAGCGCCTCCAGGAATTCAGGGTTGCTGCTGACAAGAAATGGTGTTTTGTGGAGGTGATCTGGAACAGAGCGCTTTTCTTCAACTGTCCCAAAATTTTTCATTTCAATTGAGTTTAGCGTTGAAATGAATTTTCCCCAAAAGGCCTCTCTTCTTTCCTGTGCATGGGGCTTGCGGCTGAGCTGCATTCACTGAAAACAACATGGACCTGGCCCAAGCTTCATGGGAGCTGGGCAGAGCTCCCAGGGAGCACAGCCCAGAGGAGAGAATGGGACCCAAACCCAAGGAAAGGCACTGCCTACTTTAATGTTAAGCAGACTTGAAACTAAATGTTTCATGTCAGTTCAACAAATTGAAACAAAACATTCCTACCTCACAAATGTCAAAATGCTTCACTTTGATCCAAAAAATGTCAAAATGGAACATGGAAACATTTCTGAACATGACTGTTTTAATTCCAGGAAACAATTTTTCCTGTTTTTTGCCGCGGTTTGCTCTGTTCTGAAAAACAGAAATTCAAAATTTCACAAAGCTCCACTTAGAGCCATTTATCGCAGGAGGGAACAATATTAGATATACACGTTTGTGTGTGTGAACACTCTCATTTGCACACACAGCACATCCACTCTGCCTTTCCCCTGTGGCACTCCAGGACTCTCTCTGGGCTGATTTCACCACCCATATAGCTGCTAGGCCTCCAGCCCCATGACCTGAGGATGCCCTTCAGGACCTATAGGAGGTCCCACGTGCCTGGGAATACCCAGTACAACTGCACTGTCAAACACAGGCAGTGAATATCCACAAGATACCCTAAAAACAGGATGTTTAGGGCTGGCACAGCCATCGCTACCATCACCACAGGGTTCGCACACAACCCAGGTCCTTTAGAGTCCTCCTACTCTCAACCAGGGCAGACATAGGCTTTGGTCTAACTTGTTTCAGACCTCATAGTTTGGTGATGATGTGACTAACAAGAAACTGGTTTGAATAATCTCCTCATTTGAGAAGCAATGTTAAAACCAGCACTGACTTAGAGAAAAGAGGGAAGGGTTTAGAAAGTTCACAACTTTAGTATAATTTGACCAGTGATGTTAATTTACACTCTGATGATCCTGTCCACTGAGCATGGTTAAAAACATGCTAATAGGGAGAAAGGTGACATGCTCCTAATCAGGTACTGCATGCCCAAGATGGATCCACGTGTCTGTTTTTGCTTCAGTAGGTGAGATCCTAATGCTGCATCCAGTAACAGTTTGATGACTTTGTATGGACACTACGTTCAGTGTTCTTGCTATGCAGCTCAAGGCTACAAACACAGCTGGCTGTGTCACTGGCCCCTTGGAAAAAGTTCTCCCATTTTCTGTGCCAAGGAACAGCTAAACCAGGAAATAAAGTCTTCCCCTGTGCTCTCCCCATGCCTACCAAAGCTTTCTAGCTGTTCTGTTTACCCGTTTGCTTAGGATATTCCTCTTCTTTCAAAAAGCTAAAAGATATCCTAAAACATCTTTTTCCACTTATTTTTCACAGTCTTTCAGTGTTGATTTCATCTCCACCATGTGCCTCCAAAGAGGGTTCCTTGGTGCCAGGTCCTATCTTGTTTCTACAGGTGAAATGTCCGCATAGGGGTACACTATGGCTCTCTTGCACTGATGGGATAGCTGACAGGAAAAGATTAGCCACATACACACTAGCCTTCCAAACCAAACTGGCCAGGAATGTGACTTCACATTCGTCTCCTGTCAGACTCTCAGCACCTCCTGCCTAGGTTTCCCTGCTACAGACCAGTCTTTCCCTGGTACTTCCATACTGGGGAACTTTTCTGTATCTTGGTCTCTTCCTTATTGGGGGAAAAAAATCTTCTTTTAAATATTTCCCCACCAGCATTTCTGCAAAAAGCACCTTTCATCATCCCTGAACACACAATGTTGTACCAGGAGATATGTTACTCTCATTTTATATAAATAACCAATAATAATTCATTCTGCTAATTCTCAGATTCTCTCCAACTCTTCCAAACTTATTCACCCTCTAAGTATGTAAAAATAAACTGCAGGAACAATTCATATTGCATCTACAGCTAAATGCTCTCTTGGGTTCCACTGTTGCCCAAACAGTACCCTTCAGACTCATTCCGTGTGGGTTGGCAGTAGCTCAGGGCTTGCAGGCTCTCTGAGGATTGGATCTCATGCAAAATCAATCTTCTCGCTGAGACCTTACAGTTTGTTCACAAGGCTTTTGCAAAAACCTAAAAGAACATCCAGAAGACCTTACCCATCACTGGGCTGTCCTGGGCTATGAGAGAAGAGTGGATCTGAGATAGGCTCTCTTCCAGGTGATGGTTGTTGCCACCTCCTGGAAACAGCTTGCATCAGCCTTGCCAATTGCTGGGTTCATCCCTAAATATAGGAAGGCTCCAGGCTTTAAAATGTGATGCAGATGAGTAAGAGATCTTCCTTTTAGGGATACAAGTGTAGTGACACTTCGTGGAAGTAGTATATCACCTTTGAAAACCAAGGCATGCATTGTTTTAAAAATAGAAGATAATAAGATAAAATAAAGAATAACCACAGGAACAGAGAAAATCGGTGTGTGGGTTATGTTCTAAAAGACTCCCCAGTGAAGCTTCAGAAGTGCTCTGTTGCCATCATCCCCTCTGAAGATTATTTCAAGGCGATACTAATATGTGGATCTTGAGTGCAGCTGTTACCATGGGCACATATCTAATCAAAGGGGCCTAATTATGTATATTACCCAATTTGACACTTAGGGAGCACTTCAATGATGATTCTTCTGCTTGTCTGACAAATAACATGATTATTCAGTAAGCTGCATGTGTTTTAATGTTGAATTTTTGTTCTTTCATAAGTAACTGTCTAGCTAACCAAAAGTGCTTTTCGCTTGCAAAGTCATAGCCAATATTAGCAACCAGATTCAATTAATTATGTCTAATTAGCTAATAAATATATTCAAGATTCTTTGTGCTATGCTCAGTCACCTTTAGAAAACATTTCATCATTAGTCACCAAAAAATGAAGTGTTCTGTTTTTTCAAGGATGAGAGCACTTTAAAAACTTCAGTTTAACATTATAAATTAAATGCAATTTGCTTTAAAAATAGATTTTAAAATTTATGCTTGTCTTTAGCTTTAAGACTGAAAACAGATTCTCTATATATGTCTCAGATTTATGGGAGAAGCAAGGAATTTTTCAGGAATATGTCAAAAATAAGTTGGTGGTGCTCATTCTTGGGCCTCACTATGTTAAAAATGTGTAGAAGACTGCTGCTTCTCCCACCCTGCTACAATGCTCCCCGGCACAAGCAGAAAGCAAGGTTTTTCCTGTGACATCTAAAGAATGAAGGAGGCTGCCAGCAGAAGGACAGTGGGGTGGGTAGTGATGAAGGTTGCAGAGCTGAGCCATGCTTTAAAACTGTCATCTGTGACAATGGGCTGGGAGACAAGACAGGAGCCTGACAGACTTGGGTCAGGTCTCAGGGAGATGAGCAATCCTACCTGTGCATACAACAATGTGCTTTTCTTCTCTGTCTTTCTGGGTAACTTTGCTCATCTATTGTTCTCATAGGTATATTCAGAAAAAGGACTGAGAAAGGGCCCTCTAGAATTGTTGTTTTACCTTCCATCCCCATCACACCCACACAGCTGCCAGAAGGACACGTGGTTGGGAGAACCTGCCAGTTTGAGCAGCCTTTTCCTTCCTCTTGTCCATGCACTGAAAGGATAATGTGAGAAGAAAGAGACCTTGTAAGTCATCAGGTGACCAGAAGCACATCACCTTCTGTGCTTTTCTTCCCGTGACAAGGATTCCTCAAGTCTGCAAGAGAGAAATATGAGACGCATGGAGTTGGGTACAGGAATGAAGCAAACTCTCGAGCTGCAGGGGAACAGGAAACCACCCAAATTGTGAGGTGTCTAGGCAAGACTAGCAATAAAAAAGTGTCTCTACCAGAGTCAGTGATGAGTAGGTAGGACCAAGGCAAGAGGACTGAGGAAGTACTCGACAGGCTGAATTGTGTGGTGTCCAGATGAGAGATTACTGATACCAGCACAGCTTGTGGTCTATTGCCTTTGGCAAAATTTTTTTGGAAACTCATTGGCAAAACCAGCCGCTGATCGGAAGAAAAACAAGGACCCTCTTTTCCAGACCCAGTGTGGACACGTGAAAGACCCTCAAGTCAGCACCAGTTGCCCACTGTCATCAGCACAAGTACCCTGCCTCAGCCACCAAAGAGGGGGGTCTGCAAGGGCGCAACTTTGCTGGTGCTGTTTTGAGTGGTCCTGCTCCAGCTGGTCACCTAACAAGTGAGTGAGCTGATATAACTGCAGTTTGTATGGATGTCAGTATAACCCAAATATTAGATGCCCTTTATGTAAAATTGAAGCATTAATAATAAACCACATAATAGGAACTGGAATACAGGTATCCTAGTAAAAGATGGGAGTGTATCATTCAATAGTCCCCATATTGGTTGTCGTCTGATTCAACCAGCAGTCTCTGTGCAAATCAATCCTCAAGTTCCCAGCTTCAGTCACTCTGTGATACCAGGCCTCCTCTCCCTCCCCTAGCACCCCACATCATTAAAAGTAATTAAACTCTTGTCCTGTGTCCAGGTGTCACAAGACACCTGGTAAGTCTCACCTTTAACCAGACACTTGGAAGTGCTGAAATAGCACTGCAGATGCTGCCTCTGGGGCTCAGCCTGCTCCCACCAAAGCACTAGGCGAGCTGCTGGCAGGGCACCCGCAGCTCTGCTTGGCTTCCCAGGGCACAGTAGGGAGCTGCAAATTAATCAGCAGTGCCCCACTGCAGGTCAACACACCCAGCTATCTGTGTTTTCCCTTGTTTGTCAATTTCCATCAGCCTTCATTTTCCTCTAAATCTCTTTGGGGTACCAATTAATCCAGAGGGTTTTCATTTACTCTGGCTGTCCAAATCAGCAACACACGAATACCCCCCACAATCACTGCCAACAGCTCGTAATACATTTTAACTGCTCCTTGGCCTTTGATGTGTTAGCCTTCTGGGCAACATTATCATTACCCTTTATATAGCTCTGTATGTGAATGCAGCACTGCACAGCCACTTGCACGTGCTATGAGTGACTAGAGTTCGCTTGTGTCTGAAATAAAGCACACTGGCCTAAGAACCATGCAAGAATTTTGCCCTCTTTGCTAGCAAAACCCTGAACCAGCCTAAAATAAACACCAGTAATATCCCAGGTTAAGGAGTATTTATTTTCAAAGTGAATGAGCAAATACAGGTAGGAACAGGACAAACCAAAAGAGTTGTTTACCTAGGGAGAAGCCTTAGTGGGAAAAAGGAGTCAAGGTTGAGTCTGGAAGTGTGGACACCATATCAGGATAAGCAGATAGTGTGCCTTCCACACATGCTGGAAGTAAGAACACCATTCTAGCTGAAAGATCGGATAGAGCCAAACTCGCGAAAATGTAATGGGCAAAGTTTAGTGAGCCGGGCTCATTTCAGTTCCAGGCTGGGACATTCTTCACAACTTTGAAGACATTTATGGTTTCGAGGGCTCCCGTAATTGAAATAGTTACAATTGCATTTCTCAGGGAACATGAATCTGCACGGAGGGCATCGGGCTCACGGTTTGGAAGGGCGCTCAGCCCAGCTAGGAAAATGTGAAAACACTCAGAGCCCTGCATGATTAGTTGGACATGGCACAGGTTAGCTAAGGATGGTTTCAGAGGGCCCACACAATCCAGGGGTTCTTACAACAGGGGGGTGGAGAAACAAACTCCCTGTAGTAAGTATTTTTGTGGGAAATGATGGGTATACAATCTTAATATGGGTGTGCCATATTAACACACAGAGTCCCCAAGCCCAGACAGTGAGGGAGGAGATCGTGGATAGTGAGGGAAGAGATCTGGACTTTGCCCAGCCACTCTGTAGCCTCTGAAGTTTTCTACTGGTCCTGCTGTCTTCTCTGACCAAAGGTGATAAATGGCTCCCCACATCACCATGGTCATCCTCTAGCTCTGAATCAAAGTTCTGATCACTGTTGCCCTCCTCTATCCAGAGGACTGATATTTCACTTTTTATAAATTCAAATCTTTGACTGACGAGGCCAAAGCATAATTTCCCTATTGCAGGCATCATTCTGCAAAGATGCATTGGGCTGTGCCCTTGTAGAACAGAGCTTGGTGTAGCAACCATGGCCAGTCTCCAGACACTCCAGTTCTGCAAGGGACTTGTGCTGAATTAAACTAGGACTACCCCATAAAACTGTGAGGAAGGCAGAAAAAGGGGCTGCTTGCAGCACATTGCTGCATCTGTCCCTAAAATAGGAATGAGCCTAATGACACCAAACAATAGCTGCCATTTTGAAGCAGCTAGAGCTCAGGGTGCTCTTGACGATGTGGTAGAAAACACTATCGCAGGGTATGACCCTTGCTTGTGAAATAAATGGGCCCCTGAGAGTTCACTGTGCAATGGCTGCTGACGTGCAAATTCAGGGTTGAAAAATATCAACTGTGCTTTCTAAAAATATGAAAGAGCAATGCCCAAGGGAGGGCAGCTTGGGAAGGAAGAAGCAGAGAGAAGAGCCCAATGCTGTTCCTGCCTCCCTGCAGAATTTCTGGGAAGGCACCATGCCTTTCCATGCCCTTCAGACAGCAGGGTCACACTCGGGGCCTCGCTTGCAGCAGTCACCACACCATGCAAACAAGCACCTGAAGGAAAGAGCCTTTTCCCTTCTTGAGCCTTCAGGGAAGATTACATCCCTACAGCAAGCTTTGCCCACTGGAGACAATCCTCCAAGCCAAGCTATTGGCTTGCAAAGGAGGAGCCACGCACTTGGCTGCAACTGAGAGGGAAACAAGAGGTGCTGCTGTCCCAGGTGATCTCCCCGGGATCCTCCTCACCAGGAGAGCAGGTTTTAAGACCTTGGAAAGGCTTTGCTACCCAGCAAGTCTGAACCACGTGGCCAGATGCACCCATGCAGGGCAGCCTCTGGGATGATCCTGACCCCTGCCACTATCTCTATCTGCCCTTCCAAGTCCCCAGAGAGATGGAAAAGGCTTCTCATGTGCAGGAGAGGCCAGCCAAGAAAAAGGTGCAGAAACAGTTAAAGTAGCTGGTAAATAAAATTCCCAGCAGAAAAAAACATGATCAGGGCAGAGAAAAGCATCCTTTCCAGCACTGCCAACCCCACATACTCAAAAATTATGCATCAGGCTCCAAAGAATCACAGCTTTAAAATTGCAAGGGGTTTTGTTCTGTTTTTTAGAGAAAATTATAAATATTTGAGTTTTTCCTAATTGCAGTCTGGTTTCCTGAAGTTTATGGTCACATTTTCAAACTTTTCTGCAAATCCCTGAGGGCTATGAACTTCTTCTTTATTTTTTTTTTTTTTTAAATAAAATAAAATAAAATTGAGGAGCTCACCTAATGCCCATAGCTTTGGGGCAAACAGCAAAGATCAAAAGACATACTAAAATGAGGAGTATAGGAAACACTGGAGATCTCAGGAATGAACACCCTCTAGTATATGTCTCGTCATTTTTATCCAGTGTTGCACAAAAACACTTTTAGAAGATATTTTGCTGTTTTAACAAACATCACATTGCTTAAGTACTTTATTTGCCAGTATGAAGAGCAAGTCTTCAGTGGCATTTTGCTTCCAAGATAATCTTGTTTGCAGCCAAGGCCTGCAGAAAAGTTAAAACTGAGGCTGCTGTCTCTGGCTGAGGGGACCAGAGAAGCACAGTTTCCAGGAACATGTTGTGTGCTCAAGGTTGCTGCTGTTCACAGAGCAGGAAAGGTGGTGAAACATTATTCAGGGTGAAACCCAGACCGGACTTTCCATCTTTAGCCTGATCCATACAGAAATATGTTGCCCAAAAGGGGCAGGTAGCTGCCATCAACCTACTTTCTTCGTCTCCAAACTGCCACATATCTTAAAGGGACACCTGCATTACAGGGCAGATAGACTGTGGGACATATATCAGCCAGTAAAGACCTCAGTGATTCTGCAAGATTAGAGGCTGATCTGAGTGCAAGCTTGCTATCATGCCTCTTGAAAGGATTTGGCATGTAACAGCCTGATTATTGATTGCTGTCCTTAAGAGAATGTGATCCTCTTTTTGCTCTGATCCTGTTAGCTTTATTTACCATAGCACGTGTTGAAACATCCTCTTGTAGAGATAATGGCCTCCTTTGGTTGCTGTCAGAACAAACAAATGGAAACAAAAACAATGCTGCTAATAATTATGTCCTACTCTAATTAAAACAAGACAAAAACACTGCACTGCTGGGTTTGGTTTGCCATGGCCTGGGTGCTTGGACAAGCCCTGGACACAAGGGCTGACCACAGGAATGCCAATAACCAAAACACAGCAGTGCCTAATGCATGAGTGGAACTCAAAACCATGAAGCTTCCACCAGCCCAGAAACTCAGCAAAAACATTCATGAAGACAAGGAATACATTTGGTACCCAAACTGGGATCCAGCTACCCCGGAGGCTGCTCCTCTAGGCAGAGCTCAGCCCATAGGAGCTTAAGGAGCTGCCAGAGGGGTAAAGTACACAAATTACCAAAGGTTTTTTGACAGTCCCCTTGAACTTTTCATGACACCATGCAGAATAGCTCAGTTCAGGCAGAAGGCAACAGCTTTAGCAGGATGGTTGAAGAGAGGCAGAAATTGGCTTGTCTGTGTCCTACAGCAGGACATCAAGCAAGGAAATAGGTCCAGCTCCCTTCTCCTGTAAGTGAATACCATAAGCTCTGCACATGCTGCCTCTTCAGTCTGAATCAGGGTCCAGTCACAACAGGTGCAAATTGAAGAATAAGGGAACAAACTAAGTGGGGAAATAAAAGGAACAAATGCCTCCACAAATCCAAACTGAAAAGCAGTGGCACAGGCACACCACTGAGCACTCACAGAGCTTGCCCTGTAAACAAACAGCATCCAAGTACTGCTGTACACCCAAATATTTATTTAGTATTACTGCACTGATGGATTGTGAATAACAAGAGCTTGACCAATACTCCAGGATTACCCAGGGATGACCAGAATTCAAACATCCCTTGGAATATGGTTTCAGGTGCCTCACCTCAGCTATGGTGCTGACTTGTGAATTCCTGCCGTCCCCCATGCCCTCAGGCTGGCACACTTGGGACACTCCACTGGCCTGTGGGAGTCAGGCTTTCACACCAGCCTTTCTGTGGATGCTGAAAACAGAACCAGACTTAAAAGAAAACTATAGCAAAAACATGCTATGCTTATCATTTATTAAGGTCAAATTGCTTCTCCTTGTGCTTTTCCCACAAAGGAGATGGCTATAGAGCAGGACCAAGATCGAGACTGATCCAAGCCATCCCCTCAATTGCTTTTTTGATCCTCATGAAAAAGTGCAATGTGGCTGCAGCCACTTCTGCCTCTCAGGGAGCTCTTTGCTGCTAAGCAAACTAACATGTCCCCTTTTTAAAACTCCTAATACCCACAGGAGAAAGAGAAGTCTGACCTTCTAATACACACAGTCTACAGCTTCCCTGTAAAGTCCATGAGTAATCACCAGTGTAAGAAAGGAGAGAGACAAGGTCATTTCGAGGCACCAAAGTCAGTGATTCAAGGATGCTGAAGGAGCGGACAAGGACCAGGCAAAGCCAGGGGCTCCACAGTGACAGCACCATTTTACTCCTTATTAGCCCTGTAACTCTAAAAGGTCAGCTTGGTCCTACAAGGTCAGGCATGCACTTAAACATAGATCTGTTTTGGACTGGATTACTTAAATCATTTCTTCTTTTTGTTCTCCAAAAAAGATATTTTTCCACCTCATGCTTTTTAGAAGTCTTTCACACTGCCACCTGGGGACTTTTTAAGATTAACCGTGGTGGTAGTTCCAAGGCTTTTTCCTGGACATGGAAATTTCTCTCACTTTGGCTGCCCTTCATATGGGAGCCCGGGGAGCAGCAGGAGGCGAAAAACTGGGTGATTAGTCACCATTGTCATAGACCTCCTGGTTCTCCCTGAAAGTTTATATAATGGTCTTGGACTCTTTCATTAATCCTTGGTGATTCCTGATCACCTTATTTCACTTTCCACTTTCTTAACCTTTACTAAATCTTCCTATTCATTATGTAGGAAGGAGGGCTAGTTCATGTCACTAACAGAACAGTTTAAAGGTACGACATCAGAACTTGAGCACAATCTATCCAAAGAAATTATTTAAAATATAAGCTTTGATATAAACAAAGCACACTCACCTCAGCTGAAGGTGCAATTGCCCTTTGTAGATGTACAGCACCCACAGCTGGAAGCTAGGCAAGGGACAGGGCAACCTTCAGCTGCCCAGATCAGCTCTCCCAAGCTCACGTCAAAGAGTCTTCTCATGTAACCCGGAGAAAACACATCATTCTCTGTAATCACCCCACAAAGGTCAAAAGAACAGTAGACAAGGTTCATTCCTCCCATGAAGCTCAGAGCAATGGTTAGGGCTATACATATTGGAGACAGGCTTAAGGAATGCCCTGCTGTCCTCCTGACAGCATTTTATCAAAGTTGCAAGAAAAGTTAAGCTATCAGATTTTTCTGAAGCTGTCTTTGACATCTGGTCCCTTAGGAAATGAAACAGTCAAGATTAACTAGACCCACTAAATACATAGTTAACAAGTAACTACACTAGACAATAAAAAATATCTCTTTTCCTACAGAAAAAAATAAGCATCACAGACATGAACACACGTCCTTCTATAGAAATTCCTCTCAAAAAAATCTGCCTTTAAGGTGATTCTGCTCCAACACCATGCTGACACCCTTCCTGTGGCAGAAGCAGCAAAAACAGAAACACCCTCTGTATCTGGGAATATGGGGTGCCCCCAGTGCTCCCCTCAACACATCAGAGGAGGGTTTCTGCCCCAGACCTGCAGCCTGCTTCCCACCAAGGAAAAATAGAGTCTTTCCCACGTAACACGACATTGTCTGCTGCTACAGGATCCTTAGGGAAACAGAGAATGTACCACAGCAGCCAGAAATCCATGGCAACCTGTGTTTGCCTACCATAAAAATCACCCTTCTCCAGAAGCAGAGCTCTCTGTCTGGAGCAAATCCCTTAGGGGATTAACACCACTGAAAGGATGGGGCAGGACCCTTCCCTCCCGCCGAGGCCCTTTGGCAGTTTCCAGTGCTGATGGAAAGCCTCACTCTAGAAATTCTGAGGAAGATTGAGTGCACTGCTGTAATAGCGGCATTTCTTTCTCCAGAGCTTCCCGCACTGCTTGAGGTATAAACAACGCCCATCTGGCCAGGAAACTCAAATTTAAAACACCCTCCCTAACACAGAGAAGAGGCATCAGAGTAAGCTTGTTTTTCACTGCTGACCAAATGGAGTATGCTCCAGCAGACACTACTGAGTCCTCTCTGGGTCTCTGTCTGGAATGAAGCCATCAGTAAAATTACACAGGGTGCAGCATCTCCACCTCTGACTGTTTAAAATAAATGTCACTAAACCAGGCAGATGCTGGCATTGTGTCCCAGCAGGTACTAATTTAGCCCATACAGAGTGCTCTTACATCATTTGTTCTGGGCACAGCTTAATTGCTGAATTAATTACTTTCCTGTGAAACAAGATTGTACAAGAGGTAATCATGTGATTTTTAAGCCTGATGGATGCTAAATGGGATTTGAATAAATAAAAACAACTTTGACTCCTATCTACGCTCAGGATTGCTGAGAGTAGCACCACCTAGGTAGGGAGCCAGCAAGTGCCTAGCAGAGGGGAACAGAGCAAGGCTGCCACCAGGAAGGCACGGCTGCGAAGTCCCAGCCACCCTGGCATTGGGTGCCAGATGGAGCCACCATCTGTGCCAAAATGCTGCAGCAGACACAGCTGGGCAGTGAACTGCGGGTCACAGTGCTGCCCATTCCTGGTACTTCCCAGTAGCTGCAGGAAGTCTCTAGGGTATGCTCCTGGTATCATGACAGGACCTTCAGCCTTGCTGCAGGGAGCCCTGTAGGACCATCCAGAGCTGGGGGAGCCTCTCCAGCCCACCCTCCATATGTGCCCCTTCCTTGTGACATGCCAGATAGTCCCTCTCATCATGGAGCTGGTGTGGCAACACACTAGCACCCAGCATGGGGATGAGGAGAGAGGGGAGTGTGGCCATCACCATGTCATCAGGCTACAGCTGACCTTGGCCAGTGCTGCACAGCAGCTTCTGCCCAGAGTGCTCCATGTTAGGTGGTGAATGATTTGCATCTCAAGACCAGCCCATTCAACTTGTTTTCATGACTCACCCTTTTGCAGGGGGCTCAGACACCACCACTCCAAACACAGAACTTTTCCTGGGACAGGACAGAACAGACCAGGATTTTAACTGGAAGACTTCCTATTTAAATGAGACGCATCCTCAGGTGATGACAGAAGTGGAAAAAATATGGAGAAAATTGTGGTGGGAGGGAGACACAGCTGGAACAAATCATGACAAATCATGACGATCTCTGAAGAAGCTCCTTGTTCCATTCCCTGACAGTTTCTCCAGCATAGTGCCCACATGTGGGCAGGGCTGTGGTGGGCAAATTTACTCAAAATCACACCGAAATGAGCAAATTGATTATCCAAGCACATAACTGTACAGTTCTCACTGTTTTCTCAAACCTTACCTGAGCAAAATATGGACATAAGATGTTGAAGTCGTGCCTGGTATTGTGGGCCAACAGAGCGTGGAATCTGACATAAATCAAACACCACTGCTCCTGTCAGGCACATCTGATGGAACGGAGCCTCTGGGCAACCACAGGACTGAGCTCAAGTTATACAGGTTCTGTAAAAACATAGAAGAGACAATGATCGCAGCCGTAAACTAGAAAATTGGGCTTCAGCTCCCCACCACTGAAAGAAGCACATAAGCCATTTTGTATTTACCAGATTATTTTATAAAGCTGCATTGTGAAAGCATGAACCACTAACTCCTTTTTAAAAAAAGAAAGTCCACAACACAGCCTCATTTTGAGCTCCAACAGGAAGCCTGCAAACTTGTATACGTTTTCTTGTTCATTCTTTAAATACCTCCTTTAATGCCTCCGGTTTATTAAGTGGCCTGTTGTATTA
Organism: Empidonax traillii; assembly: GCF_003031625.1. Taxonomy (NCBI): domain Eukaryota; kingdom Metazoa; phylum Chordata; class Aves; order Passeriformes; family Tyrannidae; genus Empidonax; species Empidonax traillii. The sequence goes on from NW_020955249.1 coordinate 2,127,436, forward strand.
AGTGCCTGTTGTATTAGGCCATTTCTCTGAATTTGGGACTATCTGACCTCATAAAGGCGCCCTAAGGAATCTAGGGTGAGACTGTTGTTTTGGGAGGTCCGTTCCCCTCGCGGAGGTTCGGGGCGCTGGGCATGCGGCCACTGCCCTCCAGCGGCAGGAGCCGGGCAGGACCCTCCGCGCAGAGCAGAGCCCTTGCGCCGGGGGCTGGCCGCTGGAGCACAGAGGAGTTGAGAGAGAAGAAGCGGACAGCGCCTGAAGAACAGCTGGAAGTTTACCTTTTAGGAACTGAGACCTTCCAGGAAGCGGCTGAAGGAAGGAAAAGGCTTGCTTTGCCTAGGGATGAAACAGGCAGCTTCTCCGAGGCCAAAGCCTCCTCTGAGCAGAGGTAGGTCAGCAGCAGCCCTGGCAGGCTACCAGCAGTATGCCCACGCAACACCCAGGCCCACTGCATGGGAGAATGCTCCTTTCTCCAGCCATGCCCTTCAGCCATCCCACCTCCCACATTGCACCAAAGGGAGCAGCAGCTCTAGAGCCGAAATCCAACTCTCTTGGCCATACCTGAATGCAAACCCCCAGCTCCAATGCCCATGTGAAACAATTGGATGTCCCAGGATGGGGCCAGGGTGAAACAATGATATTAATTTATTCTGCTTCTCTTTGCCAGTTTCTCCCTTGGCTCCCGTGGCGTTTCCTCCATTAACTACAGGGAAGCAGCAGGAATGCTTGAACAATAAACAACTAGCAGGCATTTTTTTAACTATCAGGGTAGTGGAAATATTTTTCTACAGCCCTGCAAAGACAAAGGTGAGAGCATTAGAACATTGTAATTTTTAAAAACCTGAGCTGCAGGGAGGAAGGGGCTCCGGGTGCTGCTGAGGCAGTGGGCAGTGACACTTAGTTGCTTGTCTTGACCCTTTCCTCAGCTCTTACAATACTGGGTGCACAGCTAAAAGGCAAATACAGTGAAAACCAAATAATTTCCTTAGGAAGGCTGGGGATTTGCAGGAAAGAAAAACCTGAAGGGAGGAGTATAAGGAGATAAGGAATTGCTGTGGCCTTTGCTCCCACATTTTCTCTTAATTCCTATGGTTCTTGCTCATATGCTACTTTGGCAGCCCTTGCTTATGTATAGAAATCTTGCAGATGCCCAAGGAAAAATGAAACATACAGTGCTGTAGGCGACCTCCTCCTGCTTGCTCAGCCAGGGCCCAGCAACGAGGTCAGGCAGTAGTCAGTGACACAGAAGTCTCGAGACAAAACCAGTGATTTACGGGGAAGGGCCCTTGTCTCCAAGCACGGCAGTGTGGTACTCACAAAGGTGTAGGAAAAGCCTTGGGCATGGATGTGCAGAGCTGCTGGGAGCTGCAGGCACTGCTCCTCTCCGCCTGATGAGGGATGCCGTCCTGGGCTCCTGAGCTGTTGCTGGGGCTTTTCTAGCCTGGCTGCCAGCCTGGAAAACAAAGTTCCCAACCAAAGCAAGACTGAGTGGGGAGGAACAGGGAGACCAGCTCCAACATTCCTTCCTGCTGCCAGCAGTGTTTCCAGAGCAATAGGGCTGGAGAAGCTGAGCCTACTGAGCTCCCAGATGAATAGGAGCAATGGACATGCTACTGCAGCATTATAATGCCCTTCAACAAAGGGATTAGAACTTAGCCATAGGGCAGCAAACCTCCCTGATTAAAATCCCTTCCCCAGTACTGTAACACAACTATCCTATAACAACTTCCCTATCTGTGAGGCTCTTTTAGACCCAGGTTTTATACTCTGCAAGCAGAGGACAAGATTTTACCAAAGGGGAAACTTTTTCTTGATGCAGAAGGACTGAAGAGTGCTATCACTCACCAACTTCAATCAGGAAGGGATGGAGTAGTGGGTGATTTGACTGAAGCCTCCTACAGCTGCATCCACAGGCATGTGAGGTAATGGCATTCACTTTTCTCTAGTCTAATGTGTTCAGCTCTCTGTTTTTTGAGTCTCTCCCTGGACCTAGAGACAATTTGAAGGCAATAAATGTCTTAAATGAAGGCAAAATCCGGAGGAAGAGATCAGGAAGCAGGGCACCTAAGGAGAGGGCAGGCAATGTGCCATTCCCTAGCATGGCAGGCATAGGGAAGCACATCTCCTGTGCAGCCAGGGGTGGAGCAGCAGCAGGATGATCAGCAGTCACCCTTGCAGCAGCTAGAGGATCAACTACCTTTCTAGTCCCTCTTCCTTCCTCAGCATCAGCTGCCCAGCTCCTGCTTCCCTCCATGCCAGAGCATGGAGTGCATGTCGTGCCATGCAGCCCTGTACTGATAGCACAATGCAGGTACCGCTCAGGGGTGGGTAAAAGCTGCCTATTTGGATTTGCTTGAAGAACTCAGGTGATGTCTGGAGCCCCAGCTGCATCATGATGCTGAAGGCACCATGTGCCTCAGAAAGCACTGCTGTGCCCACTGAGCACAGCCCTGCACTGCAGAGGTCAGTTGAGGCTCCTGCTATGCAGAACGTCCCCTCGTTGCTAAAGACAGAATAGTATTTTGGATATTAAGGCTTGCAGAATTAATTCCTATATACAACCAAAAAATTTCTAGACAGTGTCCGGCTTAGCACATCAGGAAAAGAGACATAAAGGCCCCTAAGAATTTACTAGAGAAATGACTCACCTGTGGAAGCAGTTTCTTCCCAGACTTCCTATCAAGATACTGATTTATGGCCAGAGGAATAAGTATTTTATAACCCTCATTAAAAACAAAGTAGTACCCTGGATGCATCATGTTTTTAAGCACTGGCCTTACCAATATCTCGTGGACAAGAGTTCTGGTTCGTTTTCCTTTGTATGAAGTGTCCATCTTCATAACTTCTGAACAGGTCTCCCTCTTGCTCCCACCAGCTATGTTCTCATTCTCATTGTGAGGGTGGTCGCCGGAGGAGGTGGGAGACCAGAGCAAAAGCTACACAAACTGCACAGCATATTTCTCAAGTGAATGGAGTTCATGGCTGATTGCTTTAAATATGTATTTGTTTCAACAGCTGCTGAATGGTAAGAGCAGTGTCCTGAGAGCTCATGTTTCCCTTGAATTAATTGGGTATTATTTGCACTTCTAGCCTTCCTTCACTTTCCCAGCCACTTACAGAAGAACGGACCTCTAAACCCTTTAGTAGAGTGAACAAAACTGAGGGAGCTTTTGAGAGCTCAGTTTTGGAGCCTGGATCGTGTGCAAAGAACCTCATCGACCAGTATGGCACCACTGTTTGCATTTGGCCAGCAGGCCACGGACAAAGCCCTGAATGCAATCCTTGTCATGGTCCTCTTCATCATCATGGTGTCTCTGAGATTTCAATGGAGATAGCTAATTAACATGTGTGAACTTTATAAGTAGTGAACATGTAAGACATTTACTGAATATGTAAGCCGAGAATGGGACACGCACAATTAGAGGAGCTATCATCCTGTGTGTCCAGTGCTGATAATAAAGGAATGCCTGCCTGCTAATGCTCACAAATTGAGTTTTAGGGGTTTCTTATTTGCTGATTTACAGAAACAAGTCTCTGAATGGTGTCACTTTTGGAGTGGGGAGAGGAAGAAGAGGACAGAAGTGCCAAGTATTGCAGCTGAAGGAAGGAAACATTTGGATCTTTTGCTAGAGAAGTACATAAAGAGCTCAAAACTTAATTTAAAAATATATACAATATTGGTATAAATGTAAGGTAGACTCTTCTCCAACTTCAGCAGGTCCATAATACCAAAGCTCAGCTGTCTATGTGCAACGATGGCTGAAAAATGCACTGCCTAATGAGATCCTCTACCAGTCACCCCTCTGATGTTTCCAGTCCAGCTTTCTGCAGTCCCTGGGAACAAGGAAGCAGCAGAGTAGCTGCTACAGAGCTGCTGCAGGATCACTTTACCACATTTCATAGCTATGCGGAAGGGTAACTGCCAATGGGGAAAAAAACCTACCCTCACTTGGATCCTCAGGTACGCCTTCAGTGCAAAGCAGTTGACGTTCAAAACAGCCGTGCAGGTGGTTATGAGACTACGATTAAAAAATAGTGGCTTTCTAGGCTCTGAATCATAAATCACTGGAAAACAACATGGCTTCAGTCTTCTGGATGGAGTTCTAAGTTCCTTCCTCTTGCTTTACATCACCCAGCAGTACCAACTGTAGCTGTGTCACAATCTTTCCATAACCTGGTTTCAGAACTGCTTATTCTCACATTTTTCTCTTTCTTCAGATGCAGCGTAAGTGATCTCTGCAGGTGTGGACACAGTTATTGCTCAAGAAACAAAACCATGTCAAGACCCTACAGAAACAGTGGGAAACCAGGGAAACAATAGATGGATTCTGCAGCAGCAGATGTTATCACAACCCTCTGAGCTCCACCTTCTGCAGCCAGCTCACAGGTCTCCAACAGTTCTGTGTAGGACTTTGATCTATATGCTCATTTTACACCAGATAAAGAGATTGCCACAGAGCTAACTGCACCCACCTTATTGTTTTCTGAGAACCTTGCTCCAGACTAAGCCTCTTCCTGCCAGACCAGAAAGGAGACATTCAGTGACTTCCAAGTTATTCTGACAACTCTTTGAGACAGTTTAGGGCCATGCTCCCAAGTGACTGCCCCTCATTTTGCCTCTATGAAAATCACTGCCCTTACCAGTTCCCTTTTTTAATTTCACTTACCTGTAACTGTCCCTCTGGCACACGCTGGAAGGGGCTGCTGAAGACATCACTGAAGATTAATGTATTTTCTCTGACAAAAAGACCCAAAACGAAGTGTGAAAGTTTCTCCGTGCAGAAACCAGCAAGATTCAGTGCACAGCCGTGCAGCCTGTGGACTGCTGGTCACTCCCATCTTCCAAACTCCACGCAGCAGAGGCCACAAAAACCATGACCATGGATGGCTGCTTTAGGGTGTTGAGTCAATGCCCAGCAAGCCGAACCTCTGAGAACAAATGACCCTTGAATGGACCTCTTTTTAACAGACTCAGTGCACTCAACACCCCGCCTGATGACACCACCACCCAGCTATGGTCACACTACACACAGCAACGCTCCTGAAGATTGGCACTAACACCTGCAATGCCCAAAGTACACATTGTAAACTCAAGTAATCCGTATAAACAGGCTCATGCCAAGAACCTACACTATATAACACAGAATCATTTCTGGCCAGAAGTCAACATAATTCCCCATAATGCAGAGCCTGTTTTAAACTGCAGAGTTTGTTTTAAAATGGAAGCTCCTCATCACAACAGCCAGCTCCCCAGGGAAAATGCAAAAATCTGCTCACACCACTTGCAAGGCAAGTAAGCAGTGCAGTTTAGAAAACAGAATTCAGAACTATTTATAGAGAAGACAGCATTTCATGTTTAGCCTGAGTGTGACATCCACCCCTTTCCCATTATCAGGTGCCTTCAGCTACTTGGGTTCCAGTTGAAACCAAGTCCCACTTGGATACAGATGCCCATCATCAACCCAAGTAAGCAGGATCAACTCACTTAAGGTCTCAACACAGCTAACCTTCCATCCCCATGTCAACACTGCCTTTATCCCCAGAAGTTAAAACCCTTTTCTTCCATACCTCTTGAGGTGATCCAGCATCTGATCGCAAGCCTCTGAGAACGAAGCCTCCCATTCTCCAAAGCTGACTAGTAACAATCCACTTAAGTATGGATCTAAGCCCCGCTCTGTGCCTGCTCCCAGCAGTCGCTGGAACACCTTAATAGATCGATCTGCAAGGCACATAAACTCCTCCCTCCATTACCTCAGTACACAAAAGACTGTGACAGCATGGAGAGAAGGTAGCAGGGCTGCAGAAGCAAGAACGCGTTCTGAAAGGAATCCCCTTGCATTTCCTATGATCGATCCAAATCCCAGCCTAGGCTACAAGGATATTTTTAAAGGCTTCAGCAGATTACTAGAATACCTTCGTAAAGCACTTTTCTATAAAGAAAACATTATTTTTAACATTACATTCTAAAGCTCTCTTGTGGGTGAGGGCTTGAGAACAGCAGGGAGTGCAGAGAACTGCTGCCCCCGAGAAGGCACAAACACTACAGTGCAAATCCTCAGGGTACCACTGCTGTACTCCCACCCCCCAACTTAAAAATGCCTCTTGCCCCAGAATGAGGACTAATGCCTAAAAATACGGTTTATCTCAATGTTCTCTTAAGCATCTGCATACATACACTAATGAAGTATGCTGCCCACATCCATCTTTAACATTCCACGCTTATTCTCCAAAGTGATTAAAAGCTAAATGACTCATCTGTTCCACTTCTAGCCATGAGCAGCGACAGCATAATTATTCTTCAGAACACAGAGACATCCAAGGACATCAAATGATGTATTTCAAAGGACACCACTTCTCCCCCACGCCCGAAACAGTCATCACTTTGCCACAGACCCATCTTTAAGAAACATTTTAGTAATGCAAGTACAAACACTTTATTAACACTAAGAACAAACCAGACACAGAAATGTTTCTTTATATTTTATTTGAGCTATTTCATTCTTAGGTATCAAGAATTAGAGTGCTTCATAGAATATTATTACCACAGGGCAGTGAAATGGGCTTTTTCTTAGTGTAGTGCAAGTCATAATAAATGAAAATATTTTAAAATAAAAGTTTTATTACCAGTACCAACCAGCACTTATCTGCTGACCTATAACTGAAACATCTCAAAAGCACAAAAAAATACCTTCTGAAATAAAGCTTTATGTACAGCACATATAGAGCTCTTGGATGCCTAAAGCTATTAGTTTAATTTGATAATTAAACTAATATTTTTGAGTTGCTATTCACAGTTGAATATACTGAGAATTGAGCGTTCAGATGACTTTTCTTGAGTACAAAAAAATTTGTCTGCTTTAGTTTTATATAAAGAGCTCTGCCAATATACACAAACTATACACTTCAGACATTCACAAAAAATGTGAGCAAGAAAAGGGTTATGAAAAAACATTTAATACAATTAGTCAATAACCCTTCCCACCATGGTCCACATCTACAAAGTTCTCCCATCCCTCCCCCCCTCCCCATCCAAACCCTTCCCTACAGAAAGTCACATACTTACCACAAGTTTTAGCAAGTATGGTTTAAAAAAGAGCCCCCAAGGCAAGTTACTTAATAGTTCAGTTGCCACTGTCAACAGATCTGGACCTTGATCTAGACCTCTGCCGATCCACAGATGATGGAGATTTTGATCTGCTGGAAGAATGACGTTTCTGGCTCTTGTCTGGCATTGGAGATCTACTAACTGACCGAGACTTGCTATGGCTCCTGCTCCGTGACCTGCTGTAAGACTTGCGGCTGCGCGAACGAGAACGGCTACGAGAGCCCGATGAGCTCCTGCTGTGCGACCGCGACCTGCTTCTAGACCTACTGAGGAAACGAAGAGAACAGTGTGAGCAACGAAACCCCACGGACCACGGCAATAACCAGGCAATTCACTGGGCTCCAGTTCGACTGCCTGGTCACTGACTTCAAATATTCTCCATGAATATATAAGCGTTATTTAAGAGAACAGAAATCCATACCTGTGCCTTTTGCTGCCTTCAATTAGTTTGATTTTCCTTCCATTAATTTCTTTACCAGAAAGCTTTTCAATAGCATTCTTTAAATCACTGTAAGAGGCGAATTCAACCACCCTACAGAAAACAGAAAAAAAAATTCCCAAACACAAAGATCACTATTATAAGTTGTATTTATAACTTATATTATAAATAAACTTGTATTTATTTATAAACCCAGGCACAATTTACAACGGTGAAAAAGCAGGGAAAGAAAAATGAACAAAAACCCAAAACCAAACGGCAAAACACACCGCTCAGTGTAAGTATCCCTTATCATCACTGAAGCATGAAAAAGTCCACTCCCTAAACACTGAATGCATTTTCAAAGGGTAGTGAAATTAAACCATGAACAGCTGCTGACACTGAAAGTAGCCACCTTCCCTCCCCCAAATATTACACATACAGGGATTACTCTACAGCTTTCAAGAGGTGACTGGAGAAGCTTACCCTTCATTTAACTTAGGTCTATGTGCATCTGCAAAGGTTACTTCCCCGGCTTGTCTCATGAAGTCTTTGAGATCCTAACACAAGATCACTTATGTTATGCACTGAAGTGAAATTATTACTTATCTATACAAAAGTAGTTTAAAACAAACAAAAGAATCTTATGACTACTGAAAGAGAAGATGTTAGGTAAATCACAAACATGGCAACTGCCATACTTGTATTCTATCAATATTGAATTATCTATATCAGGGCACGAAATAAATGAAAAAAAGCATATTGCTTTAAGCAAAATGCTAGTAAAGTGTTTTAACATTAAGGTAAATATTAGTCTACAGTGATTTTACAGATTAAGTAACAAAGAAAGAGAAAGAGAGAGAGAGAAAGAAATAGAAGAGCACATTTGTATACATACGGGACTGAGTGTGAAATACTACCCATATATTTTTGGACTATTTCAGTCTCCATTTACATTACAAATCTTATACAAATATAGAATTACATTTACATAACACCAATTATTTTGTGCCCCATATGTCATTAAAAATATAGTTTACTTTACCTTCATTAACAATTCCCTAGGCTAGCCAAGCAGCAAACTGCATTAAGCGACCGGAGATACCGTCATGACATATGCCCGACTGGCTCTTCGCCACCCACTTGACGAACACTACCCAGTCGATGGAAGCCATTAATCGCACTGCCCTCCCTATCAGGAGACTATGGATGGATCCAGACATTCTCTACGCTCGATGTCACCAAGGACCACTTTACTGCGATCAGGATTCCAACGACCACCTAATTTCGTATCTTTCAACTCTTTTCGACCAGGACCTCGTTATTCGGAAGCGTTACAGGAAGAACAGCTCTCAACTTAGGAATCAGATCTCGTTAACGCTCTGGGATCGCTGCAATGTGGCACTTTAAGGAGTGCATCGATTACGTCTAGACCGGCAAACACAGATCTAGAGGTGGCCAAGTGACATTGTAGGAGCTGACTGGAAAGTCAACCAGGCCCGACCAAGAGTGACCAAGACAGAACGATTAGGATAACCCACAGGCACTCCTCGTCATAAGGCCAACGACACAGATAGGCTGGCAAATAAAGGGTTTAATATGTGGTTAAAATGGATTTTAAAAACAAGAAAAAAGTAAATATATATCCTCAAATATATAAATTTATTATTATTATAAATTTAAATTAACTATTTTTCATTCAAAATATTTATATTACATTAAAAAATCACATTAATTACATAAACATTTTAATAAGTTAGATTTAATTTTAATTAATTATTTTACAAAGAAACTACATTACATAATATATCCTTTAAATGAAATCAAAATAGTTAATCGTGTTTCAACAAACCTGCCAGCTGACTCGGGAAGACAAATTTTCCACTATGAGACGATTTTCTGTTCTTAAAGGCGGGGCATTTCTGTTTGGAAATGAACAACTCAATATAAACAAACAACACACTGTTTGCCTTTATCAGTAAACAATATATAACCGCTTTAATATTAACTGAGGCTGCACCAAGAGCCGGTATCTGCATATCATTATTAGCACTGCAAGATGAACTACGTAATGCCCCGAGCAATCTAGGACAGGCAATAGGTACTTTCGGGAGGGAGCATAAAGATGACAAGCATACGTGAGCAATTTCGTAATATTTCACCTCCTACTGCCACATCAAATGACTGACTAAAAAGAGAAATAACACCTTTGAATAGCTCATTCCACCTCAAGTTCTTGGATGGGATGGGTCCACAGCGTGCCTATTTTTGAAACCGCCTCAGTTCAAAGCTACACGTACCTCCTGTCACTGCGTGGCCGGCGGCTACTGAAACGGTCAGAGTACCTCCCTCTGCCTCTGCCCCTCGAGCGGGCTCTGGCATGCTCAATTGTCACCCTGCGAAAAGAAAAACATGGAAAACCACGTGTTTACATTTTTTTCTTCTTACAATAATTCTTCTGTTACAGTAATTGGAGGAGCGGATGACACACGGACCAAACAAACACAAAATGGTTTGAACAGTACTGATTACACAACACAAGCTAAAATTGACTTACTGGTTATTTTCGATATACAAGATGGCACATCCATGAAATAGGATACCTCACCTCTCACTGCAAAGCTCTTTTCCGTCCAATTCATAGACAGCATCGTCTGCATCCCTTGGATCCTCAAATTCCTGCAAATCCACAACAAAAGTGTGAATGAATAGATGCTTATTTGTCACGAAGCATGGCTCCCCGGGCGCGTTAACGGTTTTTTTTTTTTTTTTAGAAGTAGCGTCGTGCCCATCAAATGCGAGTGAGCACCGAGGGCAAGAGACCCTACAGGGCTGGGGAAGGGGGAGGAGAAGGTGGGTGCACTTACCACAAACCCGAACCCCCTCTTCAGGTCGATGTCGCGGATACGGCCGTATCCTTTGAAGAACCTCTCCACATCTTTCTCCCTGGCGGCCGGGTTCAGCCTCCCGATGAAGACACGGCAGCCGCTCATGGCTGTCTGCGGTCGGTGTGTGCGCGGCGCTGCTGCGGGCAGAGAGCGTCAAACGCCGCCGGTGACTCAGCACCGCCCGCCGCTGCCGCACTGCGTCGCGCGCCGTCGCCGCCCCCGCCGCGGGCCAATGGGAGCGCGCTGGGTGGGCACCGCCTCAGCCCGCGCCAATGGGAGCGCGGAGCACCACGCGCGGCCCCGCCCCCGCCGAGCCGGGGAAGAAAAGGGAACGCCATCGCTCAGCCACAAAATGGCGGCCGTGCCGCACCCGGCTGCGCCATCCACCGCGCCGCAGCCCGCACCGAGCGAAACGGCGCGGAGAGAACGCCATGCGCCGGCCGGGCAGGCGGCAGAAGCGCCCTGCGCCGCACCCCACCCGCTGAGCTCCTCTGGCGTCCCGCTCCGCAGGGAAGCCGCAGGGGCTGTCACGAACCTGGGCTGCGGGGTCTCGGTGCGGACCAAGCCGGGCGGGTACGAGGCGCGGTGTGGTTTGGTGCGGTGCGGCGGGCGCTGGGCGGTGCGTCCTCCCTGTGCGGCGGTCAGCTCCGACTGCTGCGCAACACCGGCGCTGCGCCGGGAAATGGAGGCGGCCCCGCGCGTCACCGCCGCCCCGCGCCGCCATTGGCCCAGGCGGCGGCCACGCCCCGCGGGGAATCCAGGGCAGGGCGGGGCCGGGCCCTGCGTCACTGCGCGGGAGCCATTTTGGGTGCAGGGAAGGCACAAACAGTCCCCAGGCTGCGGTGAAGGGTAGCACGGCGCTGTCATAGAGCTGAGTTGGTGGGTTAAATACCACCATCGGGGCTCTTTTAGTCATACGGTACACAACAGTAAAAAGCTGTGCTGCGCTAGTATGCCACGTGGATGCGAGAGTAGGCGAGGTCTTGCAGAAACAGGCCCTGATGAGCAAAGAACGAGGAGAAAAATATGTGAGGTGCTCCTGATTTGCTTGCATCCTCATTTGGAACCAAGTGTGTAATCAGAAGGTAAATAGCTGAGCTTCATCTCGGTTTTACATAACTCTACAGAATTGTATCACAGCTTGGCTTCTAGGTGATTGCAGTAAAGACAGTGGATTATGCCAAGGGCTATTTGAAATGCTGAAGACAGCTGGAAGTTGAAGATAACACTTATTAGTTTTCCAATACAGACAGAGGTCTAATAGGTTGGCTCTGTGACTCTCCTTGCCAGATTTGTCAGTGGATCAGCTGCCTTTACACAAAGAGCCAGCAGTTGTAGCTGCATCGGGCTGCCCCTTTTGGTGCCTTCAGATGATGATAGTATGATCCTTTTGATAGCATTTCCTTGATTTGGCACCTGGAATCCCACGCTACCTGGAGTCCCATGCTGCCCCTAACCTTATCACCTGCCCCTTCCCGTTGTGGATCATCTTTGTTACACCCAGGGTCTGTTATTAATGACCTCTGTGAGGTGAATTTCTCTTTTTCATGCTTAGTCACGGATGCAAATTTCCCTGGAACAATATTGCATGTGATGCCGCTGACATCATAGCTTTACATGACTGCCCCCACACTCACTCCTGAAACTGCAACAGCATGCAGAGTCCCTGAACTGGGAAAGTGATTTTTGCTGCACACAGACAATGATGAGAAAGGCTACTGTGTTTGGCAAGGGCAACCGTCAGTATTGCCCATATTTCTCTTGTGTTAGAAAGATGTGTATTCCCATCCTGCAGAGCAGCTGCATCCATGAGAAAAAACAGGGTGATAATACACACACAAGAGAATCTGCAGTACAGGGAGGACTCTGAGCAATGAAAGACAATGCTTGTGATTATCCTTGTGGATCATAGCCTTTGCCTGCCGAGGAAGATACATTCAAATGTGCTGTCTAACATTCAACACTGGTAATTTCATAATAAGTTACAGTGCTTTAAGAAGTGCCACCCTGGAAACATGCAGCTCTGTTCCCGTCAACACTGATGTTCTCCCGTCTGCATGGTGAGCTTGTGCACAAAGCTAAACCAGCAAAAACTAGTACTGGAAAAGACAGCAAGCAGATTTCTGAAGGTTTAACTCCCAGCTTGTAGAGGGATGAAAATAAGGTTAGCACTGAACAGAGAGAACAGGAGGGGGCAGGGACCGCCCTTTTAAGGAAAAGCTGTTAATTTTAGTAGTGCAAAACTGCAGCCTAAGAGGCCTTATTCTTGTTACTGCAGAGCAGGAATTTCCTCTCCGCATGTCATTATCTGAACACTGGGAGAAAAGAAGCAAAATCAGGAGGGGATCCAGGACACAAATATCTCTCTCTAAAACATTCCTGTGTTACCTAAGTCTGTTATGACATAAAGGTCACACTCTTTTACTCACATGGGCTTCTCACGTGAGGGTCATGAGCAAGCACATCTCATTCCTACCTAGTTTCTCTGAGATTTATGTAAAGAGGGAGGGGTATTTCTGCCTTTGGCTTGAGGTTGTTTGAAGACCACTTAGGACTTGTTAATGTTATTGCTCCTGGCTAGCCCACTATCCACACTCCTACCTTCCCTGCAATTCTGGTTTTTTGAGAGCCACAAAAGCAGGCTAAAATCCTCTTACTTAATTCATCAAGGTAACTAGGTAAATACAGTTGCTCTTTGGAAGTGAAAAGGTCATGAGGCAGCAGAAGACTAAATGAAAGTTGAAACAAAAGTCCTACCCAGACACTATTAATGTCTGGTACTGCTTGTGGAAAACAGTTGATAGGGATTAACTCTTTGCTGTCTCTTACCAAAAAGAAAAAAAGGTCATCAACTTAAACTAATGAAGTCCAAGTCAAAACATGTAAAAGGAGGTGGTTCTTCACTTCCTGGTAGTACACCTCTGGCATAACTTGCTGGAGGATGCTCTGGAGACAAGAAGTTTCTATGGTCTCACCCTACAGAAAGCTTTAAACCGGGGAGGAGGAGAAAACAGGAAAAAAAAAAAAGAGTGAGAGAGTTCAAAAGAGGGGTTCCAATTCAGAGATTCTACCTGCCATTGCTGAAGACCCTCTGCAAAGAACTACCATCCCTCAGATCCACAGTGAAGTTGCTAGATAGGCCATGGAGCCAAAGATTCAGCCCTTGCCCAGTTCTGCAGGAGGTCAATGAATGGAAGCAGAAATGTAGATTGCATCCTCTCCTGCCAGTGAATATATTTGTTACTACTTTCACAAAGGTTATCCATTTTAATTTCCTCTACCTTTACTTTCTCCTTTACTGTACACCTACTCTATCCTTTTATTCCATGACTAAACTAACATATTTCTGTTACTGCTGGATTAAGTGTAGCTCTCTTAAAAGTGGCAGCAATGAGGCCTCAAGAGCTGCTTTGCAAAAGTCTCAAAGAGATGGCAAAAATAAATAGATAATTTAATCTTTGAGCACCAACTGCTTTTCTTCAAAATATTTGGAAAAAGAAAATTGAAATTTACCTAGAAATAATTAGAATAACAGACATTCAGAAATACGTTTGTTGGTGGTGTTTTTTTTCTATTTTTCCACCTTTCAGGAAAGCTAAGCTTTTCTAATTACTCAAATCTAAAAATACAGATTTCTTTTATCTGGTGTCAGGCTGAGAGCCCTTGCCCACCACTCAGAAATATATTTAGCAGTAGATCCCTTTTTTCACCAGTGTGTAATTCCGCATGAAATATGCTGCACTGAGCAGTCAGGAGAGTTAGGGAGCATGACTGAGGTCTACTCTTCCACAATCCAAACAGATCCTCCCTGCCAAACCAGCCTCGTTTGAGCTGGCTCCTGCCACAACTCCTTACATACAGTTCCTCACACTCATCCTTCCTAGCCATACATAAAAAATAACATCCTGTTAATTGTACCTCAGCAGCAATATTTAGTTAGTCCTGGAGTTACCTTAGGTACAGAGGGATCTGCAGCTCATCACTGAAGTTTCAGACCTTACCTTTGAGTTCAGGTGAGTTCAGGGCTGTGCTAATGGCTGTGGCTCAGGAAAAAGCAATAGAGGCAGGAACTGATCACCCCCTCTAGGATGAGGAGCAGGCATTGTCTGTGACTCTGCAGTTTGCCACTGTGTGAAGCAGTTAAGGCAGATTGACATCAGAATGTGCATCATCACATCAGATCACATCCCGGTAGAAATTTGACAATGATAAGACATTACCCACCAACACATATTTTACATTATCTAATAAGTGCAACGAAGTTTAGTTTAGCTTTTATGCAGAACTTATGCCAGCTGCAGACGGACAGCTGGAACCTGGTCTAACATGAAGATTACAGGTCCAAAGGGGAGAAGATTAATTTTTTTCCTCCTTGGGTTAATATTTGAATGATCAGAACAAGTTTACACTGGCTCAGTGTGTTTAGACACTGAATGTGAACACGTGAGGAAATCTCACAACACTGTGAGAGCGAGCTGTAGACTGCTACAAAAACACCTTATGGGGTCAAAGATATTTATAAATCTTCAGAGGGTAACAGGAGATCTTCTGCAGGATCATGTGTCCTTCCTCTCCTGGCTCTTTCAGACTTTTCCTGAAAGCCACCTGAGCCCCTTTCTGATTTAACTTAATGTTAGATATACCCCAAACATGACCACTGCACTCATGACCATGGTCTGCCATTACATTTCCATGCAGCTTAAAGCATACTATGTGTCTGTTTGGAACAAACCGTCCTGTTTGTTTACACAGACCCAGGGACTAACATTGGTAACAGTTTTTGTTTTTGATTGCAGATCATGTCATGTCATCTTTACCTTTTGCTTAACTGAGACAGTATTCAACTTAAAAAGAGTGTGAAGAACATAGGTCATTATAGGGGAAAAATAGATTTAAGAAAATTCACATTTTCTCAAGCAGACAGCACTTTTAATCCTTAAACTAAGTAAGTAATAAACCATCTCAGAGATCTCTAGCACCATACCAAATGCCTAATTTCCTGTGGTGCACTGATTTTTTGATTGGCAAACTTCAAAGGTCAGAAAGGCAGTGGAACAAAAGATTAAATCATCAGTTTATACTTTCAGCAAACTGGTAAGCTGCTCATGCCAACAAAGCAGGCAGTCAAGAAAAAGCTGTTTCAAATGAATCCAATACCCCTTACTGGAATAACTAAACTATCAGGCAAGGGTTGGGGGGAAAGACAGAAGTGTTAAAGCTGACTATAATAAATATTTTAGTCCATTTTTTTAAGCAAATAGGAAAATGCCAAGCTGAAAGCACAACTTTTTCAGAGTTTGCATTCAAAATAGCTCCTTGACAAACCTGGGGACAATTCCTTCGGGGAATCAGGGATCACTTCTTAGCACAGGATATCATTCGACATCTGCATTAATACTTTAGAGTATGCAGTGTTAAAAATACGCAGAGGAATCAGCCTGGAAAGAGTTTCAAACACTCTGAAGACAAGAAGAAAAATTTGAAATGAGTCTCAGAAACCAAAGGAATGATTCAACAACAAGGGCAGACTGTGTCTGATACACCAGTACAAACTAGAAATGCCCATTTAGGAAGCAGCAGTGTCTATAAAGGCTTGAGGCTGCAATCTGAAAATAACTCAGTAAATGCACTGACATTGCAGAAACAGGTAAAGCCTATTTTGGGATGTAGCAACAGCAGGTGTGATATTTAAGGGTCAAGTTATGAAGTGAACAGCAGAACGGCAGTAAGGTAAGATTTAACGATAACCTCAGTTTCCTTACCTCACAAAGCCACACAGTTCATGAAGAGCAGTATATATCACTGTGCTATCTTTAAGGAGTAGAGGTCAAACCTTTGTGGAAGGCTGGAGTGTTACCAACGCTGTGTCTTGTCATGTTCATCTCACCTATTTTTCACATGCTTTTCAAGTCTAGGGAGGGTAGTACATGTCCCATCACTGGTGGTTTTCTTCCTTATTTTTAGGCAACTGTTATGCTAAGGAAGAACAACTTTAAAACATTATACCATATACTTGCACAGTCCAGGAAATAGATATCACATTACTGGTTAAAACACAAAGTAGAAAGGACAAGTCTTACATAGATGTATGACATCCTGGCTCCGCCAGCCTTCTGACAGATGTTGCTGAAAATCAAGCTGTTATTTCATGACTGTTGAACCATCCAGCAGTTATGGCTAGCTTGCATGGAGTTTTTTTGTTACTATAATTACTTTGAAAATGTGTATATAAGCATTATAACTCTTTGAAAGTACCCATACCAATACAGAGGTCTTTCTTTTCATATTGCCTAAAGATATAGGTATACATGGTCTTTCTATAGATATGATTTGATGCTGCAGTCAATGCAGTGACAGACTTGTTTCAGGAGGTTTCTGCTCCCAGCTTCTCACACTTTCTGCTCTTTACCAACTCAACTTTCAGGGCTACTGTAATAACAACTATTCTGTTTTTTTAAACTAGAACTATCATTCTTTCCCCTTGACAGGGCTCTGCTATCAGAGGGGTACTAACTAGATCCACATATCACCATATGCACATGAGAGAACTTACATCTGAAATGTTCTTTCCCTGCTGGGCACCATGCCACCGCGTAACGTCAGGACCTTGAGCTCTAAACCATACCACGATCTATGTGACAAGTATAACAACGTAAAGCTAGAATAATTAGTAAGGACACTGGAATTCACCCTTCCCCAAACTCGTAACACTAGCCAGCCAAGCCATCAAGATGACAATTCTCTGAATATTTCCTTTGCAGCCACAAGTACTGGAAAGGTTGTTTAAGTGTAAGAGAAGATTCGGCAGATATTGGCTTATATTATTCTGATACCTAGGCTCTTTTGCAAGAAGCACTCCATCAGCAAGGGAGTGTTTGGCACTACAAAGCACTCTCATCTGCAGGCATTAAGGAGTGATCGACATCAGCAAATATAGAGGCTGAGGTGGGACAGTCCCCAGAGTGCAACAGCTGAAAGGCTCAGAGGAAGACTTCACATGCATTTCCTAATTGTTAAGCATACGGATTTGTTTGAATTCTAATCTCTGCGTAGGGTCAGCTTGTACCAAGTTTAATCTCAGAGCCCTGACATCAGTGTGCAAAGCCGCAGTAACCCAAGGTCAGAGATGTCTCCAGCACTGCCTCCCCTTTTCAGTCACCTCAGTGGGCATCTGAGGGGTGGTTGTCACCCAGCTGGGGCCAGGGAAGCACAGGCAGCACACAGAGCTCGCCAGCATTATCAAACCTTTGCCTCCTTCAGCAGTGTACTAATATGGTTACTTAGATTGGACAGTAAGTTTTTAGCCAGGCACTAGGTTCACATAGAGTGGCTTGGTATCTCAGCCTGGTTCCCAGTCCCACATCTGTCCAGGTTAATTATCTACCATCCTGCTAAACTGGTGCCAGAACTTAATTAAACATTCAGTCTCTGAGGCAGGGCATTTCTCCAGCTCAGAGTTTGGGCACAAGGACCATCACAAGGCAGTGGCAGAGCTGCTGCCTGACTTGCCTGCTCCAGAGAAGGGGCAGCTTTTTTCCCCCAGATGCTTCACCAGCAGCACCTGCACTGCCCTGGGCTTGCCAGCACTACGTGCTGGAGCTGCCAGTGTGGCTTCTCCCTGCTGAGCCAGAGAGGAGCAGAACTTTCCTGCTTCAGCTTAGAAATCAAGTGCAGGTGCTGCAGGGTTGTTGGGACACTGCAGAGGACAAGGCCAGCAGTGCTGGTGTCTGGTCCTGCTAGTGAATCTGTTTGCGTTAACTCTGCTCCTTCCACAGCTCTTGGTCCAAAATGTCTGCTCTCCTGGCACAGGAACTGGCCTAATCTCCCATAAGGAAGTGTTGACTGTGCAGCTGCCTTCCCAAATGCTACACTCAGATCAGTGACTGTGCTACTATTTTCAGCACTGAGCTGAGGACATCCCTTCTGGTGTAGATAAATTCTTTGTTCTGACATTTTTTGGGCTTTGCTCACGAATGCAATGGCCAGAAAGGCTATTGTCTAAATCACATTTTAAATTGTTTTAGTAAGATTAGGTGCTTTGGGGAATAGGCACATTATCTCTTTGTTCTCCCCTCCCCCTCCGACCCCCCACATATGCATTCAAAAGCACATATTGCACCTCTTGCTCTACAATTAAGCGTTTGGCCACCACAGTGTCCTGACCGTGTGTCTGCCAGCAACAAAAGACATGATTGTGCAAATTTCTTTTCTATTTGGCCCCACTTCTGCAGCTCTGAAACATCCAAAGCATCTCTCATGCAGCCCCCTGAGCTGCACAGTGCAATAAATAAAGCCATGTCAGCTTTTCCAAGGGTCTTATACTGCTACATAACCCTCCAGCATCCCCAGTTTGCTAATTCCCAGCACATCCACAAGCAGGAGAGTTTTCTTTTGTTACTACTGAAGCGTTGAATGGCACATAGGATAGGTAACAGGCATGGGCAGAAAGCTGGAAAACAAAGAACCTGGCAGGTCAGTCCATTGTTCAGTACTTCCCCTGTCTCCTCACCACCACCTCCTGCCTTTCCTAAAGCACAGGAAAATACATCCCCTCCCCAGCATACAGACAAGCCAAGAGCCTGGGCTTCTGCTGCTCTTTGTGGGAAATTACTTCAATCTAACTAATGACATTACAAGGAATGGGGTTTTTTCTCTGTTTAAGCCATATTTACATTTCAAAATACCTCTTGTCACATTGAGTTACAAGCCCTTGAAGTAGACTAAATGGGGACTGTTCCCTTTCCATGGTAATATCATCCCTCCTTAGCTGTCCCTGCACAGCTGAGATACATGTATTTATCATTTCTCATCTCTTCTTGGAAGTCCTTCCAGTCTCTGATCATTTCATTGCTCTTGTGTGACCTTTCCTCTGTTTTTCCTGTGTCTTAGACTCAACTGCAATAACAGCTGATAAAAATTGTAACCGTCGCAATGCTTAAATATGTTGCTGCTCCCATGGGTGCCTCTCACCCCTCCTCCTCATCTGTTGGTAGGAGGGTGTCTCCTGACAACCCAGAGGACTTTTTGTCAAGCAGGGCTTAATTCATGTTACAAAGCTGGCTTTATCAGCCTCTGCTGCTCTGGGCTGCGCTGCTAAGAGAGGAAGGAAAATGAACTCCCTGTCTGGTAAAAGTGCTCTCCATGACCCCAGCTCAGCTGCCTGACTGAGATGGAAATACAGACATAAAGACTGGCTCTCCAAGTAGCTTCATAGCAGACAAGAATAGTGACTCAGGGAAAACACTGCCAAGCTCTGCACTTAAAGTGTAACATGCAGTGATCAAACTGTGTACAACAGTGTTCCAGACAACTGCACTGGGGCTTCATTTGGCTCTATTTTGGGTGGTTTCTTTATCCCAAAGCTTGAAAAATAAAAAAAAAGAAAAAGAGAAAATAAAGAAAATTACTTAAAAAAAAAAAAGTTACTCTCTATTTTTCAGGGTGGTTTTTTTTGTACCGAATTCCTTCACATTCAAGGGGAAAAAAGGTGTCTGTGTGCTCAAACTGTCAGACACCCCTTATTTCAAAGGTAAAAGTAGCCATGGCTACATAATAGCTAAATGCTTCATGATCTAGACTCCATGCTCTAGTACATAGGTAGGTACACAAACAAAAATTCAGGCAAGATCTGCCATGGGTGACTATGAAGCATCAGCCACAAGACAACATCATGCAGGTTTCTGCAAGAGGGAATAAGGACCCTCACCAAATGATTCTGCTCTATTTTTGTTAAGCATGTTTTTAACTTCAACAGCTAAGTAACATACTGGCTCACAGCTGCTTTATTTAAAGTTTCATTGATCTTATGCTATTGGCAACTTATAATGAATACCAGACTCCATATTCCTAATATTTTCTGCGGAGACAGGCAGAAGTAAAACATCTAAAACAAGGCAAGCTTTCTTTGAGAAGCAACAAAGGGAGGGAGTCCCCCTCAAGTAGTAATATCCCCCTGCTCCCTCACCAGACTAAAAAGGAGACATATAAAAGTTTTAAATAATTTCTTTTTCTCAGTCATGGAACCCAATAATTAAAAAAAAATATATTTGGGACTTTAAAAACCAAAAAATCAAATTTTGTGTTTTTCAGAATTTCAAAGGAAACTGCATAAATTGCCCAGGAGGGCATCATATCTGGAGAATTTATTTACCTCAGTCACTAGACTAGGTGGCAGAGCACCTCCCTATGCCCCGAAAGATCATGTTTGGGTTGCAGCATGTCACCCCTGACACTGCTGGAGGGAGACTGGAAAGACTGCTTTCCCTTTCCCATTTGCATCCCTTCCTTACCCCCTTGGCTTAGGGTTAGCAGTTAGATACTGCTGGGTGGGTCTGTGCTCCTTGGGAAGGGTCAAAATGCAATGTTTATTGGCATCCTCAAACACACCAAAAAGTAGTCACTGGACTAAAATGAAGACGACTTCATACAAACACAGAACAGGGGAAAAAGCGAAGAAAGAAATGTTTAGTCTCTTGGGATCTCTCATAATTGTCCTTGCCAATTGCAGGGGGAAACTACAAGGCATTAATCCTTGCTTCTCAACTCACAGAGACCAGGACCAGCCCAACAAATGATAAACCAACCAAAACAGCAATACGTTTCATTCCCTATTGGCACTAGTAAGCAAGAAAACCTTATTCCAGCACCTCAGAGGTATCCCAGCACCGCGTGCCCCTGCATCCAGAGCCCTCCCACACTCCATTAAATTGCATTTTTATCACCTTGTTCCGAAATTCCTAATTCTGCTGTGAAAAGACAGCAAAGAAGAAAGTGAGTCTCCCTGTACTCTCCCAGAGTCTCCACTGACCTTTCTTATGCTGGGAACAGCAGGGCCTCTATTTGATACCCCAGGGCACAGCTCTGACTGGTTTATCTCAAACCACTTAGCCGCAGGGCAGAATGAGATGAGAGTGATTATGTAGCAGGTGTTACCCTTGGCATTAGGCTTCCATAATGAGGAGAATCAATATCTCTGAATCACCACTGCAGTCATTCCCTTCAGGCACAGCCTGCCCTGGAATAAAGGGGCTCTCCCTCGGGGTGACAGCTGGATTTCCATGTGCAGAACAAAGAGAAGCTCACAGCTAAAGCAGAGGTCTTGGAAGAAGACGAGTCAAAGGTGTCATTAAGGGCATTTGTTTCCCCACCTGCAGCAGAGCCTCTGGTGTGACCTAGAGAAGGTTACTTCAGTTTTCTGTTTTTTTTCTGCTCCATCAACAGGGACAGTGTGGGGCTACCCACCAAGATGCCACAAGGATAAAATTCCCGGTTACTCGTAAGGCTGTTGAAAAAAAGCACTAGAAGAGTGTAAGAGAAATACTGAAGAGCTTCAGTAACAAATTAACTATTTTAAGGCTTCCGGGAGAAAGCAGTTATTTGGAGCCGGGTTACATTTAAGGGGAAAACAGAGACTGTAGGGTGGTAACAATTCTGCCTGCAGAGCTGAACCCAGGATCATAATAGTGAATGGGGTAATATCAGACTGCTGACCTGTCACTAGTGGGGTTCTGCAGGGTTCTGTCTTAGGCCCTGTGCTCTTCAACATCTTCATAAATGACTTGGACACAGAACTGGAAGGGATACTGAGCAAGTTTGCAGATGATACAAAACTGGGAGGAGCTGTTGACTACCTCGAAGGCAGGGAGGCCCCACAGAGAGACCTCAGCAAATTAGAGGACTGGGCAAACACCAACCACGTGAAGTTCAGTGGGGGAAAGTGCCAGATTCTGCACCTGGGATGGGGTAACCCCGGATGTTCGCACAGACTGGGGAATGAGAGGCTGGCAAGCAGTGCCACAGAAAGGGACCTGGGGGCCCTGGTCAGTGGCAAGTTAAATATGAGTAAGACGTGCCCTGGCAGCCAGGAGGGCCAACCGTGTCCTGGGGGCATCAGGCAAAGCATCACCAGCCGGTCGAGGGAGGGGATTGTCCTGCTCTGCTCTGCACTGGTGTGGCCTCACCTTGAATATTGTGTGCAGTTTTGGGCACCACAAAATAAGAAAGACATTAAACTCTTAGAGAGTGTCCAAAGGAGGGCAATGAAGATGGTGAAGGGCCTGGAGAGGACGCCGTATGAGGAAGAGCTGAGGTTACTTGGTTTGTTCAGCCTGGAGGAGACTGAAGGGAGACCTCATTGCAGTCTACAATTTCATTGTAAAGGGAAGAGGAGGGGCAGGCACTGATCTCTTCTCTGTGGTGACCAGTGACAGGACCTGAGGGAATGGCCTGAAGTTGAGTCAGGGGAAGTTTAGAAAGAGGTTCATCACCCAGAGGGTGGTTGGGTACTGGAACAGGCTCCCCAGGGAAGTGGTCACAGCACCAAATCTGACAGAGTTCAAGAGGTGTTTAGATGATACCCTCAGGCACATGGTGTGACTCTTGGAGATGGTTGTGTGTAGGACCAGGAGTTAGACTCTGTGATCCTTGTGGGTCCCTTCCACCTCCGCGTGTTCTGTGATTCTGCGATAAATCTCCTGGAAACAGCTGTTACAGGGATATTTCTGCCATGGAGGAAAGTTGTGCAAGATTGGAGTTCTCTCACAGGTAGCCCTACACTGCCCTGCAACACCCAGGGACACGAACATGAGATGCAAACCCAGCATCATCACTCCTTGAATATGAGGCTTCCCCTTTTGGCTCCCTAGAAAACTCTGCTATTCTCAAATCTGACCCCTGGCCTTTTCAACATGAGGAGAACTTAAACTTGGGTTTAAAGATGAACATTATGTACTTTCTAAATGTGGGTAGCATGTTAGCTCCTCTTAAGGGAGGATCTGCCTGATGGGCACAGCTGATGCAGAAGCATATCCCACTGTGCCAGCTGCAGCCAGCAGCCTTGCCCAGTCCAGCTTACAGCAACCCCCAGCTGCCACTGACCTGTAAGGAAGGTCATGAACCATCACTGCCAGTTCTCCCACACATCCCTCTCCCCCCACCAACTGCCACTGAACCCAGTGAACAGGACATGTACCTGCTGCCAAAGTCTCCTTGGTGCTCTCCTGTATCCAGAGGATGCTCCAGGCCCCAGTGGCTCCCTCCTCCTTCCTTGAGAGCATCAGTCCTGCACCCAGTGGTGCCTGATCACCCCTGAGCTGCTAGGGGCTGCGGTTTGACACACATGGGGACAGGGAGACCCTGTCTGCTCCATGAAGTGGGTCCCCCAGCCTTAGGGGCCTGGAAGATAAATCCTGCATGCCAGACAGAGCTGCTAAACACAGTGTGGTCTCAAAACAAACCCTGAAAAGAACAGCCAGGAGACCTGAGCAGCATGTCTGGAGAAGCAGACAAGGAGACAAGGGTGTTTGTGCCTTGAATGCCATCATGCTGGCACCAGTCTGTTCCCTCTTGCCCCAAAGTCTGTCTTTTCTCCTGGATGTCACATGAAAAGCCTGAGCTGTGTCCCACAGATCCACCATGGGGATGGTGTGGGCCAGATGACAAAGAGCTGTCAAAGAACAACCACCTTATGCTGAGGTACACTCTGGGTGCTCAGCTCAGTCTGTGTCTCACTGAAGGTTAAGAGTTTGCTGGTAAACATCATCCTCCTGTAAAAGAGAAGAGGGAGAACTGGGAAGTCCATTGTGTGTGCTTCCCCTGCACCACTCTTGGTGCTGAGAGACCATTGTAGTTTTGCCCTGTGCCACAGCCGATGAGGGATGGAGATTGCAGTGTGTGCTGGCCAGATCCTGCTCTCCTCTCCCGTGGCAGCACTGTAAAGGGCCTCTGCATGGCCCTGGCAGGTGAGGAGAAGCACACAGACATTTGCTTTGTGAAGCACAGCGCTTGTTGGCGTGCAGCCTGCTGGCGTTCTCCTGCTTTTGGGAGAGCGAATCTGCATTTCACGGCACCCTTAAAAACAGGTCAGCGGCTGGGGGAGCTCTTAGTGCATGGGAGGGTCTCGGCAGGGGCAAATCCACTATACATCAAGGGATGATTTGATAAGGCAATCGTTCCACAAAGCTTTCCGATGGTGGCGCTGCATCACACGGCAAGGATCGATGAACTCCATCCTGTTAAAGGGTTAAACCACGTGGTTGTACTGGGGCTTTGTGTTCCTGGGAAATCCACCCTTTCAGAACATCCTGTTTGGGACTCGAGCAGTGTAGTTGCTCGGCTGGCAGGACACCTTGTGAAGGTAGAAGCCCATCTATGCCCTTTTCTGAAAAGTTTCTCAAAGCAGCATTGAGCGGGATCCTTTCTCGAAGTGGAGATGTTCCTGCGTGCCTCGGCCTTTTTGCCGTTCAGGCAAAAGGCCAACTGTTAGGGAAGACTGCCCAGACCACCCACCTCACGCTGCCTTCCCTCAGAGCTTGCCTTCCACAGTCATTTCTCATTGCCAGAGGTGACAGATCACTTCCAATGTGTCAAGAAGGGCACATTCCTGGCTGCCAGAATTGCTGTGGCGGGACACCATGGCTCAGTGAAAAACTAATAATTTAAAAACAATTCCCGAAGGCCAGTGACTCCCATGTGCATGCACAGGCCACAGAGCTCCAGCTTTGCTGTGGTAAAATTACAGTAAAATCAGCTTGTTGTGTAGGTATAATTTTAGGAACAAATGAAAAGGGGTAGGTGTCACTCCTTCCATTTTCTTTAACCTAGCTGTTCCTCCACAGAGGATAAAAATCATGTACCCGAGTATATAAAAATCTCACATCTTTAAGGACTGTACTTTGAGCAAGTCGGCCAAAAGGACATCGTCTCACCTCCCCTCCCCTATTAACACTACCAACAGATTTCCTTAAAAGAGAGGAACATTCATTACTACACTTGCCTAAAAGAGCAACATTACCATAGGTCTTTGAAGCAAAGCAAACATTAATGACAGTAACCAATAGCAATGGACCGTATATCGCACTAATAGAACAATGGGTGTCTGTTCCTCTGCAGTTTCTGCTTCTGCCATCCTCCCAGTGCAGCACAACTAAACAGAAAAGAGCACAGCCTGCACCCAGCCTCAGCTCTGCATTCAGACGAGCACTGTCTACGCCCATGTATTTGTAAGATCTCTCTAATGTCTCCTATACTGTCCTGCTACCCACTTGGGATTATTATTTCACCAGTGAGAGCTATCTGCCCTCAAAAAATAGCATTCTCTTCCAATACATACTGTTCTTACATAGACTCCAATGTTATTAGCCATTTATATTTACCCCTTCTTCTTCTGAAATCCATCAATACTATACATGATGTCTTTAAACCTTTTCCCATTGTTAACAACTTGGCCGGTCTCCCTTGTCTTACTGTTCCCAAGGGCCCCACCCATGACAAGACAACAGGTCCAGGTGGCACTCGAGTGACCACAGCCCTCCCAGAACAGCCCTTGAACCTTGGACCTGGCTTCATTCCTTATACAGTTCTCCATGCAAGCACACCCAGGGCAGCCTTTGCTTCCGAATTTGGAAACAGATGATCCTTCTCAGACTGCACCCACTCTGTACCTCCCTTCCCCAAGCCATTTGAGCATCCCTAGCTTTACCTTCATCCTGATCTTCCCATGGAAGGCATTGTAATATATTGATTAATGGTCTGAAAGATTTCCAGTCCACAAGGCTTAAACAGCTAAAAAAAAGAAAACCACAAAAAATTATAGCTTCACTTCAAAAGAATTTTTTTTTAATTTAGAAATGCAGTTATATACATAGAACAATTAAATTAAACTTTGTACAAATATTAAAATACTATCTTCACACCCACTGCAATGTACAGGATACCAGAAAATACATATAAAATAAAGCAAAATAAAATCGAGTGACATCCTGCACAGCATCAATTATGGTTTAAAGTTCCACATATATATGGAGTACCATTCTGCAAATAATTCCATAGTGGTGCAATTCAGATAAAAAGAAAACACACAGGAGAGAAGAAAGGATTAATGCACAAAGGCAATCAAGCTCCCCTTGCACTTGCATCAGCAACTACCAGCAACCTACCCACCGCATCATAGGACATCTGCTTCACAGACAACTTCACTTTGTTTTCTTTTTGGAAGAAAGCAAATTTGAGAATCTGAACATTTTCCAGCACAACTCAGTTGCCTCTGTCCTTGCTCACTCAAGGACAGAAGCAAAAGCAAAGCTTGTGAAAAGCATATGCAGAGCATCAGTAGAACATGTTCTGGTGGGTACACAGATTTGAACATCTTCTGCAGAGGGTCGAATTTGGAAGCAGCGCTGATCACAGGTCCCTGAAGTGTGGGAAGTGGCTTGCTCTGTCCTGGTATGGTAGGACTGGAAAAAGGCTTATTTCCTGTATAAAAATACATCTTAAAATGAAGCCTGCTCTTTGCACTTTCATAGCATATCATAGAGAATAAACGTTTTCTAGCAAAGTCCTTCTGCAAACAAAGGTTTTCACAAAGAGCAAATTCGATCTGCCGTTCCCTGGTAAGGGCTGAAGGGTGAGGATGGGGTGAGGCAGGATGTGCAAAACAAATGGGATTTATTGCCTTTATATACAAAAAAACAAAGTGAAATTTATTTAAATAGTTATCTGGATAGAGTAATAAGGCAGGTTTTTTTTTTAAAACTGCTATCAGAACAGTAAAACATTTTGCAAATACGTTCTAAAAAGGTCAGCAAGGACATCTCAGAGTGTCCAAACAGTTGAACATTACTTTTTCTTATAAAGCAAGCGTGCTGGTGTATGCTAAATTATCTAACATAAGCACAAGCTTCCTTAGAACCTGGTCGTGATTGCATTAGCTCATTAGCCTGCAGCATACCTCTGTTTTCAGTACAGCTCTTCCTTAGACCCCTCCTTGCATTCCCTTTTCTGTGCTGCAAATGACTTAACCATACCAGATGATTTCCAATGGCTGAGCCTGTTGCTCTCTTAACCTCACTCCTCAGTAACGACCCAAGTCACCAACCTCCGGGAGCACCTTAGGATGTTTCCTCCCAAAACGTGTGGAACAGTTCTTCCTAACACACCTGAGTTCTCCACACACTGAAAGACCAAATAAAGGCTGTAGATGCATTAAACTATTTACCACACCAGAGCTGAAAGGCCAAGGAGAAACCGCCAGGGAGATGTCCAAGGGGTGAAAAGCAGCCTGCTTGCTGAGTAAGCATTCTGCTACACAGCTCCTTCCCTGGTGGTTAAAGATAAAAATGCATTAAGCTCTTTCCCTCTTTAACTCCTGAAGTTTTAACTCGGCAACAACTCCACAGGCTCACATGCTGCAGCACATCTCTCCTCCTGACTTCATTTTTACCTCTTCTGCAGTTACGGGTGGGGAGACGCAAGCTATTCAAAACCACAAACACCCCTCTCTCTCACCAGTGCCACTGGCACTCTTCAAGGTGACAGGAGGCTCTGACAATTCTAGCTGTCTCATCCTTTCAGGTAAGCTTCATGATGCAGATCCTGACAGGAGACTGTCCCACTTCCCCACAGATCACTGCCAGCTTCACTTTCTGGCCCTCTCAGGCTGGTCCAGTTCTGCAACACTTGGGCTGTAAGCACTGCGGTAGGTTGCATTTATTTTTTCCAAAAACTATGCAACTGAAAGGGAGCAAGAAGGTTTTCTATTGCACATAATATCCTGAATTTCTGAAATGCCCTTTTTCCCCCAACCTATCAGACTCCAAAAACAACAGAAACCTTTAAAATAAGTGCTATTTTTATTTTTCCCAATAAAATTAAATCGTTTCAACGTTCTTGAATATCACAGGATCCAGCATGTATGACAGAGCATGAGATGATTATGTTGGGAGTGTTAAGTAAGTAAAAATGCCTCCCTTTGAAATGTTTTGTCAGATGTGGGTGGGGAACAAAGGGTGCAGAGACTGTGGCCCCATCAAAAAGAAAAAAGAAAAGAAAAAAAAAGAAAAATAATTTACTGTGTTACATCTTGCAAGGCTGAGCCCCTGTGCTCCCCATCCACCACACTGAGATCCAGGCTGCATCTACCTTTGGCAAAATCCAAAGAGAACACATTCTTTGCTCAGAGATAATTAACACTCCTGAGACAGAGTGAAGTTCACGTCTGAGGGATCTTTAAGCTTCAGCGCTTGCTCCCATAAGTAAAGACAGGACTGTGCAATGTAGGTTTTCCTGTATCCTGTATCTCTGCCCAAAAGACTTCCCAATCCTTCAGCTTCTGCAGAATTAAACAAACATGAATAAGTAATGATCACTTGATTATCAGTAAAGTGAGGCCTTGCTCTCCTATGGCCTTGAAAAACCTGTCAGACATCTCTTGGGTTCCTCCCCAGCTGTTTTACCTCATTTTATATGAAGCTGAGGACGTGGGCAACAGCAACGTGATGCCCCCAAACTGTTTTCCATGTTCTGGCTTGCACAGGTCCATGGGACCTGTTCCCACAAGTGTCAGTGCAGGGGACAGAGCTCTTCTGCAGAAGCTGGAATCTTCTTATGGTGTTACCAAGCAGCACAGCACAGACTGGCCTGGGAGCTGCTGGTTTACCCTCGACAAGCCATCAGAAGCTGCCTGTTTATGCCTGATCACAAGAGTTACACTTGCATATTTGCCTCCACCTCCGCATTTCCCCTGCTCCTTAGAAAAGCCATTTCCAACAATTTTTATAAATTAAACAAAATTGAAGCGCTCCCTCTTTGTGCAGCTTGCTTCCTTTTCTTCCCCACCCAAAACTGAATTTTCTCTCCCAAGCTGGGAGCTTTGCTTTACAACAGCAGAGAGGACGCAGGACCACACAGTATGTGTTTTCTGCTGGTGGTGCAGATGCTTGTCCAGATCAAGGCCAGGCCTTGGGATCAGCTTCCACCTTCTCCCACCAACCTAATGCTAACACTGGGTTAAAGCACTGCCCCTTGCAGAAAGGCAGCACATTCCCAACTTCTACACCTTGAATTGCTGAGAGTCACTTTGAGCAGACAGGACCTTAAATGCATAAACAACAACCCCTGCTGAGCTGGCTAGGCAGCAGGAGAGAAGTCACATAGTCTTTCCTCCACACTCCCTTACCACTACTCTAGCTCAATCCTTCCATCTGCCCTGATAAACCAATGAATGAGAATTTGCTCAAGATTAGACCATTTCTAACATGAGAGTAAAAAAACTAAATACAATCATTCCCATGCTTATTTTCTAAAATTCCAATAGCAGATGTGTAAACAACATTTGACCTCTACAGTGCTTGAAGCTCAGCCCACTGTAAAATGACATGGGATTTTCACCATCCAAATGGAATAAAAAACACCTAAATCACCCAAATGGGATTTATCAAATCCTTGTATTAATGCAAGGTAACATGAGCCATAGGGAAGGAAGTTTAAAATGCTGTATTTTTAAATTAACATCTCTCTATAACAAGGATAGGGAAAAAGGATTCTTTCATCCAAAAGCACACACTGTCCCACGTATCCTGGGATATAAAAGCTATTTGGGAAGAGGAACAGCAGACACATAGCTGGATACTATGGCCAATCCCCATTTCCAGGAACTGAAGCTAAGCCACAGTAACTTTATAGGTAAAGATGTTGTGTCACTTTTGTCAAGTGCTGTAATGGTTTGTTTCTGTAGCAACAATGATGAGGATGGTAAGGATCGTAAACCAAAATCAAAGTAGCAAAGACAACATCCCTATTTACCTGTATATTACCACATGATGTGTAAGGCCATGACATTTTGCTCCTTCAACTCAAAAATTTAGCAGCTTGTCACAGGGCAAACACTTCCCTGGTTACTTCAAGACAATTATGACAAGGTACATGCATCTAAGAAGCCAACTCTTCTTGCTGAAACCAATCCCATGGAACAGTGTTCAGACCTCCCCAGTGAAGAACCTCACAACCACCCTGATGTTTCTGTGATTGGACTACATATCCCAGACAAATGTGGCTTCAAGCAGAAACAGAGTCTTCTTAACAGCAACCAGGATATTCTGACCTGCTGCATATAACTGAGGGAAGGTGGGGTTGGGGTGGCAGAGGTATACATATTTTTGAATTTTCTTTTCCCTACTACCAGAACTTGAAAACAATCCTTAAAATTTAGGTTCAGGAATAAGCTATGGTGTTTTCTAGCACTACTGTTAACACAGTCAACCCTCCCTCACACCAACTGGCTGGCACTATATTTAGGAGAGACTTTACAAATGCTGCTTACCCCCAGCCACAAGGAAGGAGCCCTTCCCTGGGCCCACTGGAGCCCTACAGGATAAAACAGCAGACCCTTGCTGTACAAAGCTAGGAAGATACACTAGCCTCTGAGATGGCAACTACCATCTCAAGTACCAAAGTACCTACTGTGGCTGCAAAGGGAATTTGGGATTATACCAATGGCACTAGGTATTTGCTACCTATAGGCATTTTTAACATTTTCAAAGACCTGAACTGCTCCCAGTGTGCTACACCTGTAGAGAAGGAAGGAGGAGACAAAAGTAATTTTC
Source organism: Empidonax traillii (assembly GCF_003031625.1). Lineage (NCBI taxonomy): Eukaryota > Metazoa > Chordata > Aves > Passeriformes > Tyrannidae > Empidonax > Empidonax traillii. Next base: position 2,158,222 of record NW_020955249.1, read on the forward strand.
AGAAATGGACTTCTGCAGAGATGGGGACAGAGGGTATTCCTACATGTTGGACTTCTCAGCCTTCAGCGCTCTAGCAATTCTCAGTGAACTGTTACTGCACGGCTAAGTTGTCACACAGCCCATCTCATTTGAGGCGCTTCTACACATGACAACTTGCCCCTTAACTGGGATCCCTCCCAAGCCTCATTTCAGTCCCAGTGAGGCATTTTGTCCTCCCCTGTCACAAAGAGGATGCTGGAAGAAGAGCCTATATAACATATATATGTATATTTAAACTGTGTCTGCACCCAGCGAGCAAGCGGGTTTAGCCCCTGCTCTCTGGGCAGCAGAAGGGCTAGAAAGGCTGCTAAGCTGCAACAAGCCGGTGTGAGAAGGAGAAAGGCACAAGAGAAGAGCAGCTCTTCAGAGACTGCTGTCAAACATCTGGCTGGGGAAGAAGAGAAGAGAGCTCAAATGCACTCTGTTCCTTGAGCCCCTGATGCTGATGGAATGGGGAAGCCAGCACTGCACCAACTTCACTGGTGCATCCAGGAGGCAACCTGGCGACATCCTTTGGATCTTCAGCTGAGGGCATCTCTTCTTGGAGGTATCCAGGGTACGGCTCGCGAGGACAGGGAAGACCGCACAGAGTGCTTCTGTCCCAAAGGCAGGGGCAGGGGAAGAAATCCAAGATGGAGAAGGCTAGACAAACACAGCAGACCTCATGCTTCCTTTAATAACGGAATATCTGAATGGTAGGGAGAAAAAAAAAAAAAAAAGAAGAAAAAAGTCAAAGTTCTGCAGTTTTAACACATACCAGAAAAACTACTGTTGAAAGCAAGATAGGCTCCCACTTCCATAACATGATAATGCACTGGTCTCCCTGTCATCACCACGCAGAAGTAGGGAACTATGGAGGACTCTGCTTCAAGCTGCCCCCGCAAGTGGGACCATCACCAGCTCCAGCCTGGAGAAACTGTAAGGACAGAGACTCCATCACCACGCTGGGTGTCTATCTGGTCCTGCATTACCCTACTGCACAAAATATTTTCTTAATACCAAATGTGAATCTGTCAAGTTATAGTTTGTGGCCATTGCCCCATGTTATATCATCTGCCTGATAAGAGCTTAGCTCCACAGTCTTTCCAACTCTCCATTAAGTAACTGTAACTAATTGTTGGTTTGGCCCTCAGATGCTTCTTCACTAGATGAAATAAGCCCATTTCCCTCAGTCACTCCCCACAAGCCCCTTGCTATCTTGGCAGGCTTCCAACACAGCCAGCCCAATTTCTTCACATATCTCTTGAACTGAGGGTTCCCACAACAAGATACAATATCCCCAGTAAAGCCTCATCACATTACTTAAGGGAAGGTAGTAACTTTCCTTAAGAACGACAGTTTCTCTCTTTCCCATGACCTTATCAATCTTACAGTCCTTAAAATGCCAAAGATATGTTTTTCACTCTGACAAGGATGGTTGGAAATAGAAGGATCACACCTGCCCTTATCTAACTTGAGGAAATGCAAACTTCTCCAGCAGCTGCAGCTTTCTCACCTCTGAGCCATAAGCACAAGTTTTACAGTGGTCTGCTGGAAGGGGCAATCTGCTACTGCAGAAAAAGCCTTAGAAGCAATACATGTTTCCAAGATAAAAATGACATAGTGACACAGGAAACATCCTTTAGTTTCTACATGGCAGACAGTTTTTGTTAAGCTTCACAGTTGGATTTCTGCTGCTTATGCACTTGAGGTTTAATGCCCATCTTGGGATATGTTGTTATTTCTGCACTTAGGCAGAAATACCCTTAAACTGGTTTTACTGCCAGAGTTCCAGATGGCATTACTATGGCTGTAGGGCTTGACACCATGGAAAAGGGAAATTCTGCCCTGAGCTATCTACAAGCCATTTACATTTCTTGCCTAAGACACAGCAGTGTCTGCAGAAGCTACACCTTCACATCAGCTCTGGCAGTGCAGAGCCACTCCTTCGTGGCAGCATGGAAGTGAGGAAAGTAGGATGTACTGACCATTTAACACACTCGCCCCTCAGCCCTGTACAGTAAGTACAAGCACATCCCTTTTAGCTCTTCTTTCTTGCTAAGGCTATAGCACTGTATGCACTGTGGCATGAAGCTGCTTACTAAAACAGGCCAAAAAAGGAAGCCCAAACATCACAAAGGGTTTGTATTCTAAGCGTGTCCTCCCACTCCCACCAACTTAGTTTCTATACAGTTATTTTACTGCTTTTGCACTATGATGCTGGAGGCTGGATTTCTCTGCAAAACCTTTGCTAAAACAAGAGTGAGCAGTAGACAATCTTTCTGAGACTACTCTGGTCTCCCAGTCTGAGAACACTGAATTCTTCAAAGGAAGATAATAAATACTGCTTATATGCCTAAGTTGTGAAATATGCCATGGAGACTGGGACACTTCTTTTCAAAAGCTGCTCCAGTGGCAGATGCATATAGGGTCATTCCTAGGTACTCAACTGCAGAACCTACTCTTAAAAGTAAACACTCATTTAGTGTCTCTTGCTCAAGTCACATACCATCTGTGTATTCCTCAGAGGAAGTGAGTGATAAAAGGCTCTGTATGTCACTGCTTTCTGAATCTTGGACCTCTTTGTGTACAGGTCCACTACCAGCCATGCCAGCTACCCAGGAAGAGGTAGCAGCCTGATGCACAAGAACAGTTTCAGAGCGCTGAGAGCTACTGGCTTCACAGAGTCCAGAACGTCCAGGGGCTTCATCTTCTCTTCCAAAGCTATTGCGAGCCCCTTGGTCCGGCTGCTGCATCTCTCCGGGTCCATTCTGTCCAGCTCCCTCTGAGAGCACAATCTGCACCCGGGAGTCCGAGTGTGGAATGCAGTTCCCTGTGCTGCCATACACTGCTTCTTCATAGGATGGCAAGGCCACTTGGACGCCATCCACCATGATAGATACCTGATCTCCAGACACACCTTGGTCTCGCCTCAAAAAAAGAAACAAAGAGGGAGGAGGAGAAAAAAAAATAAATTAAGTTGAGCATTTATATTATTATATATGTGTTAACAAGTAACTTTGTTAACAAGTTACCTACAGTTACGTGCCACAGCAGAACTCTAATTCTCAGCATTGACTTATTGAGGGGAGAGCAGACAAATATGAATGGTGGTTTAACAAGGTCAAGCAAGTATAGTCTTGCAGGCCTGCTGTGAATTGACATTAAAAACAAGCAGGGGCTGTGATTCACAGCACCTGATGGATTTAGCAGCAAGAGCTAAAAAGGTTACAATGCTTCCACCCTCACCTACCTTCATAGCTGAATTTGACAAAGGTCATGAGTCAGAGCCTTGTGCTGTTGGCAAAGTGCTCTGACCACGGCTGATTTCAGCTTGATACACTGCTTTATTCCACAATACCCAGCACTGTCTGTTCTGCCGCCTCTGTTGCTGGCAAGATAATGTCTGGCAGGGTGGGGAAGACAGCTCTAGCACAGCGTGAATCACCAAACCTCATGAGGCAGAGGCCTGAGAGTACGTTTCTTTTTTCCAGTGATATGGACTTTTCCAGAAAAGGGCAGACTCCAGGGCCCCACCTCTCAACCTCCCCACTGCTGGAGTGTCCGCAGTGGCTTTGCTGACCTCAGCTGTCAGCAGTGTTATGGCTGCATCCCTCCTCTCATCCACAAACCCAGGCCTGGAGGGTTCTCCTCCCACAGAAGGGAAGGATGGCAGACTTGCATGTGTATCTAATGAGCAGTACTGCCTAAATTCAGGTCCATAGGACCTCCAACAGACTGGGGGAGACGCAGATATGTATACCCAGACACATACTTCAGTAGCTATGCAAAGCTAGAAGAGGCAGCAGACTGATCTATAGCCAGGCTAATAAGGATCATAACTGTTTCCACTCAGAATCAAGGGAAAAACACAAGGAAGCCACACCTTGGGTGGAATATAAGAATGGGTACTGGAGGTGACTATCGCAGACCAGCATTTCAGACTACTGCTGGACTAGCAGTATGGTAAAGTAAGTCAAGTAGGATGGGGCAGAGATGTCACTGAGACAATTAAAATAGGAACAAAGAAGCAAGAGGGGAGTTTCTGCTGCAAAGAAGCAGGTGCTCTGAGGCCCTCCAAACCCCAGCTACACTTACCTGCTATGATGGAACGACTTCAGCTTTGGCTGTAGCAAAACAAACAGCACAACTAAGAGCAGAATCAGGGCAACAGAGCTCGCTGTGGAGGCTACTATGGATAGCGTGGGTACTCCAATTGTCGGAGGAGAGTCCTTTTCTACAAAACCAAAGGGAACACAAGGTAAAACAATCCACTTCCTTAAATAACTGCCACAGAGAAGGAAAAACATCCACATTGCCTGCTCTCAGGAGTTACACCTGGGTGCCCATGTGAGGAGCCCAAGTTTCCTATATAGTCAAGGTACACCAGCTATCTCAGTTCACATCTCCAGCTGACACCTCTCTGTAAAGGGAACCTAAAAAAAAACATGCACATGTTTTACCCTTGGAAAGATGGCAAACAGAAAAGCAGTGCAAGCAGGCCATGGAAACTGACAGATGGTGCTAAGGGTCACGTTATATATAGATCTGGCTGAGCAAAAGCTAAAAAAAAGGTGTCCATGTCACCAGCAAGGCAAATAATTGTTTAACACAATAAGAAGGATATTTTAGGCTGAATAACAGAAAAAAAATCTCCAAATAACAGTTTTTCTTGACTAATGTAACAGCCTCACAAAGCAGGGTAAAAGTCACCTGGCTGGGTATAATTAAGACACAGCAAGTATTCACTTTCTCTCTCACACAAACATATGCAAGAGAACAGAGAGGGAAGGCAGATGTTACTTCAGGATGCCAAGATTTCAGTGTTAGACACATGTGCCCTGTTCACATTACTCCCTCCTACCCTTCTGCAGCTGTACTGGGGTGACAGAGAGAATGGCCTGGTGGTATTGCTGAGCACTGCATGTCATGCCCAGAATGCTACACTAGTCCCTTCACCTCCCTAGAGAAAATAAATGTCTGTATGTGTTGCTTCTGTCCCTAATTTATGTTTTTGGTAGAAATCTGAAAAGCCTCACCTACTCATCAGCAAATACTATTGTCCATTTCACATTCAGGACATTCTCATTTATGCAATTCCTCTTTTCTATATTCAACACATTCTTCAGGAGCACAGGTCTCAAACTGCAGAGGGAATTCAAGACCCATGCAAGGAGGAATGAGGGAAAGAGCAACAGGTAAACAGAAAGAAAAAAAAAAAAAAGCTGGAAAACCATTGTTTTTAAGCCTACAGCCTGAAATCTATGCCCAAACCAGGCATTTAAGCTGGAAAGCCAGTGTGAAATTTTTTGCATCATCCCTTGGGGTGAAACCTACTGGCTTCATTGTTTTGAACTTATTTCTCTGAAATTTTTTAAAAGTAGCTTGACCAGGGAAAAAACCCCAGTGACTGGCACATTTTTCCCTATAGCAAATAGGGTTGAGTAAGGATTTTAATTTTCAGCATTACACAGGATACTTTGAGTATGCTAACAGGAATGAGGGTATGCAAATAGAGATGCTCCATTTTCAGCATCAGTACATGATGCTGTCAAATTGCTTACTACCCAGGGTACACTCCAGAGCATTCAGCATCTCATGTGCTGAAAAGATGCTCACTAACCCATTTAATAATCTGCCAAAAGGCTATGGGACTGACAGGCTCAGAGCTACACAAAAACATGTGATTACTGTTCTATATGGAGCAGGTAGAATCTCACCTTACCATTACCAATCTCTTTAAGACCTACAGTCTTTCTCTCTAGTGTCTCCCACCTCCTTCTCCTTTTAGCCCTGTGAATGATACCCACTCTCTGACCCTTACCAGTTGATTCAGAACTTGTATTGTGAAAGCAATGGCTTTTTCACTGAGTCAGATGTTTGATGCATCATATTTTTGGTAAGGCCACTGGACCTTCAAGATGCTAAAGAAATCTGAGGGATTTCTTCTCATCATAACACAATTCTTCAGCTAGACCAAGTGCCACCATGCAGGAGTGCTACCCAGGGAATACTACCTGCAATAGCACAGCTTTGTTCTCCAGCCTGGGTTTAGCAAGGGGAAGGGGGAATCACTGTGGAAAGGAAGCTTATGTTGAATTTGAAAAGCCTCTTTAGTATCTAATTGCTGCCAGGTAAACTCCCAGATCCCTTCCTTACACATCATACCAAGGGGCTATTGCGGTGGCTGTGGCAGAGACACTGAGGAGACAGTGTCTTTGGGACAGGATATTCCAGAGATCAGATATGCAGTGAGCTCCATAAAGAGCCTGAAGAAAGTACTTTTCTGTTTCCTTCCAATTAAGCTAACACATTTTGCTTTATGTATTATGAGACTTAATTCCAGAGTGTACATCTTGCTGACTCAGGATGGTTGAGAAGTAAGGCTCTATGAACAAGCCAAATCTGAAGAGGGGAGGGAGTTCCCCCTTTACCCAGTATACCCACTTTTAAAACCAAAAGGGTCATAGCAAAATTAAGAGTGGTATGATGAACGTTATGAACATTTTCCTGCAAAACTTTTTGCTTTCCTGCTTTGATGGAGGAATTCCTGTTCAGCTTTGAGAGAAACACAAAACAAAAGCTGTCCACTTCCATCTGGAGAGAAGCAGAAATCATTTGCCAGCAATGTCCTTTCCTGCCAGTACAGTGAAAAGGAGCACCATCGAGCTCTTTGCCACAAGAAGCCAACAGTTACTTAACCTGTTTGCACAGAAGACCGACTCCACATACTCACACGCACATGTGGACAGATGGCTACACCACTGAGGGAGACGTATCATCAAACCCATCAAGCAAAACCAGACAGCATGGAAAATGCTTCAATCAGGGCTTCCCCCCTTTCTGGGACAACAGCCATCAAAATAAGAGGCTCCACATAAATTACAAGTTGCCTCCTTTGTACTCCTTTCCATGGGTTGTTTCCTTGTATTAGGGACTCTAAGTCTGCATCTGATGGGCTGTTACTGAAGAGATATTTTCAATGACGAGCTGTGACTGTGAGCTGCGAAAATTGTTGAAATTGTTGGAGCAACATGAGACAGCAACATGGACTTCCTCGGTGTCACACTGACTAAGTATTTAGGGATAATCTGAAGTCAGTGCAAGGACAGTTCTAGAATCAGGGAGCACTCACCTGGGCTGAGCCTGCAGCTGACTTCCATGGCTGGGTTCCACTCTCCATTCTTGCACGTCAAGTATTTATAATCTCCTTTCAGCATGTAGCCTTCAACGCACAGATATTCTATGACACTGCCTGAAGTCAGAGGGTTGTTGCAGGGGCTAGGGTGGCATTTATAGCCTCCATTCTCAGGTTGTGGTGGCTGGGGACAATCTGGAAAAAAAGAAAGCATCATGAAGGACATGTCAGAGGAAGACACCTGTTACAAAATATACATGACACATAGGCAGACTTCTACCAATGAACACCAAATAAATTAAACTACTTAAACCAAGGAGAAAAACTGTTGCACAGTGACAGAGAACATTGCTCAGTTTCACCTCTGACATGTCTTCCGTGATTGCTAGATACTGCTTGTTATCTCGGTAGTACAATATAGTTGGCAGGCACCACTCTGGTGATACTTTTGAACGGTGACACAGAGATTCCATGAGAGAGGCCCAGAAAATCATTGGTGCTATCTTTTCCCCACAGCACTTTCACTGAAGACTGGGGAAACCTTATAACCAGGCTTTCCTACTAGCCTGACATGGAAAATGCATGAGACTTCCTACTGAAATGAATGAAGAATGCAAAAATCCCTCTATGGGATTTTTACTATGGGTACACTGTTAAGATACAGAGCTACCCCACCACAAGACACCTTGGAAGCCTGTAAACGCACACTGATTCTGGCTATTTTACAGAGATATACCAGAAACAATATGGGGAACAGAGCTTTTCTGCAGTAGGAAGAATTTAATCGCTGAAAGGGTGGTCAGGCATTGGAATGGGTTGCCCAGGTAAGAGTGGAGTCATCACAATTCCTAGAAGTGTTCAAGAAATGACTGGGCATGGCACTTAGTGCTATGACTTAGCTACATGGTGTTGTTCAGTCAAAGGCTGGATTCGATGATTTCAAGAGGTCTTTTCTAGCCTTAGTGATTCTATGATTCTATTTGAAGACAAATATTCCAGTCCACTTTTAAAAAGGAATTAATTATATTACAAAAACATTTCTAAAAGACCTCTGTTTACCTATGTGAACTCTGGAATGCTGAAGGCACTTCACATTCCTCCTTGCACCTCCACTATCCTGACTAGTGGGTGTAGACATAGCACATGCCAGAAATTTTCATGTAGAATTTTCAATAGCCATTCAAATAAAAACAACAAATCAAAAAAGAAGAAACTGCACCGAAAATAGAGTATTTGTATTGCTCAGAACTTCCTCTCTCCTGGCAGGTCACAGTGACCCTGCAGAACAGTGCCAATACCTCCTCCCACTGATGATATGCATCTGCCTGACTGAAAGATGGAGAATCCAGATTTTTCCCTTTAAGTCCACATAAGCTTCTTAAACTGCATAAAAAAAAAAAATAAATAAATCATAGATCCCTCTCGAGATCTTCTGGGGCATGGAACACCAGCCAACTCACTCACCATGTTCCATCACAGCATGTTGACTGAAGCCTGCCCTTAAACCCCAGAGCATGAATTCCCATGTTCTGCATCTAAATGTCCCATTTACTGCAGGACAAAACCATGAGAAACAGATGGGCAAAGTTCAAATAACTAGATTCTGGGCAAGACTTAAGAAGCAAAAGAAAACTTGAGATTCATTCACTGTGGAAAAATTTGCTACATTGCTGCAGTGCAAGTGACCCTGGAACCTAGTCACACGTGAATGCAGCATAGGTAGTGCCTTGTAAATGCCAATAAACCCCAATATGAAGTGCTGAGCAAAGCCAAAAACCCTCTGGTGTGAGTTCTGCCAGTTTTATAACTGCAATTCAATTTACTTCTTGAGAAAAGGTTAACAGGGGTCTAAGCAGTAGATTTTCAAGAAGACTTTGTTCTTGGGGAGATTTATTCTTAAATAAGCTTCAGAGAAGCCATTGCCCTATGCCTCATAAGTATTAACTATTACCTCTTCTATGTTTCTTTATCTTTTTTTTTCTGCAATAATTTTGTAGCCAATTTTTAACCCTTCACCATGAGGCTAAAACTTGCTTACACTTTAAGCCTCTCCAGCACTTAGGAGTAGTTGAGATCAGCCAAAGCAACAGATTAATGGCACACTTCACCTTCAGGCACAAATGCCCTGATTCATCTGCAGCCCAGCAAAGAGGTTTCTTCTAAAGTGCAAGCACCCATTTGAGCACCAGAGACATTGTTAACAGTTTAACATGTACCTCTCTAGACAATGGTAGAGAGCTGTGGATAAAAGCCACTGTTGCCACAGCAGTTGCCAAAACTCAAGAGCAGAGAGGACAACTTCCCTACACCTTTTTATACCACGGTAGGTATCTGGAATTGCTTGGGAGCCACAAACAGCATCTTTCTGCTAACCGATTGCAGCAAACAGCTCATTCCCTCTGTTCCCCCTTCTCCTGAGCTGCACCCATGTGTGAGCCTGGCCACTGTGCCAGGAGCCCTTTTGCACATGGTAGCAGCTCATTGTTCAGTTCCCCTTCTATCATAAAGTGCCACCTTCACTGATGGGGTTTCTGAGTTATGTTCAAAAAATCAGCACCCAACAAGAAACAGGCACTCATTTATATTGCAGTAGCACTCTCAAAGGCTTGGAAATACCAAAACATCAGGCCCTTGCAGAACCCTAACTTGGCCTCCTTACGCAAGGGCTTCAGGCCATGCACAGCTATGCAACTGCAAACTGGTTCCCTCCTCACCCCCACAGGCCACTTGGCACATAAAAGGAGAGAAGCAGCTGATAGGTGTGTTCAGGCACTTGTCCTTGACTTGTTCTCTTAACAGGGAAAAGAATTAGTCACCTCTTCTTCCCCCTCCTCCAACCTTCACTTGCCATCACAGCATCCAAGAGTGATGTATTTTAAAATGTCACCTGGACTGTGACAGAAGAACACTGTTTATGTGCTGAGGAAACAGATAAAAAAGGTCTGGATGAGGTAGCCAGAACATAAACACCTTCCATCCTCAACATGATTGAGCTGATCCTGAACTGTCCTTTGCAGGGCAGCCTCAGGGGAACAAAGCATTTCAGAGCCTGCAGCTTTGGGAAGGTCTACTAGACAGTGCTGATGGAATTAAAAATTGCTGAAGCTGACCCAGGCAAGGCTTGGGTGGGTATGATGGACTGGTGGTGCCTGAAAAACTGAGAAAGTCAAACACCTCTGCTTCCTGTTGGATCTAGCATCTCTGACAGAACACAGCACCTTTACAAATCAGTGCCCAGTACAGCAACACAGGCACCCAGAATGCTTGGGAAAGACAATGCAGGTTTCCACTAGAGTCACCTGTTCCTACAGTAAGTAGCCTCAGCTTTCACATGCTCCATGATGCATTTCTTCAATTGCCTCTGTATGTGCACTCCAAACTGGAGCTAATAGAAGAAAAGGTACGAGTCTGATTCTGCACAACCCTTTGTATCACCAGCAGCAAAGCTTATGCCTCAATTTTGCAGCACTGGTATATCCACAGCAATACAGAACCGGGCAGAGCATCCCATTTACTGCTTTCCACAGAATAAATTACTGACACAAGGGGTAAAAAAAGCTGGGTGCCAACTGCTACCAGAAAGCATGTCCAGAGCAGCCCACTCCTGGCTAAGTCTGCAGCCAGAAGGCGTGGACAGATAGGAATAGCTGCCTGTGTGAACTGTTTATTACCACTCCAGAGCATGGCTGTGCCATAATGGTTCAGTACTGGGTTTGGGAGTAGCCTGACCCAGCTCTCCTTTGATCTCATGCTTCCCAGTGGGCTACTCACATTCAACCCTCAGCAGCATTGCTGTTTGAATATTACCTTGGTGCGCTGACACTTTTTGAGACACATGAACTAAACCCTGGAGGATGTTTTTTCATTATTTCAGCCCCAGCTAAAGTTTGACAGGTTTCACAGGACACAGCAAAACTGTGACATCCTCCCTCCCTCCTGTCCCTTCACAACCCCCCCCTCACCCCGGGATTTACCCCTCCCAAGTTTCAAGGGGGTGACACACAGTGGATACAGTAAACCTTCCCACAAGGTTACAAAAATTCCTTTAAATCTGTGGGACACTAAGTACATATATTGTAACAATCACCTCCTTGCCAATAGTATCAGCCTAGACTCACAGTGCACTGGCATATTTGAAATAGAAACACACAGGAATTTCATGAACTCCCACTCTGAAACACATGTTCTTGGAAGTATCCCAGGGTTTGTAAGACATCTTAAAACAAATGTTCATGCCAGGCAGGGAAGAGTAAGAGAGCCAAGTTAGAGAAGTTACTAACTTCCTAATGGGTTCCTGACATTCTAGGCTTGCAAAGCTGTTGCCAGCATCTTGATTCATCAAGCTTTGAGGATGCACAGAAGGGGTTTTTAAACATTGCTGTGCAAAGGGGGCAAAACTCAACTCTACTCCCAAAGGCCTCTAAGTGGTACTGAAGCTCATGACATCTCTGGAGGGAGAGCTGATTCTATGTCAGCATACACTGCTGGAAAACAGGAAGGAGATAACAACTGGATAGAGGTCCCAACACTTTGAACATCGCTGAACTCTGTTCTGAGGTAAAGAAACAGTCATTTTGAGATCGACAGGCAGAAATTAAAGTTATACACTGGAGTTTCTGCAAATGCCATTCCAAACCACAAGGTATTTACCATATAGATAGACTTTTTAATACACAAACGAAAAAATACTAAGCCAGTATGCACCTCCACCCAGTTTCCCACCAAATCACCTTCAATCACTTCAAGGAATGTTATATGGTCCCTATGTTCTTTGAATAGCTGTTATCAACTTGACAAGAATCACCACAACACTAAGGAATCTATTTTTTACTGCAGGGACAGCATCGTCACATTGTACCTTCACCAGCTCCCTTTTCCATGATTCTGCTAATAGCACTAAGCTCCACTTGCTTCCTTGTCCACCAGATTCACAGACAGCTGTGAGAGGTTGGAACCTAGCTTTAGACACAGTAAGAGATGCCTGTTGGTCAAAATGATCAACCTAATCACCAAAGAATGAAATGGACCTTCCATGTCTGGGCTGAGGTGAAACAGCCTAGGTCCTCACTGCTGACCTGATGTAGAATTATGAAGCATTTCTAACATAATGTAATAAAGACACAAATCCAAGGCAGGGTCATATACATGGCCACAGATGGAAGCACATCGTATGTTGTGTGCTGACACTAAAGTGAAGAGTTTAGATACTCAGAACATAAACCCCAGGAGCACAGCTGACCTCCATCACCAAGAGTGAAATTCACAGGTAAGCAGATGATTTCCAAAGCTCAAGCAGGATTAGCCTATTGTGGTAAGGATCAAGCACAATACACCCTACTTATACGAACACTGAAAGATTAAAATATACTTTAATCTGACTGGGTAATTGCTACGGAATTCTAAAAGCTCCCCAGCACTAACCTTCTTTGGCCAGGCACACCACCAATCAGGAGTCTGAGACCTCTCTACAATCTTTGCTTGTCACTGTGTCTTTTTTCAACTAGTAAGATTCATGGACCCTGTCTGGGCTCTTACACCCTTTTTTCTGCACCAAGCAACTGAACTGTACTTTGGTCACTCACCTGTTTTGCTGGGCAGTCTGACCACACAGAAGTGAAAACAAAATCCTCCTTAACAAAATGCATTCTTAAAAGAGAAAAAGAACAAAACCCCACAAACAAACAAACAACAACAAAAACCACAACAGGACAATTTCTAATCATAATCGCTAGAATGCCTAACTGGAGGTTTGTAACTAAGGGAGAACAAATCATGGCATTGCTCACCTCACATGGGCAGACAATTGGGTACAGCATTGCTTAACAAAGGGATGTTTTGCACTGAACATCCAGTAACGTTTCTTGTTCTTCACAGCAGGGCATAAAGGTCACTAAAGCTAGGTCAGGAACAGTTTTGACAAATTATAGTTACTCTTTATATGAGTCAGGTCCAAATCCCAGCAATTCCAAGAGGAAGTTGGACTGAGCCTCAGGTAAATTCCTCACTGACTACACAAGTGCTCTAGCAGGTTTAACCATCCTCAGAGGAACCTTACATGTCATCACTGAAGCACTTTGAAAACCATTTGGGTTTACAACTGCTCTCTGGATGCTCTGAACATGTGCCCCGTTTGGATGTTATTAAAATCTCCAGCCTTTTAGACATATCACAACTTTTGTGGGATGTGAAGACTGGAAATGGAAGATCCTAAACTCAGTACTTCTCTTTCTTCATCCACAAGATTTAATCCATTTAACAGATACTATCAAGACTCACAGAGGAAAAACATGCTATAAACAAAACCCACCCTCCTGATCAAGCTAAACATGTCCCCACCTAGTCTGGTTCAACTTGCCATGATTGTCTCATGCCAGCATGACCTACCTGGTGATTGAACACCTTTGTGAAGCAGAACACATAAGCACCCAGTTAAACTGTCCCAGTGCTAGAGGCCATGCCATTTCTTTCATGCTGTTTCCTCTGAAGCCTCATCATAACTTTTTTGCTCCACCTTGACTGCCCTTCTATACAGGAGGTTAGAAAAAGTTGGCTTGCCTCAAACTATATCCTTTTGTCTCTTCTCATATCTCCTTTCACATACAAAAGTTTCCTTCTGGTCACAATCATTGCCTTTGCCTATTCACTCTGTTTCCAAGTTGTGCTTTAGCACATTCCACAGTGGCAAGGAGCACTTCTCTGTCCAAGCCAGTTCTCCAAAAGATTGCCACCATTATTCATCCGGCAGGACTACGAGTCTTAGAAACAGCACATTCAAAAAAGCATCCAAAATAAATGCAAGATATCCCCATTTTCCAGTTACTTGTCCCTGCTACAGATACTTTTCAGCTTGGATAATTCATGTGTGCATCACTTCAGTACAGCAAAGGGAACTGCAAAACCTATTACTACATTACTTCTGGCAAGGACTTTAGAACCAGCCCCAAACTCTCTAGGACACCCTTGAGAGTAATCCTCCCTCTCTACTCCCACCTTCAATGTGGGTCCTATCACAGCTAAATGGGTGGTCTAAAACACCAGCTGCATCTGGAGCCACACAATGGTTTTTCCACAATAAAAACCTCACAGCCTGATGCAGTCAGCAGGCTAGAAGTGCAAGTCAGAGAGAACAAGAATGCCCACTTCAGCTTCTATAGGGTCTGGCAATTCTAGCAGAGTGCTGCCCATGGATCCCACTCAGGGCTGATACGGAACATTAGTTTAACTTGGGAAGCAATTGAATAAATTTGCTCGCAAGAGCTCTGGCCAAATTTGCTAATAGGAGAAGAGACATTGTTTTCTCTCCTTGCAGAGTTTCAGTTCTTGAGACCTGTTCACTCAACCTCTCCACTAATCTCTTGGTTATTTAGTAAGCCAATAAGGAAAGAATTTACCCCTTCCTTTGCCCAGTTCTTGGATATACTCCCAACCTCTGTCTCTGGTACTCAGAGAAGCATGAATGTGACCCAAACAGATAACAGAGTCACTACCGTCCTTACCCACAGCAGCAGGGTAGTCAGCCACAGTGCCAAGCTGACTGAGCAGCTTCTTGAGCAATAACAAAGGCAACACATGAGCCTCCAAGTGCTGCAGACAAACTACAGTGCCTCAGCTCACACCTAAAAGAACACATTGTTCAAGTTTTCATGCAAGTAACTACCTTACTTGTTTGTCTGGGGGCTTTTTGGGGTCTGTTTTGGTCTGGTGGTTTTGTGGGTGTGTTGTGTTTTTTTTTTTTTTTTGGTGGGTTTTTGTTGCTGTTTTGGGGGTTTTGTTTGTTTGTTTGTTTAACTTAGCTTTTCCTTCTAGAGAAGGGCTTGTCTCAAACCCTTCCACGTGTCTAGGGTAGGACAGATCCCTAGCTAGCATATGATGAACTCAAACTCCACTACCTACTGAGAGAAAACAACCTGAAAAGTAACGCCATAACTAAAGGCACACATACAACTGGCACACATACCATTTTCAACAATAAGCACTTATTTTATAAACCCTTCCTAACTAGCAGACAGGAAATACCCTGTCCAAGGTAACTGGTTTTCTCATGTCAACTTCACTTCATCCTCTATACTCTGAAGAGTCTCGGCTAAAGGTAGTTTGCCGCCTTGAAAAGAAAAAAGATTAAAAAAAATATACATCTATTTAATTCAAACAACATGCAGCTATCTGTCATGTCCCTGTAACCCAAACCTCCTGCTGTGTCATTCTCTGGGGGAACAGGGGAAAAACACCATGGCTGCAGTGACACTGTGACTGCAGAAAAAAAAATTCCACAAGCTTCTCTTCCAGTCAGGAATTTTTCTCCTTAAACCAGAGCCTTCAGTCACACAAGATTTTCTTCTGCCTGAGGCAGGACTGGTGTTTGGTTCCACGAGTTTTCTGCAGTGGGGGATGATGACTAGACAGCTTTGCTTTCAGTGTGAAATCCAGACAGGCAACATCCTTGATTTTCCTCTTGTGCACACAAACCAGCCTATAAACAGCAGAAGACGCTTTTGGCAGCTCCTCCCTCAGCAGCAATTTGGTTTTAGTAAGAAGCAAGTCTGTTACCATTTCATACCCTTTTAGACTGGTTTCCTCAACTAAAGACCATCTTTTACGAAAGCAAAAACCACTTCCGAAACAGTTGGTCTGCGGAGAAAAAGCACCTTGATAAGTTTTGATCAACAGCACTGCTGCTCCCCACCCACACCTTCCTTCCTGTTGAGAAAGCAATGACAGGGGGATGTGCTTTAGTGGTAGATAGAAAAGCAGTCACCTCCACCCACATTCCCCAGCATGACTGCCAGCTCCATTTCTGAGTGCTAAATACCTTCAGGTTTCCAACTAACCATGTTTGCCTGGATACACCCAAAAGCTTTCAGCACAGCAGCTTCTCCACTAGGCACCCTCTGCTCCTGCATTGTCCTCCCATGCAGACATTAGGAATTAATATTAGGCTAGGAAATGGCTCATCAAGTATTTCAGGGACAAAGAGTTACTGCTCGTAACAGCAGGTTTGTGCTGAACACAAAGGGCCACATGCTTTAGACCGGAATTTCACTTGGCAGGCTGGCTCTGTGAAGCACAACAATGACACACCCTGGGAATAATATTCGAGATTTTACCCTCTTCCAGCATCTTGGGGACATTTTTTAGCCCATGGAACGGAATTCCAACACAAATGCCTCCCAAAGTCATTAGAAAGGCTTTTCCCTAGAGGACAAGTGGGTCACTCCTGGCTGAGGTAAAGCACACTTTGCTCCCCTTTCAGGTAGCTTAAGGTGTTGGTGCGGGGTTTTTGTTTATTGCCCAGAAGTGTGCTAACCTTTGTATTTTAACTATACAAATACAGTAGCTGCAGGTACAACATATAAAAAGGGACCCAGACTGAAGCTGTCCTCTGCCAGCTGGCTACAGTTGAGAATTTGGTGTGTTTCTAGCTGGAGACAGCATTCACTTCATAGAAGACATATTAACAGATGCCCAGGTTTTCCACTGGTCTGTAATTTCTGGGGTGGAGATGGGGACTGGAAACAGGAGAACAGATTTTGAACCTTTTCCTTTTCAGCACTTTGGCTTTCTCTAGCACATGAGCAGATGGATCATTTCCCAGAGGGATCCAGCAGCTGCTGGCGGGGCCCAGTCCCAACAGCTGAGGCTAAAGGACCTCTTTATATTTAACTTACAGAAGACAGAAATCACTAAAAGGCCTCCATTGTGAGCGCACACACTTCTCACCGACCCTGCCCCTAAAATATTTTAAGCCTCCCTAAAAACACACTGCAAAACATAACCCTCTTTGGGCTCTGTGTATTAAGCAGAGGCCAAAGTCCACTGAAAAACAAGCTCTCTGTCTTTACTGGCTCCAGATACTGCTTACTCTGAAGTCCACGACAGAAGAGCAAACTGAGCAGGACTGGAGTCTTCACAGGGAAATTGCAGTTTCCCCAGCAAGGGCAGACTCTGAAGAGGAGGCTTATTTTTCTTTATGTCGTAATGTGAGTAAATGAGAAGAACAAAAGCAAAGAGATTTGTATATACAATCATATAGCTCTGCATTTATATAATTAGACACAAGCATTTATAATGTGTACAGTAACAGGCACCCCTCTCAGCCATCCCATACAAACCAAAGCTGCCTTTCTCCCCCCCCCCCCCCCCCCCCCCTTTTTTTTTCCTTAGGGCAAGGGAAGAAAAAGCAAGGAAGAAAAGACTCTAATTGCAGCCTTCCACCAATGCAGTCGCCATCTGGTAACTCAAGAGACACATGGAGCTGAATTATCTTAATTAACGTGTTACAACAGTATTTAAAAAAACTCTATGCTTATTAACACTCAGCTGTGATTAGCCAACCATGGAGGAAGCCTGCTAGTGCAACATTAATTATGGGTCTTGTCTGTCTATTAGAAATATGATTTTTTCCCCAGTAGTTTATCTCTCTCCTAAAAAGAAAACCATTAGCATCAAAACTTGCTCTAAAATGCAAATTATATTTACATTTTATAAGAGTCAAAATGTTTAGGCTATATGTAGCTGCCACTGGGGCTTCTACAGTGCTACAGATTGTCTGGATATAAAATGTACTTCTCTCTGCCCCTTAGAAAGTCTTGCTTCAGTTAGGCAACTCCCACTCCCACCGAAATTTTAGCAGAAAAATACATTTTACACCTTTCTTTCCCCCTCCAAAACAGGACAGACTTTGCTGTATGCTAGGCAGTTGAAAAACCAAGACACAAATTCCAGTTCTAACAAAAACCACAAGTGCGAAAGGAAGGTTTCTGCGATGGAAAGCAGCAACCAAAACACAACTGCACTCCAGCAGCAGATCTGTCTCCCCAGAAGAATGCTACTCACTATGACAACTGTATTATTTTCCCTGCAACAGGCCCACCTGTAATGTGCTCCCCTCAGATACATTCCCAAATGATTCAGTCTGACAGGCCCTGAGACTAACATTGCCAAGTTTTTCAGACTTGGTTCTGTGTTATGTTTGTACAGGGCTGGCTGCAGCAGGGCTCTCATCCACACCAGGCATCCTGAACATCAGCACACTACCAAATTATAAGACAAAAACCTAGTGGTTTTAAACAAAGCCAGGATTGATAAATTAATTCCAGAAACATTAACAAGGAGGAGGAAACAAACCAGGAACAACTGCAGAAGTACTTTTAAGATCTTCTGATGAAGTAATCTTATTACTGCACATACACACAAATAAATTAAAATTGTTGTTGATGTATGTGGAAGTTCACAAAGCTGGCTCAGGTCCAGTAAAGATGAAGACCAAGTGACCAGTACTTTACAGCATCCCACACTGCCAGGCCAGCATAAATAATTTGCATCTGGGCTGCAGTTGAGTCAGCAATACAGTGGCTCCAGAAAAGCCAATGTGATACAGAAACCTGCTCTCACCTGTGGGCACAGCACAGCTTTCCAAATGGCCCACATTTCATTTGCTTTTGTCTTCCAAGGCTGCTTCCAGCCTCTCTGTGCCTTCTTCCAACCCCCCTCCATAATTACTTCCACATGTTCCAAGAAGGAAATAAGCAAGTGCTGTAACAACACTCTGAAACCCAAAGCCCACTGCTGTAAGTAGCCTTGTGGATTCCTCCCCCTTCAAAAGTTTGATTGGATGGTCTCTCTAGAAAGTTGCATATGGGTTTTTGTTTGAAATTCTGATTATCAAGAAATACAAAGGGTCCAAAAGTGTTTGCCACATGGGGCAAAGGCAGCTAACACCCACTGGGGCCTCTCTTCCTCTCACTGACAGCTTTTCAATTCTAAATCTTACTTTATATTGCAACAAGGAGAAGAATATTTAAAAATATTAAGAACTGTCAAAATAATTTGATGGTCTTACAAAAAAGGAACAGACAGCTGTTCAGGAACTTACATCACACAGCTTTGATTTGTCATCTTGTCCTGATCACTTGTTCCCAAAATCCTACAAAACAAAAAATGGGTGCCAGGGCACATATGCCCTGTTGTTTCTTTGTCTGTTCCTAGGAGGGTTTTCAATTTGAACACAGTAATACATCAAGGGTGGGTTTTTTAGGATAAAAGTCTGACACACACTATGGGGCTCTGCTATCATCAAAAACATCTGACTCTTAAGAAAAACAATGAGACAGTACAGTTAAAAACATAACTATGTTGTTCAGCATAACATGATGTTCATGCTGATTTTGGACACCAGGTTTTGATACCACAGAGATGACTGATCTGTGTTGACTGGTCTGTTAAGGGCCGACTGAAACAAATATAGCCCCTCTATTGATGTTAGGAGAGGACATACCTTCAGGACACAGAAGAGCAAAACTCGTCTCTACCAGCGAGTGACAGGAGGCCTTCAATTTAGCAGTGCCTCAGGAGGCTTAACTTGCTTGTGGATTTCCATATGACTATAAAACACTTCCACTCCTGAAACTTCAGCCTAGTACAGCAGTTAGGTTCCTTTCTTCAGTAAGGCCTTAGAAGTTCTTGCTACAGCAGTTTCCCGAAATATGTCTCTGTTGTGGACTCCAGCATGGCCAGTCAAGCTCTGGATAGCACAAATCACCTGGCTGGTAACACTAATAGCAGTAGTGTTCTACACTGCTTCCCTTCCACTGTGAGGTGGAACTCAGGCAGACACCACCAACCAGCAGAACAACAGGCTCCCTCTTACCCAAGAGGCCAGCCCATGCCCACCTTCTAACCCCAGTTCTGCTATGGTTTATTCTGAGACTTGACACAGATCATTGCACAGTCATGAATCTGTTCAAGAGGCAGTCCTAAATTCCAAAGGGACATGGGAATCTCTGAAGTAAGAATTTTTGAGTTTAGATACACTAGGCAAGTCACTTTAAAGCTCTGACCTGGTAGGCCCCCTTCGTTCACTAATGAGCCTTTTGCAGCTGATTCATTTTTCATCCTTTCAGCACCAGCAGCTGTTGCCTCTGACTTAGCCTATCCAAAAAGTACTAATTTGGAAGTTTGGCCAAAGCTGATCTAGTAATGGCATGCACGTAGGAGATCACTGTGCGCTAAATGCTGTTCCACTTTCATCTGTGTGGAAACTGAACTGGGAAGCTCAGAGCCCTGGGTTACTTTAAGCTTCCCTCTGCAGTAAGTCTAGTGACAGCTTCACTAGGGAAAGGTTGGTGAGGACAGCGATCCTGAAACCTCAATCTGATACATCGACAAACGGGAGAATACTTTTTTATCCTGCCATGCTGCATCTCCTCTGGCTTTTGGCTCTGCTCAGGACCATTGAACACAACAGCATCTAATATCTGGGCAGATTTTTGTTATCCTTTAAGAATGACTCATCTGTGCCATGGGACTTGTCAGAACAAGCACTCAGTTAATTTACCACTGGCTGGGCAGAACTGCAGAGACTTATTAGCCCTGTCTCGCTGGAAAGCCTCTCTTAAGCACACTTCGTATTTTCACTCTAGATGTGGTTAGGTTAGCTGAAAGTATTGTCATCTTTTTTACCAGCTTTAGAGGATCTCAGCACCACAAACAACTTTTCTGCAGAGTCCGGCGGGAAAAAAACAGGAAAAAACAAAACTAACCACTTGATCACTCTTCAAGTCATCCTGTCCTACACAGTGACAGAAGTACTCCTCATGACAAACTTAGCTTTTCCAGAGACCTCAAAGTGTTACAGACTCACACTTATGCAAGTTCAATCATTCTGAGCTACACCTGCTTGAACCAAGTAGCCGATACAGACTCAATCCGGAATCTAGTAACTAAAGAGCTATAAGACACACAGAGTGAAGCTGAAGAACTAATCTTCAAAGAAAAGTAAGGAGTTTCTTCTACTGAGAAGAGCTAGCTATGATACACCTTTCTAAATTGCCTAACACTTTTAAGAGTGTTAGGTAATTTAGGAGCTAGCAAGGTGGTAGTAGGAAAAGTGTCAGACCCTCATAACCCACATTGAAACTTAACACCTACTCAGTAAGTGGTCTTCTCTATTTACTAGCAATACAAGTAACTAAGAGGGTGTTTTCTGGTAAGAAGGGAGGAAACCTAGTCAAGCTATCAGTAAGCTTGCTTTGTGACTAGAGCATGACTAGCAAGAGGCATCAAGGTCTGGTGGGATGCTGCTGCTACTTTGATTTACCAGTCAAAGAAGATACCATCAGCTCTGGCAGAACAGGCAAAGTCCCACACATTCCACCCACTCAGAGTCTGCTGGGGATCAAATGGCACACAGAAAGTAAATGGCAACTTAGTATTACGCATACAAATGCAGTGAATAGAAAAATTCAGATTTTTCAGCCACCTTCATTTAGAAGACTGTACTGCTATACAGATGTCCTTACTTCGAAGTTTGGTTTTGTATCTCTATCTTCCCAGTTCCTATCAACAGCTCTAAGCTGTTGTATCAATGGATATGACACAGCAAATTGTCAAAAGCATACCTAGCAGCAAACATGAATTCTTGCTTTCTGTCTTTCTAGCTCCTCATCCCAAATACCCATAGGGTAAACATAGCTGAACTGAAAAAAAAAAAAAAAAAAAAAAGCCAGGATTGATTAACTGTTCAAAAAACAAGCTCCTTCCATGGCTGGCAAGAAAAGTGTTCAAAAAAGATGTGTAGAAAAAGTTCTTGCCCTCTTGCCTTCCTTTGACACTTTCACTATGGCCACTGGAATCAAACCAAAAGCACGTCAAAATATTCAGCTTGAAGAAGCACGTAATAAAAAGAAATCCAGCTTATTAAAACATGTAATAAAAAAAAAAAAAGAGTCAAGGACAGCAACTGCCAATACAGAACCCATCTGTAGCCCTCAAAGCCTGACAAAAACATAAGAAAAGATCCAATGCCACTCCTTCCATTTGACATAAAAAGAAGTTATAAAACATACAACCCAAATCCCTACAGTGTAACTATTTTCCAAACAAAATCTTCAGGAAATAGATCTCCTCAAGGATTGTTAAACTTCTGTCTTGTTTCTCTGCACTTCTCTGTTTTTATGCAACAAGACTGTATATAGTCTTTGCTTCTTATTTATATTCCCTGGTAACCTAGACAGGTTCTTTGTTCTGTAACAAAATGCCAAGTTAAAGCCACAAAGATGACTGGGTGTCTGGAGCATCTCTCTTAAGAAGAGACTGTAGGAGCTGAGCCTCTTTTGCCTACTCTTCAAGACTGAGAGGGGATCTCATCAATACATATGAATATCTCAAAGGCGGGTGCCAAGAGGTGGTGCCCAGCTACAGGGCAAGGAGTAATGGCCATAAACTGAAACATAAGTTTCACCTCAACATGAGGAAGAACTTCTTTACACTGAGGGTGGCACAGCACTGGAACAGGCTGCCCAGGAAGGTCAAGGAGTCTCTCTGGAGACATTCAAAACCCACCTGGGCATGTTCCTCTGTAACCTGCACTGGGTGACCCTGCCTTGGCAGGGGTCTTGGACAATGTGATCTCCAGAGATCCCTTCCAACCCTAACTATTCTGTGATTCTGGGGAAAAAAAAAAAATATTCTCATAATGCTTTATTATAGGGTCACTTTTCACAGAATCATAGAATGGTTTGGGTTAGAAGGGACTTTAGAGATCATCTAGTTCCAACTGTCCTGCTACAGGCAGGGACACCTTCCACTAGACCAGCTCAGAGCTCCATCCAACCTGGCCTTGAACACTTCCAGGAATGGGATATCCTCTACTCTGGGTAACCTGTTCAAGTGCCTCACCATCTTCACAGTAAAGGATTTCTTCCTAATATCTAGTCTAAATCTACTCTTTCAGTTTAAAGCTACTTATCACTGCATGTCCTTGTAAAAAGTTCCTCTCTAGCTCTCTTGTAGCCCCCTTTAGGTACTGGAAGGCTGCAATGAGGTCTCCTCACAATCTCTTCTCCAGGCTGACATTTTCAAGTGGGAGATGCTGCAGCTTAATGGCTGGAACTAAGGCCTAGGCACAAGGGGCCTAGGCCTAGAGACATGCACCACTGATAATGAAAGCTGAGGTTTTGCCTCCCTGCCTCAACATGCCCCTTCAGAGGGATTTCCTGTCTGCCCTTGTGCATATATGGTTCCAGTTCGTTTGGAGCACTTGATGTGATGATCTAAGGGTTCTTGTCAGTCATGTAATTATTTTCAGTTACAGAGATTTATAGATTAATTTAACTGTTTTAATATTCATGTCTTCCTTTTCTATACCAAGAAAGCCAACCCAGAAGGCAGGATTTCACAGTTCAGTAGTCTTTCCACACAGGTCCCTCTGGCCAGGAATATACTTCAACCTATACTGTTATAAATAGGACTATCACATGGCTAAAGATCCCTGTGCTGAATTACCATCTTGCAGTGCTATCGGCTGTTTTCTTCTCTTCTGCTTCTTGTATGCCAACTGGGGATTTTTTATATTATTTGTGACATTTCATTAAGTTTCATTTATTGTTCTGAGGTGCTTATTTGCTCAGCATTGTCAAGTGGCTTCCTTCAGCTACATATTATCTATACAGCATCGCCAGTCATGTCAGAGTAGTTCTTGCTAAACCAGCATGAGTATTTCTCAGGGCAGTGTAACTTAACAGGATAACAACAGTGCAAAAATGTTAGATTGAATTTTGGTTACAGAAAGTACCAAGAGTCACACCTCAATGACTGCATTTTGCCTGGATCATTCCTGTCTCTACAGACCAAGCCTGATTGATACTATATCATTTCCTGCCAGCCAGACCTTGGGGTCTAGGACAGGGCCCTATTAAAAAGAAGAGACTGTTGCAGCCCAGGTTCTTCCAGACAATTCAGTTGATTGACAAATGCTGTTACAAGACTGTTTCCTTGAATACCACAAGAACCAAAACAACAACACAAAACTGTTTTCCTTATTCTCAAGTTACTCCTGAGCTTCTTACAGCTTTTTCTCCCCCATTCTAAAGCTCCTTCTCACAGCCATCCTCCATCAAATATGTACGAGAAAATTCCTGCTCAGCTGCAGCATTCCCTTGCGTCAGACAATAATTTCAACTCCCTAGCTCCATCAGAGAGAGTGTGGTTACCTGGGGCTTGGGGGGAGGTGTTTTGGTTTTGTTTGGCATAGGTGTTTCAGGTTATGGGTTTTTTTGGACTTTTTAAAGATTTATCTACAAGGACAGTTTTTGTACATTTCAGCAACATTTAAGTAAAAATGTTAGTGGATAATAATAGTATCCACTATATCACTACTTACGCCTTTTTGTCTACATTGTCAATCCAGCAGGACAACGTTTTAAATTGGATTTCAAGAGCTGCAGAACCATCTTATCTTCAGAGAGGCTTATGGGAACGAAATGCTGATTTTACATTATAAAATGTCATTATAATAGCTCAATCCTGTGATATTCTGAGAAAGAGGATGAGGTGGGAGGGCCAGATTATTCAAAAAAACCCCAAGTAACTAAAGGATTTATTTACAAGTTCATGATTCCTTAGAGCACAAAATCCCTTCCACTACCCTGATCAACACAGAATACATATGTATAGACATTGATCTAGCAGACAAATTTCACAACCACCACCTGACTCAGGTTTTGGAAGGAAAACAGTAAGCAAAAGCAACCAAGACAGTAGAGGTTATAGCCTGCCAGCTAAAAACAACACCACAATCTTTCCCAAATCATGCAAGAACAAAGCAGTTTCAAGTTCCTTAACAGAAAAAAAAAAAAAAAAAAAAAAGAGTATTTCAGATGCTCCCCGGGGAAGAATGCAGTAGAGGAAGCTGTTGCAGCATGCCTGAATGCCACAGGAAGTGCTCTGCTGAACACAAAAGGGGAAAATTCTTGAATGTTCCCAGCTTCCTCAGAGCTGGGGCCAGAGCTCAGAGGAACGCTGAGACCACCATCCTGGGGAATCCTCACACTCACAGTTGGACCCAGATCTGCCTCCCACATCATCACATGAATATACAATGGTAGAACGGTAGGAAGCAAGCATCCAAATCCCAGCTCTTCCCCAGTATCAGCGCTCCCATCTAATACTCCCTCAGCCAAGGGGAAAAAAAAGAAAATCCAACCAAAAAAAAAAAACCCTGGATCTTTTTTTTTCCTCCCTTAAGAGTACTTATATGACAAAAGCTTATGGGGGAAGGCAGAGGTTATGCTCCCTTGTTCTACAGACCCAGTTGCTGAGCATGCCTTACACACACCTTCCTGGTCCTCACTTGGCTTCTGCCAATCAGACCTGACATGAGGCAGCTACAGGCCCTGGCCACCGACTCAGCAAGCCCCATATCTGCAAGGAGGCAGCTCACAAAGCAGATGGACACTTTCAAGAAAAACACAAGGTCCCTGAACACATGGGGCAGCCCACATCCTAACAGCTGACCTCATGCATGTTCCCATGTCACATTTTCAGGGAGCTGAAAGCCTCTCCTGCCCGAGACTCCCCAGAAAGGTAGTTGAAGTGTAGGCCACATGTGAGGCCACTGACTTCAGACCACTCTCAGTCACCATGCCTACATCTGAACACTTCCCATGCCAACTAATGCAACAACCCTACTGCCATTCCCAGATCATCATTGAGCCCTACCTCCATGTGCCCTATGAAATTCAGGGCTTCTCTACATTCCATGAATTGTCTGAACTAAGAAGTCTCTCCTCATTTAAATATTCATCAGTTAATGCAGTTTTTCTTTCTCCCTCCAGTGGATGTTCAAATTTCTCCCATCACACCCTTCTGGATTATAATTCAGTAGAGAGGCAAAAAAACCACCAAATGTTATTATGGCCAGATGGAGTTTACCACTTGGCAAAAATGAAGACCCCAGACACAGTGAAAATAAACAGTACACAGAGTGGCCCTACACCAATTGTTTCTAAGACGTAGTAATTCTATGCTAGGCTGATGTCCCTTCAGCAGCTCAGGGTAGCTCAGTCTACCAGAAAGTTTTGTAAAAATGCTCAGACAGCACTTATAGCTTTCTTGGTAGGGGAGTGAAAGCTTCTCATGTAACTTTGAGATCCATTTACTGTATGGTTCAACCTCTTTCCAGTTTATAAAGTTTCTCACAAAAAGGAAATGAAGGACTCAAAGAAATCATGCTAAAAATAGCAAAAATGCTGCCCCCCAGAGAGACACACTTGGGAATTCTCCCAACTGTGTATGCAGACGCCTTGAGTACAACATCTTATGCCTGAGAACTAGGCGGGAAAAATAGCTTGGAGGGAAGTTATTTTGATGCTGATAAATTAACATCCAGACCATAAAATACAGTTCCAGAGAAAAACCAGGAGTCCAATTACTAAACCTATCAGTTACTGTTCTGTAACGGATTTCTTTTTCATACTGATACAGAAGATTTCAGAGAATAGCATATGCATTTAATCAGAGAGAATAAGCATTATAGGCGAACAACATAAACAGAAATCTGAGAGCTCCTTTACCCAGAGCTTTCCTTGTTTTTATTCATTTGTTTCCCCAGCTCTTCTATGTGGGAAAATTATATTTGAAGTCTTTTAGGGGAAGGAAATAACACAAAACCCGCTGTATTAGTAGTAACGCAACAGGCACTACAGAATCACGTTCAGCAGGCAGCAGGGAGCTCGGACAAAAGGCAGTAAAAATGCCGCAAACCCTTCTTAGAAACTTCTGGTAATTTTCCTTTCTTCCAATCTCCTCTACCCCCATACAATTTGCTCAGCACACAGGAGTTACTCTTTCTTCCCAGATATATCACACACTGTCAGAACTTTCTTCCTCTTGCCAACATTACTATAGTCAGACTGTCCAAAGGCTGTTGCATTCACTTTCACAGAGCTGACCAGGTTAGACAGCCTGCAGAACCATCCTTTATTCTGCCCCTCGTCCATCCCGTCTTTTCTATTAACTTTTTAGAAAAGGCTACTTTAGCCACTCTCAGCATGAAATGCTACTCACAAGAACAGCCATATTCTGACAGTTGACATGGAGAGCAGAGGACAATGCTCCTAGGAGACAGCTCAGCTTCTGCGGAAAGTAACTCAGGTTTGGAAAAGAAGGGAGAAGTGCTAAAAGTTCTTGCTTCCCAACTGGACTTCCTCATAGTAATCTGTATCTTTCATTAGGGTATTAATGAAATACTTAACAGCACAACCTAAACATACAAGGGTCTCTCCTCCCAAATCACTGTTTACTGGTCGGAGCACTCAACTGGAGTTTGACAACACGTTCCCCAGCTAATACCACATTCTTTCTGTGCATGCACACAAGAACCTTCTAAAATCTCACAAGAGACATGCTAGTACCAAAGTAGGAAAAGCCCTTTTCCAAAACCTCTGGATTACATCTTTTCACCAAGGACCCAGGCGTTTCAAAGTTACTATTTCTAAAACACATGATCAAGACCTGGCACAGTCAAGATACAGATTTTCTTCTCTCATAGTCACCCAGCAACAAACCTGAAAATCAGTTCTTAGTTCTTAACCTGATGCTGCAATTGTGCAATGGCCATTTTGTGGCCATTTTGTGCAAACACCATTATACTGTGTCAACTCTCAGAGAAGTAAAAGTGATTTCCTTAGAAACAGAATTCGAAGTCTGGAAAACTAGAGTTTTCCTCAGAAGATAAACCCACTGTTCTTCTCCATTCTCTTTTTCTTTGGATCTTGCCCAAGGACAAAGAGGGCAAGAGCCTCTCAAGCATTGGGATAAGTCACTCAGATTATGACACTGGATTTCCCCCCCACCCCGTTTTTCTTTCCAGTTGGTATGCCTTTATTAATAAGGAGGGTGGAGGTGTCTGCTTATATTAAATGCCATGCTCTACTTTCGTAGCCCTGCCCCCACGAGCATCAGAACTTAAAGCCATGAATGCAAATCAAAGCAACCTAGTTACTGCACATCAAAGCTGTCACTGTCACTCTTATTCTCAGGATAGAAGAGACAACCAGACAGCTGACATTTACTCTTTAGCTCACAGGGTAAACAGAAACCAAATCACAATATCTTTGCTGCTGCTCTGGAAGGACACTGATCCCACACTACCCTGCAAAAACCATACTGCCGGGCCTAGATTCCTTTCTGCAGTAACTCCACAGGGAAGAGTCAGCTACCAACTGTATCAGTGTTTTCCTCTTAACAGCTGAGCTTTTTCAAGTTGTTCTCTCTTTCTGCTCTTTTTAAACCCCTCCTCAGCAATGAAAGTTATCACAGTGTGTAGAACACACTCCAACAAGAGCATTCCCCTGTAACAGAGGCAGTTTATGATCATATACCTTCTTGTTCAGGGGCACATACCTCTGCCAGTTACAGAAACTGCTTGCACTGAAAAGCAAAAACACATTCAAAGCTTTACTTTAACACAATTAAAGCAGTTTCACAGTAAGAAGCTGTCGTCATGTGGCAGGCAAAACAACATGGACTATTACTATGTGTTCTGAAGACCACTGCTTGGAAACATCTAGTCCCTGTCTGGCACATTTATTGGCAACAGATTTTCAGTCCGGACTCCAAAAAAAGCTCCTAGAAAAGTAGTTTTCCCATAATGCTCCACTCTGAGACACGGTCATGTGGCTGCACGCACAAAATTTGGACATACTATGTGACTTGCACTCCTCAATAAAAATGGTCAAAACCAAGGTTCATGGGAATGGGAACATAACATGGAAATCCTCTTGAAGAATCACGTCTACTAGACTGTAGTGAGTTCCTGCCTAGAAGTGCAAAATACCTGCAAAATCAGAGCTATACTGCAGTCAAGGAGATCTCCAGGGCTGCAGTGACCCACAGGAACAGGAAGGATGGATTTACAAGAGGCGCTCCTTGGTCAAGAACGAACAGCTACATCTGTCCTATGGCATCTGTATCACCTCCAGTCAGGGGCCATGCTTGTTCCATGGCTGATCACCTGATGAGACTAACCAAACATGTTGCTTTCAAACACTACTCTTGATGACTTGACAAAAGGGATTGCTTAGAAAACCACAAGAAAGAATCTCACCATTGCTGCATAAAACTGCATATTATTTTCTGATAAATCATGCCCTGGGGAACACTCACACTGGGGCTCATGATAATGCTGAAGACAATAGAAGAGCCTGTTGCTACTGGGAAAACTGGGAACACAGAAGATCTTTCCAAGCAGAGCTGCAGCTGAAGAATTAAGCTTCCCTCCATCACTATTCAGGTCCTAGCCAGGTCTGGCAACATGCCTTTTCTTGCCACAGCGTTGGACAAAACGGTAATATGAAGCTCTCTTGTACTGCTGGTAGACTTTCAGTACTGATATTAGTCTTGTCTGGGGGTATATACCCATGAAGAGGAAAAGGCATTTGGTACTACCTTGCCTTCCTGAAACAACTCAGAACAGGCTGCCACCACTGCAATTTTCTTAACCGAATGGATTTCAGTCTTCTTCCAAAAGTTCCCTCAATCTGCTTACAGTCAAGTAACCTTTTGAAAAAAACAGCTTCAGTGTCTCTTGATGGATATCCAGATGTTACTCAGTTCTTCTGCTACTCGGAGTTATCTCATGTTACTTAGTTTTCATGGGAACTTTGCAGCTCTCCTTCAGTAATATATTGCTTATAAATTTAAGCAGCAGAATACTAAATCCCTCTTTCAAACTGTAAACACATTAGGAAAAATTTTCAGCAGTGTTTGCATGACTTGAAACATCCTCTCCCAACTGACTACCAGTGGAACATAAGCACTTTGGAAAATTTCATTTGATGGTAAATGCACTCGACAGAGCCATCCCACCAGATACCTTCCTAATTTAAAGATGCAGTGCTATTTTTCTTCACTATTCACTTGCTTAGCTGCTATATCATTTTATAAGGACTTGTTCAACTAACAATGTAGTGGAGTCTAAACTGTACCATTTAGAAGTGAGGAATTTCTGACACAAAGTTTTATTGTAGAAAGATCCTTTTCTGGCATTCTGCCCTATCTCCTTTCTCCCACCTCATGTGCTCTTGCTGCTTGTTATACAGAATCCCATTATTCTGTGCAGCTATTTCCTTTCCATATTTGTCTCTATTTTATGCTGACAGGAACAAAAGAAAGAACAACTTTATTATAAGGATCTATTTGAAAGTCAGTATCTCACTTGCTTCCCCGCACTTAGAATTGCATCTTATTGCCCTGGTTTCTCCCCTCTCAATATATCAGAGGCATATTAATTCAGTTCTCAACATCTACTGACACAAGGCACTTGCAATGAGGGATTTAGCAGTTAAGGTCTTATGTCTCCAATTATTTTTACTGAATTGCCTCTTCTTCTAAAATTTGCAGTCTTGTTAAAAGTACATTTGAAAAAAAGCCACAAGTTTGCTACTAGCTATTTCCAAGTAATTAAATTCATTAATCCAAACAGGGACCAAGGGAAATAAAACTACTTTCTCCTTCAAGCTTTTTCCCCTCCTCTTACTCCATAATAATTATAAATGCTCTTAACCCACTAAATATTACAACCAGCAGTTATTAATTCTGCTTTTTGCTGTCCCTACCTTTCTCTTGCAAGCCTTAAAACAGTAATAGCCCTGAAACTGGAAAAAATGAAAGAGGGTTCCCCCCACAATAAATATAAAACTTGATCAGCTCCTCAAAAAACAAGCTGTTTGTTTTTTCCTGCATTTTTAGTTCTCAGATTTTTAGTTCACAGCATTCAGATTTACAGTTTTACTTTTTCTCCAGCCTGCTTCTATCATAATACTGAATATTTCATTTCTATCATCACTACCGGAAAACGTGTTTTGAAAAGAAGATGCAGAAACTCACACATCCCAAAACCAGCCACACACAGATGCACAGTAGCTAAGTTTAACTGCAAATTCAAAAGCCTGTGTAACTAGAGCTGGTTGCACAGCAACTTGGTGACTAACTTCCTAAGGAGACAGCTGGCAGATTTGCATAGCTGTGTCTGCTGATGCATTTGCAGAGACAGAAAAAAGGAGAAGACAAGACACAGTGACCGCAGCGACTTGAGGCTCTGTCACCCTGTGCTTTCTGTCCAGCACAGGGCACTCAGATGTCCCACCTTCACTAAGTGCAGGTTCAATTGAACATCTAATGTTTAAGATACTCCATCCTCGTTGTAGTTTATAGACAGATGTCTGCTCTACAGAAATAAGCAGATTAGAACAGGCCTGGATACTGGCAGAGTTAGAAATGTACTGAATGAGCAGATACACACCTCGTCAACAGCCTCAACACTCATAAAAGGAGTTGTGTACTAACACAGTGAAGTTAAGTGCCTCCCTTTCTCAGCACACCAAATACCCTGTACTGTGTATACAGAGTAAGCTACTTTTGCTCCTCCCTGATGCCCAGTGGGACAGATTATCTATGGCGCAGGCTGCAACTATAGCAGTTTTTCCAGCCAGGCTCTGCCTGTTTGTCCCCATGCAAGAGCTGTGAGTCACAGGAAAAGGCCCAGCTCCCAGCAGCACCCAGAGCAAGGGACATCTATGACTCCATCAGCACTGCTTTGCAGAACCACTTGGGGAGCTATGTCCTATGCGAGCATGCAAGAGAAATCCTCGTGGGCACACACAAAGATTAAGGCCTGTGAACACTCCAACCTACACAAATAGTAACGTCCTCAAAACACACCTTTCCCTTCCTATTCAATACAATACACACAGCACTGGCAGTACAACCGTAGACACGGCTCCAGGCAACCACCAGCATTTTCTGCTGCACATCCTCTAACTGAGCTCAGTCAAGTCAAGGGGCTCCTGTTATGGACACTGCGGGCCTGTTAATAATTTTATGGCCCATACGTGGTTGGAGAGGTTGCACCAAATACTCTTGCCTCTCACTGATAGGCAAACAAGACAAATCCCTTTGTTCTCTTGCCCCCCAGGGACCACACAACCAATCTGCCTGGCATGACCTGTCATTTCTACATCTAGTGGAACTGGAGAGAAGATAGCAAACATAAGGATTTTCCACTACAGCCCAGTACACCTAAAGCCTTAACACAAGTTTCCAGCACAAGTAGCATCAGAAAGGGAAAGTGAACTTAATGAAAAATGATGAACTGAATCGTAATCAGAGGTGAGGGTAATAAAACAGAGTTGCCAGAGTCAGGAGTTAAGTTTCATTACAGAATTTTTGTTGCTAAACAAAACCTTGTAAGAATACAACAATTTTTCCCAAGGAACCACCCTGAAATTCTGTGTCTGGGCACAGAAAGGGTTTTTTGGCACCACAAGAGGTGTGGAAGGCAGATGATGAATAGGATGCATGTGCTCCCCATTTCCCTTGATTGAAATACACTAGACAAACGAGTATAACAACCATACCTCCTTCCTGTAAACATGACTTCAGGATACTTCTCTAGCATACAGCTGTGATCTCAACACAGACCCTTTAACTCTTCCATCAGGAAATTCTCAGGCAGTCACTTCCAATCAGCAAGAAAGAATGCTATCAGCGACAACTTCATATCTGCCAGCCCACATTAAGGCCAATAAACAACTAGTTTCCTCTCAACAACAACAACAACCCCCTTTTGTCATAGGGTGGATACCTTCACCAACCCTTCAGGATCCACTGCAGGGGGAAAAATAAGCAGAGATAACCAGAAAGTAGCTTTTCAAGCCAAAATACCCTCCCCTCAGAACCTGGGGGTTGTGGTAATCCCCTTTTTGAAATGCTAATGTCATTACAACCATAGCACCAGAAGACAAGTGGTGGGGCCTGGAGGGGCCTGGGTGACAGAGCCTCTGCTGTGCCCTTACACAGATGATTTAAACTGGGCCTTTTGTAACCCTCCTCCCCAAAGCTCCTTGCCCGGCATCATGCTTGACAGGAGCTGCAGCTGCCATCCGACCCTCCCGAGGAGCAGGGGTGCAAAGATCAACCTGATGAATTCATGCGTGCAGGGCTGGGGCTGGCGGCTGCAGCCTTGTGTTCTCAGAACGAGTATGCCAGGACAAAGATGGGCTCAGGGAAGACTTGAAAAAAGACAAAGCTGTTCTCTTGCTACTGCTAAAAAATAATTGCACAATAGTAAAAATCATTATAACTGGTCATTAAACTGGGCACAACAGATATGGGTATAGGAGAGGCACAGCTCAAAGAAACTAATCAAGATAAATACATCTATCCTTAGCACAACAGAAAGCAGCTCAGCCTCAGGAAGGAATCTCTGTCATGGAGAAAGCTACTCCAAAGGGACAGAGAACAGTCAACTTCCCTGGCAAAAGCAACTGGAACTAGCTACTGTGGGGAGATGAGAGACCAGACCGGGCACCACAAGTTTTATCCTGCTACCACATGCTATGTAAGAACTGACAGATGGTTTCCAGAGGGCTTTCATTTTGTTTTCAATTCAGTGTTCAGTTTTCATTACCTCCGATACCAGTCAGGGAATCAACAGGGAAAACCAAGTAATGATTCTGTTGTAAATACTACAGACTTTACTCCAGTAGTGTTTCCTGCAACTTACCATTTCCCACGGAACCTCCCACTACAAGAAAAAAAGGATACCATCAGCGCAATGGCTGAGAAGTAAATCAAGCTAAGTTTTACATCAGGTGAAATACAGCTTAACTGGAAAAGCAAACTACAGACTGAAACATGTGCCATTCACAAACACTGCTGCATTTACAGCAATTCCCACTTCACCATGAGATGGGCTGAAGCTACTCTAACACCACAGTCAAAGCCAGTCAAAGAAGGTGATTGTCCTGCTCTGCTCTCCACTGGTGTGGCCTCACCTTGAGTACTGTGTGCAGTTTTGGGCATCACAATATAAAGAAGACACCAAGCTATTAGAGAGCATCCAAAGGAGGGCAGCAAGGATGGTGAAGAGTCTGGAAGGGAAGCTTATGAGGAGCAGCTGAGGTCACTCAATCTGTTCAGCCTGGAGAAGACTGAGGGGAGACCTCATGAGGTCACCATCCCCACGAGGGGAAGCATAGGGGCAAGTACCAATCTCTTCACTCTCAGGAGTGACAGGACTTAAAGAAATGGCATGAAGCTGAGTTAGGGGAGATTTAGGTAGTATATCGAAAAGTTTTTTCACCCAGAGGGGTGGTTGGGCACTGGAACAGGCTCCCTGGGGAAGTGATCACAGCACCAAGCCTGTCTGAGTTCAAGAAGTGTTTGGACAATGCTCTCAGGCACATGGTGTGACTCCTGGGGTGTCCTGTGCAGGGCTAGGAGTTGAACTTAATGATCTTGATGGGTCCCTCCAAACTCAGCATATTCTACGATTCCATGAAATAATATATAAGAGCCCCATATCTCCCTGCCAGAAAAGAAACCTTAAAAGTTCAGTCATCCCATTTCTGCATCAGTGTTAGAACTCCTACCTATAGAGGAGTAGCTGCATTTAATGAGGAGGACAGCCTCTATTGCCATAGAAAGAAGAAAGGTGACAGACCACTCTGGAAAAAGAGATGTGTTTGATTTCATTTGTGCAGGGTGCACACCGGCAAGCAGCTTTGAAATGCTGGTTTCAGTGGCAACATTTTAAAAAGAAAATCACAAAAGCTCCTGTTCTGCCAACACTCTCCCTCGGTGCTACTAGCTAACCAAAGTCAGGAGAAAAATTTCCTCCATCTGAAGCAACTAATTAAGTCAAGAGTTCAGCGGATGGAAACAGACTTAATGATAAGATGCTTCCCTGCTGTCAGAGGATGTAGAACAGACATTCATTTTCATCCTCTCAAATCTCTCCACGGCAGCTGATGCAGGCAAGCATGAAATACTCCTGACCTGCCACAGACAAGTAGCAAGTAGCCAGAGGTATGCAGTAAAATAGTTACAGATTTGCTCACCTTGACTGCAATCAGAGAATTAATCTTGTCACAATATCCTAATCAGCAGCTTACCTCAGTTCCTTTTTGTTTTACTAACAGCAAGAATCAAGGATGTTAAAAGCAGCCCTACCTGTGTACGACATGA
This sequence comes from Empidonax traillii, assembly GCF_003031625.1. Taxonomy (NCBI): domain Eukaryota; kingdom Metazoa; phylum Chordata; class Aves; order Passeriformes; family Tyrannidae; genus Empidonax; species Empidonax traillii. The sequence continues at coordinate 2,193,182 of NW_020955249.1, forward strand.
CATGCTGCAATGTCCCATTTCCCCCACACTGTCACACCACTGCCTACCCAAGGACTCAACTCATGCACAGGATCACCTCGTGACTGAAAAGACCTGGTTAAAATGGAACCAAATGTGACCAAGGTCATACTGATAGAAAAAATAAATTTAAAAAAAAAAAAGAAAAAAGGAAAAAACAAAACACAAAAACAGTGCTCTGAAAAGGTGCTCAACCCTGAGAAGTCTCCACAGCTGGAGGCATGTGCCAAGAGGCAGTCAGTTCTCCAGAGTGCTAAGAGGGGGCAGAACTCACAGGAGCTAACCTCTTTCAGCACAGCACCCACACTGAACTTGCAGTGTTTACACCCATCAGAGGCATGGCCTAACGCCAGCAGACAGGGGCCTGGCCCCACTGCACACACCTCCTCTCCCACACATCGGAAGTGCAGCGACACTGCATGACTGCCAGTCTTGTCATCTGCCTCTATTTGTTTCATTACTGCTCCAGTGACAAAACTGTACAAGAATCATGTACCAATAGAGAACTCAGCTCTCCCACCACTGTGTATCTTCTCCAAGCATTCCAAAAGAGGAGTCTAGCTTACTAAATGCTATGGAAGAAACAGTCACCATCAAAGCTTTAAGTTGACAACTGTCAACTTAAAGATAACATTCTGAGAAGTAAATGCAAATAAAGAGACAAAGTGGGAAGGCTCAAAGGTCAACCCTACTTTGGGCTAATGGCAATAACATTTGCAGCAAGACTAGTTTGTTGGGAACAGCAAACAAGCAGAAGACTAAAACAATAAAATTGGAAAAACAAATTTGCCACCTTCACGGGTTTCACTAAGACTTGTACTCAAAGGCAAAGTCATCACAGTTTGTGACTACATCCAGATTTTTCAGCTTATATACCAAAAATTAATTGTTTCCTCCTTTGAGAGAAAAGTGACAGTTGAACCTAAACACTCATATCATAAAACTTTTATGTTTTCTTAGTATCTTATAAACTAAGCAAACACCCAAGAAAGTGTTTACAATGAAACCTGAAGATTGTTCTCCAGAAGTATTCAGCTGTTACTTTTGCTACAGGAAAGCAAAAGGAGTGACAAAATGGAAGTACTAACTTTAGGATAACATATAGCATTACAGTTACTTTACATACTTCGCCTGTGTGAAAGAGAAGATGTGCTGCAGCATAGTGTGCGGCTCAGCACAACTCTTACAGTACTGGTCCTCTTCAAGAAGCACATCAGAAGACCTAAAACTTGAACTAATGGAGACAGGTTACACAACAGGGGCATCCCTGGGGCTCCGGGTTTCAAAGATAGTTCTTCTGAAGATACAAGTGGAGTGGGCCCATAGAAACTGCTGTATCAGTAGCTGTGAGTTTTGTATGACACACCAGAAGCACATTCCTAAAGGCCTCTGCAGCATCAGCTACGTTTCCCAGAGATAAATGTTAGTGGTCCAGAATAAAGGCAGCACCAGAATTCCCTAACCCACTCTAACATATTTTCATTCCACACATACAGTGACACACAGACCCCACCACCAGCAAGAAGTGTCGACAAGGGTCAGGCAGCTTTAATAGGCTTATCTTCTTTACTAAAAGGGTTCTCTACAGTGGGTGAAATAGACAAATGCAGGATGGAGAGAAGAGCAAAGCAGCTTTTAACTATAAAACCAAATACAAACTAAGAAAAGCTGAACTTTGAGAAAGTCAGATACCACTCTACACATGGCAGCAATTTCCACTTAAAATTCCTCCCTGTATCTTCCTTCAAACACAGCTGCTATATGGTCTTCCACAGTTTCTCACTCCTCAGACCACCATCCATGACATTAGAGCACTTATAGACAGGCACAGCCAGTGCTCCAGTAACTGGCATCTTCACCCTGTTCTGCTTCTGCCTTCAGATTTCTGCATTGAAGCGTCAGGTCCTGGAAGGAACGCACACTTTTTAACCCTCTAGTTCTTAAACTCTCTGTCAGTGTCTCACTAGTCAGTCCTCTAGCATATAGAAAAGCCTCAAACCCTTGATGTTGTAAAGGCATCCTCCTGCATTAAGATACTCTTACCTAACCCTTAAAAAATAAACACACATATATAGATATTTTACTAGAGTCCTCCCTCCCAGGGCCATACTATTCTCAACCATTGTAATCTGCTTGCATAACTAAAACACTACTTTCTTTTAGGATTTGCACTTAACCACCAAGCCACTAATTTGCTTTTTGAACCACTGGGATATTTTCCACAACTCCACCCTCCTGCTCTACTGCACTCCTGTCTCTCTGCTCTCCTTCCTAGAATATTATTCTCTACCGATCCTCATTCACCTTCAATCTATTCTACCATCTTCCTACAAATCTCCATTTGCATCTAGTCCTTTTGTATGCCTACAGAGTCTCTAGACAAATCCATTTCCTTTGAAATATTCTAGTTTTACCTAAAACAGATAAACTTTATCTGTTGTCTCATCAGCTGACATCTCTGCTGAAAAAGCAGAAGGAAAAAAAGTTGCCTAAACAACATAATTGATAAGATCACAAAACAGTTTTATTCTCTTTCTGATGGACATTTTTATGAGTGCCTATGGGTATGTCTGATACAACATTCTTTATACACCTTGTTAATCTTTCTCAGGACATAGAAAATATTCTTTCTAGCCAGAAAAGCAGCAACAGCCTCTGACTTTCCAGTTATGACCCTGCATATGTCAAGGCTTACCCTGTTCCTTCCCTGACTGTGACTGCAGCTGAGAACTCAAAACAGCATCCACTAGAGGTGCTTATCTCACTACACAGCAAGGTAACATTTTTCAAACAATACATACTTCTCACTTTACTGACAAATAAAGTATGTATCTCAAAAGCAGCAGCAGTGTTTGTTTCTGCTCTCAAACAAGAAAGCTTTTTCCCAATTGAATTAAGATGACTGGCTAGACCTAAAATGCTGAGCCCACAGGATTTCAAGATGCTCTTTTGTTACCCTACTGTTCAATTCTTTGGCTTCTGCTGCCACTGAAATGCTTCTTACTATGCCAAGGGGATAAACACACCCTTACAATCACAGCATGGTCCTACAAAGAAGGAACACAGGAGGCATCTCCATCTAGACCAGCCACGTCAAAGTACACAAACAATGAGGGACCACCCCCACAACCTCTAGAGACTAGGCAGTCTTCTCAGCACAGGAACTCCAGAAGTTCCTCTCCCCCTTACATAATAAAAATATCACTGTACTAGGCTGGGCCGAAAGCTCATTTTATTCTTCAACAGTTTAGCAACAAGCCCCCTCTAGCCCAATCCACCTAGCACATCCTATAACTCATCTAAACAATCCCATACCTAAGGGGTTACTTGAAATCCCTTCAACAACATTTGGAAGCAAGCAATTCAACAGTCCTCAAACTCCAGTAAAACACTTTGCAGAGGCAGAGCCTCAGGGGGATTCCTGTTTGCAAATGAAGACGAACACTCCCCAGAGGTTTCAGTTTATTAAAAAGAAAATGTGTTTTTAGATGCAGATCAGCACAAACAGATAAGCAGGTACAACCCCTTGAGACAAAGCCATAATCTTGTCACTGGTTTCCAATTACTCTCACAAAGGTACAAAAATTTCTGAGCTTGCTGTTCAAGTACCTTTAGAATCCTATCTTTACTCCTGACAGTCAGCAGCTTATTATGAACAGTGTTTTAGCAATCCTCATGTAGACACAGATTGATGGGTTTAACACAGAGCCTTGACAGATTCAGCAACAAAAGCTGAAGACTCAACAGCCTACAGCTTTCTACCTTACCCTACCACTTGTTTCTTCCTTATCACCCATGTCAGCATGTTGAGGACATATCCACAGTTTTACACACCACACACCAGCTATTCCAGCAGTATTCACCCCAGGCTGAAGTTTGCCACAGTTCCAGAGCAGATTGACTTCTTGCTCTACCATCGCCACTGCAGAGTCAGTAACAGCTGGCAGCATAAACACCACACTGTTTGTGGTGCTACAGCTTAACATAAGGGCTGAAGAAGCAATGGCAGACATGGGTTAGACAGACGAGAAACATTCCACATATCCTAAAAACACAATGTCTCAGTTGCAACGATAACCAATGTAAGATTCAAAAGAGGCAGAAATAGGAAAGGAATTGTCAAATGGCACAAGGTGATAGCAAGCAAACTTTCTTCTATCCCACTACCAAGACTTTTCCCATGATACAACAAACAAACTCAAACTCTTCCCAAACAGTTGGCTCAAGCAGATAAAGAAGGACTCAGTGATAGAAGGAAGTTGTATAAGAAGATAGAGAAGTCTGCATCTTCAACCTTGTAGGCAGCAGTCAAAGCACACCAGGACAGTGATGAGTAAGAACCTGCACTGTAGTTCACAAGTAATTTCTCTTGAGGAACAAATGCTGTTCAGCACCCCTCCTGCTTCCCTCTACAACAAAGTTCCTACTAGTTTCCATCATTCTCATTCTAAACCAAGAAGCTAGGGTGAATTGGACCAGATAACTCTTGAGGTTTTTCCAGAAACAGCTACTTTCCTGCTAGCAACTGTGGCTAAGAATTGAAAGCCCCTTAATACTATGTGTGCGTGATCATCTTCTCAGGAGTAAAATTCAGACATTGGATAAAAATTGATGATTCAGAGGATTCCATCAGCTCTTAACTCTCACTTTCTAAAAAGCAAAATTTCATAGGTGGTAAAATTTCCCTCCCACACCTTTAAATTCCTCATTATGAATCCATTCCCCTCAGACTTTGTTCCAGTATTCGTCTTTTTTTTTTTTTTTTTTTTTTTGAGAAGGAAAAAGTTCAGACTGAGCAGATCAAATTTCAGAGTTTAACAAAGATCTACAGAAAATTTTATATATTTGGTACAGATAAGGAAGCCAAATAAGCTTCCCAGCTTCTTCCAAAGTTGCATTCATCCATAACATGTATACCGGAAAGATTTTAGACTTTTTCTGAGCACATGAAACAACAAGCAGGAGTATCCAATGGAAAAGATCAAGACTCGTGGCCTGTGATTAGATGTTCACCTTTCTTGATTAAAGGAAAAAAAAAAAAAAGATTTTTTTGCCTCAGCCTGTCCTGCCTTGTCCTCTCAATACTCTGTTGGCCTCAAAACTCTCACAAGCAGCATCTCTCTCTCCATTTTAATGAAGTATTTATTCTGATTTCTTATTTTCTTGAGTCACTTAGAAGGCACAGGGATCCCTTCAAGTACAACGAAACAGATGAAACTGATCTTCCTCTCAAACTGAGGGCAGCTATCTTTCCCAAATACAAGGGTCAAAAATGGCAATGGGACATTGCCATTGCTAAGATGAATCTTAGCCTATCCAACACAACAAGAATTATAATGAGAATCCTAGCTCATAGGTGCTTATATTAACCAGTAAAATACCACACTCATTTCTCACAGTACAGCAGTGAATATAAGTTTACTCACATCCAGGTCCTTTGGATTTTCTGAGAAAATCTAGGATAGACAAAAGGAGAATTCAGGATTATTATTAAGCTATCATGGTTTGAACCAGCAGTTAGTTAAAAAAGCTTTAATTCATCCTTCAGCCACTAGAACTGGTTAAAATTAAACAAGTTATATGGCTTCTTGAGATCCCTATTACTCCCTTCAAGGCAGTTACTTAAATAACACTGCATGGATCAGTGTGGTAGCAGTGTGAATATTATTATTTGAATAGTTCAATTCTAGACCTGTCTGCATCTGCTTCCTAGCCACTTTTGTGGCCTGGTCCTTATTCTGCAGCTCCTTACCATGCTCTTCCATACCCCTCTGTTCTTATTAAGTTCTCCAAAGGGACTGGAAAGAGGAATTGCACCTGAAAATGCTCTCCTTCCCTCCAAGGAGAACACCACACTGCTTTGGGATGACCCTATAATTTCTCAAAACCTACACTTACGTGAAGCATACAGGTTCGAATCAGGATCCCCTGTTCATGCATGACACCTCCCCACATTTCTGTCTGGCCATCCAATGCTATAGTGTCCTTGTTTTCATGACCGCTGAATTCACCCCTAACTATACTAATGCCTTCCTTTCAGCTGCATAATCAGCAACAAAGAAAACCTCTGCTTTGCACAGATTCCCAGAGAATAGGAACAAGTCTGAATCTGCTCAAAGACTGGAGTGCACTCTAACAAGCTGTTCTAAGCAATGCAAACAAATACCAGCAGTATCCAAGAGCTTCTGTGCAGAATAACCTTGGCACTGAAAAGACCTTACAACAGCAAGCAGCAGATTGCCTGCATTTGCGTCAGAGACAACACACAGGAATGAAGTTGTTTCACTTTAATCAAGCTCAGTTTATGACTTCTACAGCAATCTTAAAAATTAAAGAGCTAACTTTATACCATTTCACATGTGCAGTCAACAAAAATGAGGCTGTGTCTAAATCTAAATGGACTTAAGATTTACTGAGCCTGCATTATCGTTAATTTTTAAAGGTTAATGTTTAAACTCTCTCCTTTATGGGTATTGATATTTGCTTAATTCAGGATGTTTAATACTTTTACCAACACATTTACTTGCATTTCCCAGGACCAGGTGATGCTATTGTCAATAATGAAAAGCCCAACCTATGTTTTGATAGGTTTCTGACAGAGCTAGTTATGCATCCAAGAAAGATTACACCATTTAGAACATAAATCATAGGAAGCTTTCAGAGTATTTTACAGACTACATGTTAAAATTTAATGAACAATTTATTCTGATCCACTGTCATTCTTCCAAAAATAACCCGGCCACACATTCATCTCATTGTGAATGAGGTATAAACACAAGGCCTTCAAGAGCGTGCGGATAACCTTAAGGAACAGAAACAGGAGGAAGGGGGTGGGGGGATTAAAACAAAAAATAAAAAAATCACAGCAAAAAAGAAAGAATGGAGAAGTGTTATCTGTAGAAATGCAGAGAGAAAGGTTGCCATTGCTCCTCTCCAACACTTAAAAATTCCCCATCTCTATCTACTAAGCATCCTGGCTGTTAGCTTCATTCCAGATGAACCCTCAAAGAAAACAGAAGAGAGAGACAAAGATCTAAACCTCAGTATTACTGACGAGCTTTCCATGTCTCCTAGCCTTGTAATTCCATTATTTCCCCCAAATAATCTTGGGGAACTTGCCAGATAGGGAAAAAAGGTACAACGGTGATAAAGCTAAAATAATATTTCTGAACAACACTCAAATTTCCATAAATTCTCTTCTGGCATAGCTTCACTGCTTGCCCATCACCAAGTGCTGCATTTGTTTTGTATTAAAATATGTGCATCGGTTATTTTTATATTCATGGATATCTTCCCACGAAGAGGGAGCAGTTTCCCCAAATTCTGCAGTGTGCTTCGTGACTAAGCAACTTATCATATTTGTCTCATGGCACTAGAGGATATTAGGATAGATTGCCTGAGACAAAGTGTTGAGGATTTTTCTTAAAAATCCATACATAAATAAAATCAAATCATTACTAGAGGACAGAGCAGATGCTTGCTGACTGAAAATGAGTCTGCCCTCTGCATTAACCACATGACAAAGAGAACACATTCCTGTCCAAATCATGAGTATACCTCTAAGCTTCCTGGAACTCAAGCAAAATTACTGCAATACAATATACCTCATACGGTTTTATACATAAAACCCACAAGCTCTGCTTTCTCACTCAGAGCTGAGCCAGCCATTGTCTCCATGCTTATATATCTTTTTATGAGAACATTCTTCAGCTTTTGTAGCAATTGTGAGCATGCCACACTGGCCCCACATTCAAGATACTGTATTAAATCTCTTGGCAGTAATGCTTATCTTGCTTCATGTTAACATCGCTTTGCTCTGCTTGCTCTGAATGACTTCGCTATGTAAAGTAATAAAGTGAGGATGGCAAGGTGGTTGGGGGACAAAGACGAGGGAAAGATGATTTTCCAAGCACCTCAACAGTACTCTTTGTTTCTCCATCTGGCTCTGCGCTCCTCAGCTGACTTGCTCATTAATGTTACTCAAGGCCAACGTGCTGCTGCAGGTGCAGCTCCCTGGGCCCATGACGCATCGCTGAGCACCCCCGTCCCTCCCAGCATCTGGCAGCTGGGTTGCTACCTCCCAGTCTCAGAAAACCCGTATGTGGAAGCACTCCTTAGCAGGCCCTTCCCCAGGACTTTTGACCCTGCATTTCTTGCCCTCTGCTATGATCCTGGCCCCCCTCCAGTTTCTCACTTCCCCTACAGGAAGTGGTTCATGCCTAGCTACTATAATCCTATTTAGCCGATGATCTGCCTTCATCAGCTCACCACAGCTTGCCGCAGATTCTGAAGCAAAAAGAACAGAGAAAGGGAAACACAATGAAGGACCACTCTTGGGTCTTCTGACATGCTTAACTAGTGCTTTTGTGATGTTACTGGATGCCTCAAAAATGATATTGAAAAGGCTTGCCAGCATTGTGGCAGCTTTTCCCTATCCAGCAGCTGCGTGCAGCACATGGCATTTGCATACTGATTACAGACTCAACTGAAGGTGCTGCAGTATGTAATGGGAGCTTCAGATGGGGAAGGTGCCTGTCTCCAGACCCAGGCTGGGAGGCATATCTGATAGGCCTACATCTAAAATGAGGCAGTGACACTATCACCAACAGCAGCAAGGCTAAAAAAAAAAAAAAAAAAACAAAACAAAGACAAACCAGATACGAAAAGGCCTTGTGCCTTTGCTGCTCTCAGTAACTGTTCATGCCAATTTGTCACTCTCAGGTGTGCCACCCCCACCCTGCATTACCTACAAAACCAAAATCAGACAAAGTAAGACATATAGGTCTGGAATACCTGATTTCAGCAGCCTTTCCCTTCCAACTCAAAGAGCCAGAAATACTAAAAGGAAATCAACAACTTATCCAGCAGTTTTCAGCACCAGCAGGCTTTTCCATACAAGATCACCTCAACTGTGAGTGCATCTGGCAGCTGGCATTTATTCTGCTCTACCACACGGAGGCCTGTCTTCACTGATGCTGAGGAGCGTTGGTCATGCAACCTTTTCAGGTGCCACAATATGTCAGATAAATAGAACTTTAAAAAGTTATGTCAAGAACTGAGGTTTTCTTTTACAAAGCAAGCTATTATTCCACATTGCAACAGCTGTGGAAGTCAAACCTATGTGCCTTTTTGGGACTAACCTCCTTCAAAGCTCTGTGCAAAAGCACACAAAGTTATTCCTTCCATCTCATGCCACCTATGACCAGGCATCTCTCTACAGACAAAGAATATATCATGGCTGGTCTGAGGAAAAAAAGACATGCTTCAGGGTATGGTGGGTAAACAAGCACATACTTCATATCACGTACTACCTTCCAAGCATTCAGTATATTTTCTTCTTTCACTCATTTCTAAAAGGCAGATCCCTCATCTCTGATGACATATCATCCCATTCCAGTGCTATTTACACTATTCACAACATTTAACCATCACGGAAACATCAAGAAAGAGGGAAAACTTAAGCTGAAAAGAGGATCCAACAGAGGGATGCAAGTAGCAGGTACTGAGCTGTCAGAAGACAGCACACAAGGCAACACTGAACAGATTCACAAGCTGTGCAAAGAGCTGAAGACAGTCTCTGCTTCTATTACTTCACGTGAACAGTTGCTATAGGGCACACAGATAACACTGTCTACACTAGAATCTCATTCAACCAAAATATGGCCCATTCTCTTGAGATGGCCCAAGTGCCCCCAGCTGCAGTGAAGGGATGAGAATAGCAGGGGAAAAAACCAGCAGGAATCAAAACTACAGGATGAAGGACAAGCACTTCTTTACTAATATGCAAGACTCGTTCAGTTCAGACACTGCAGGCTGCTTAACAAGTAATGGAATTTTTTCCTGTGAGTACTGAGAGGTGTATACAAATGCATCAACCCTCACTAGCCTTCTCATAACAATATAAGGCCACCCCCATACTTATACACCCCGTCCCTGAAGCATATATAAAGGTTTCACTTACCCGTGGCCTCTGCTTCCAAAATAAAGGAGCCAAAGATAATTAGCAGACGAAACAACCCATGGTTAGTCAAGGCAAGGTACGATCCTGTGTTGCTCTTTGGTGCTACCATTCCATGGCACATCTTTTACCCACCAAAGTTTCTTTAAAAAAAAAATCTGAAGGATCTGGTTGATCACGAGCACCTTGGTCTACAAAAAACAAAGACAAGGCAAGAAACAGTAAGTGTTGAGCCAAACACCCACAACCCTGGAGAGGGAAAGGGGAAATTTAGAAACAAAAAGCAACCTTTTACATGTTCTAGCACTTAGGAATTTTACCAAGTATTCACAGTTCACAAGGTAACATGAGCAGAAAAGGCAATCTTCTACACAGGAAATACTAAAAGGAGCTGCATTATAGATACAAGACCATAACTTTTCACTTACCTGCTAATGTTTCAGATGTGAAGACTGCCTACCCCACAATCAGTTTTAGCTTTTCCTTTCAAGACAGCCCCAGAGGACACACCATCTGGAGGACTTAAAATATCTTCAAGAGATCCAGTCTCGCACCACTTTTCAGAAGGTCTTCAGAACAAAGCAAACTGTACTAGACAGCTAGGATAAATATATCAAATGCTTCTTCAGCCACCTGGAGAGGCACAGCAAACCTGACAGCCAGCCAGCAGGAAAACACACACTTAGGAGGAGGAATGTAAAACAACTGGCAAACCTCAGGTATAATGTTCTGACAGTACAGAGCACAGCAATTAAAAATGCAGGATATGACACTGCTCATACCTGAGGACTGAGGGATTCACCAATAGCCTAGCAGACACTGTCACAGCAAAAACACTCGTACACAAACAAAGCACAGCTAGGAAATACAGCAAGCACAAAGCTGAAGCCTTATTATTAATTAAGACCCAGTCGAACACATATTCCACCAACCTACGGTTTTAACCTGCATGACCTCCAATGATAACTTTGGATCTGGATGAATAACAGTGTCATGCATAAATACAAAACTAATGAAAGAAAGTTGAGACTAACAATCTGTGTGTACTGAAGGGGAGCACTGGTATAAAGACAACTGTGTGAACGATGGAATAAGAAACCAACCAAATAAAAAACTCAACCAAACAAAAAACACCCTGGAAAAAACTAAATCAACCAATAAAATAAAACCAACTATAAAAACCTCACTTGAAGACATTTCAACACTTTATCATGCTATTGCTTTCTAATATAAGGCTCCCAGGTGGAAACAAAAATTTCAGAAATTAATGGTTCTTTTACACTTAACAAGAATAATTAAGTTTTGAGGGGAAACTCCATTCAGCCACAGTTTCTTCACATAAATGAATATTCATACTGAAGAGGGATTAGTGTTTTTTTCCTTTGGCCAAGTTTCCCAAAGAAATTCAAAACTGCTGGATAACTCCAAATAGATTTGAGAAGTGCAGAGGTGGGTATTCTACAGTTTTGTACCCTGTAAGAATGGATGGGACACCTGCATTGACATTCCTGCTAGGGGGGAAGGCAGTATGACTTTCAGATCCTTAGGTACCTCTGAGATGAAAGCAATACACCAGCACTGACCAGAGAAACACATACTTAAAGAGACATAACTCACATTTCCAATTACTCAGGCAAAACAGTAGCTGCATTATGGGAGGGAATATGCAGACTTGCTGTTAAACCTGGTAGTGAAAAGAGGGTTTTTCCTTAGTTCCATGTCACTACTATGCTCGTATTTACTTCATGAAATTCTTCTTTCTATCAAAGAAGAATTCTTTCTCTGTGTACATCCTGCCTGGAAATGTCACTTCAAGATGATATTTAAAGTGTCATGAGGCAAGTCTGGAGCTACTGCTACAATAAACTCTGTGTCTACCCCTTTTGTTTCTTGCTTCATTTGCAGGGGGAAGGAGAGAAGTGAATCTATCCCACTACACCTGTAGCACAGCCTATAGATTGCTCATGTCTTCCACAGATAAGGAGCCAATGCTTTATTCAGCAAACTCTCACTATGCAGAAAGGAATAACAATGCTTTCACTTATGTGCTAGGATTTCTTTGGCAACAATTAGACCGTGGAATGAAGAAATACTCCGTGGGAAGAAAGCTAAGACAGTTAATCTGTACATCTGCCCCCTCCCCTCAAGTCAGATCTCTCACATGGAATTTAAGTTCATATTCATCTGGAAGAAGCCAGCATCTGGCCTATACTCCAGGTCAGCAGAGGGGTGCTTATTTCCAAGAGTCACTGCTCAACACAGAATCACAGTTCTGACAAAGCAATGCACCATCTTCAACAAATGCTCTTCTGATTAGATCAAGACAGGTCTGTCCTCCCCATTCCAATTTAACAAAGCCTCATTAATGTAACAAACACTGAAAGTCTTGCTAAGGTATCTTTTAGAGGTGGCCCTCCCTGCCCCTGGAACAGTGCATGCCAGGTGACATATCAGGGGCCAGAAGGAGAGGTAGGGAAGAGGGCATGCAATTGTCACAGAATTTACTGAGCCACCTGAGGTGTCCTACTTTGCCCCAGAGATGTTCTCCTCTCCCAAAGACTGCACCTGGAAGTCAGCAGTCCAGTTCTGGTCTCTGAACAGCAAACAAGTTAGAGATAACTAAAACAAGAATATCTTTTGAGGGAATCAGTTATTGCTTATTCTTGAATCACTAACAGATTGCCCCAAAGCATAGCACTGCTCCTCTCCTTTCTTCTAAAATCAGCCATGGTTTCCCCATCTCTTTTCAGCTACCAAATCATTCAAATCCCAGGTTATCAGGGATCCTGTCTGCCAGAAGCCTGGGGCCACCCCACCAGGAATGCTGTAAATTGCTGCTGCTATGTCTATAGCAACATCCCACTAAGCTGATTTAATTCAGTGTGGGATTTGAAGGAGACACAAGGGTAGCTGGCCCATTCAGTGGACAAAAGCGTGGACAAACCCCTCAGAATTGTTATGAGACAAAGGGCACAGGTACTGCTTTTAAGGATCCTCCCTTAGGTTTCAGCCAAGTTACAGAACTTGTTCCCAGCCTTAACTGATCCTTGGGAAAATTAGAAGATGAAAGAGATTCTGACTAGATAAAGTATCTTTTCTTCCCAGAGAAGAGCTGCTGGTTTGGAAGCTATTTAGACAGACATTCAATTCTCTGAAAATTGACTGTTGTTTTAGCACATTCCTTATACCTACAGCTCAGAGGGAAGCAGCTTCCATAACAACTTTCCAGGCCTCCACCGCCTGAAGTTAACTGGAGTGCACTGTAGAGCACACACATTATCAGAGACATACTCTGGGGGATAGAGCTTAACAATTCATGGGCTCATGAATCAAAGCGATTCCCTGTGTACACACACCATTAAGGAATGGGCTAGTTTCTGCAAGAAACAATGAGGCAGAAGCTGAGAGTAAGCAGCACAAATATGCAGAGCAAGAATATTTCAGACCCATTTCACATGCCGCAGCCTGGACTGAAGGGTTATTCGAGGATTAAGTTTAAACAGAGATGTTTTCAAAGATAATATTTAGTATAGCCAGCAATTCCCATAAATAGAGTAAGGAGGGGAAAAGAAATTCTTCTCTGTTAAAAGTACATTAACTAATAAAGGTGGTGGTTTTTTTGCTTTCTTTTTAATGTGAACCTTGAAAAACACCTACAATATATGGATAAGACAATAAACCATCCTCTATATCCACACAGTCAACAGCCACACCCCCGAGAGCAGTAGATGTTATGAATGAGGAAAAAAGTACCCATTGATCCCAGGTTACAGCCATCCCCAGCTCATTCTTTCCTTTAAGTCTTGACATCAAGGAAATTTCCCAATGATGCTTCAGCATGAGTCCCCCCTTGCTGCACCGCCAGTTCTGCTTGCACATCAAACAGTAATTCGCTTCTACATGAAGTCCCTGAAACAGGAATCAGCTCCCACTGAAGCCATGCAGGCCAGACTTTTTGCTCACTCTTAAACCACAATCAGCCCTTTCCAAAGATGACACACTCATATATGGCAGGAGCTTCCTCTAAGCTAAGCTGTTGGAGACCTTTGCCATTTTTCTCATTTCTCATTTATCTTTATCTAGAGAAGAGTAACCAGGCTGATGAAGGGACTTGAACACAAGCCCTATGAGGAGAGGCTGAGGGAGCTGGGGTTGTTTAGCCTGGAGAAGAGGAGGCTCGGGGAGACCTCATCACTCTCTACAACTACTTGAAAGGAGGTTGTAGCCAGGTGGGGGTTGGTCTCTTCTCCCAGGCAACCAGCAGTAGGACAGGACAGCACAGTCTTAAATTGTGCCAGGTTTAGGTTGGATATTAGGAAGAAATTCTTTACAGAGAGGGTAATCAGGCATTGGAACAGGCTGCCCAGAAAAGCAGTGGATTCTCTGTTCCTGGAGGTTTTTAAGACAAGACTGGATGTGGCACTGAGTGCCATGGTTTAGAAACTGCAGTGGTAGTGGATCAAGGGTTGGACTTGATGAACTCAGAGGTTCTTTCCAACCCGGTTGATTCTATGATTCTATGATCTTCCAGACTTTCAGAAGCTGCCAGTCATAATATCCCTTGATTCAAGATCCCTTTGTAAGCATGCATAAGTTTTCACAGGATTATGACAATTTTCCATTTCGTCAGAGTAGGACTCCAAGGTCCCCATGAAAAAGCACTCTTTGGAAGTCATATTCTCAGGACATGAAAGAGAATCAGAAACTGGTCAGTCTGAGGCTCTCTAGTACTCAAGATTCCTGGCACAGCTATGTCCTGTGTCACTGTTGCTGGAAAACAGGTCTTCGACCTGAATTCTTCAAAGTTTATTTAGGGAAGTGTTCAGTATGCTTGGAATGCCACTGCCTTGCTTCTAAATACCATACTTGGAACTTACCAGGAGAAAATTAGCTATCCTCATGCACAGCAGAAATCTTTATTTTATCCACATAGTTTTTCCCCTCACAGAATTATACTCAGGAATTGTTTGTTAACTCTTGAATGCACGCAGCAAAGATCAGTGGCATGAGTGATGTGTGTGCACAGCACATCTTTTGAAATGCTAAGCCTTGTTCTTGCCTCATGGTCCGGTTGAAAGTGGAATCTAATGTAAGCAATGCGGTTCAGAGGATTTAACCTTCATCCTTAGTTGCTGGTTGTGTTGTATCCTTATTTTGTTTGCTTTCAAAGAGTAGTCAAGCTTTAAAACAAAAAAGTCAGCTTCTTGGCTGCTAAATAAAAAAAATCCAGAAAAATCAACTCCAACTGCCAGCAGAGGAAAGAAATCCCTAATTCTACTTACTTTCTGTAGTTAAACCAGTTTAATTGAAAGCTTTTAAAAACAGAATTGTATTTTTAACATTTTTGGTTAGTGTCACAGTTCAATTACACTGTTCAGTTAAACTAGGCAGAAAGATTAAAACCAAAGCCCTTGAAGTAACCTGCAAGCAGTTCAGAACAATCTTAATAATCTGACTTTTCAGCACAGCCAACTCTCAATTATTCACGATAATTGGAAAAGGTGGAAGAGGAAAAGAGGAAATAAGAAAAGCCAAATAACATGTAAGACTTCGCACACCCTGTCCAGTAACCAGATGATGTGCTTAGTAGCTTTATTTTATACCTTCATATTTGAATTACACAAAGGCAGATTTCTGCATAGCACAGCCACAGCATAAAACAAATACTAAACTGCAAGTATTTCCTGCTACAGGGAAGAATCACTAGGAAAGACTGAGCTGCTTATTCTGGACATTGGAATCAGCACATGCTCCTGAAAATTACCTCACTGCAATATGAAGTGAACCTGAATATTTGGGTTTCCCTCCTCACTCCCCAACTGTGCCAAGGGTTTCGCCTATGACCTGCAAAATCAGCTCTTTCTTTCTCATGTCTTGCTTTAGCTTTTACCTCCTCTCTCACATGAAGGTTTCTACAATGCTTCCTTAAAAGTAAACAAACAAACACCCACAAAAAAAAAAAAAAAAACACTCAGAACTAATCCAAGAATTGTTGGTGATAAAGAACTCCCGTTTTCAGGAAGGAACATTAGAGTTTGCTCAGAAAGAAGCTTGGTGGAGAGGCTAAAATCTGAAATTTCATTTTAATCTCTGATAAATGGCACGTACCTAACTCTCCACAGCCTCACCAAGGCATACTCAAGCTTTAAGCCAGGGAACTGCATTCTTCCCTACTGGATAACCAGTCCCTTACACCTAGGAAAGACACACCAACATTCCTACCTCAAGTGAATAAACCTGCAAGATCCACCAATCAGCATAGCTTATTATCCAGCTTCCTCCTCTCTATCCTTCCATCACTGTCTAAAGTCCTGTTTGCACCCAGATCATGCTTTTGCACCTCTCCCTTGATTGCCTCCTTATATCACTTGATGCTTCTCAGAAACTCATCCTGAGGTTAGCCAAGCATATTTTTTCTGTGGGCTAAAGGCAGGGAGCGCTTCCTTCCTCCATTTATTCCTCTTCCATGCTAGCAGCTGGGGGCAAGCCTTATCTGAGCTTCTTCCCTGCTGCAGCCCACAGAGTTATGGACAGCAGGCTCATAGGTATTCCTGAGCAGACCAAACAAGCTTCAACTCCAACAGTTACCAGGTAAGTAAGAAGGAAGGAACAGGCTTCTCAAGGTGTGCAAGGAAGAGGTGCAAGGTTGCCAAGGGGAAAAGGGTGGTATTCAGTGCCTTTCTCTGTCCACTGCAGGATGGAAACGCTCAGCTCAGTTGTGGATTAACAAACTGACAAGCAGGGCTCATCACTCATACTTTTAGAAACAGAATAAGAGGCAAGTCTCAGTCTTGTAATGATCCTTCCCCATTTCTACATACTGTGGTTGTCATGCCAGGTCTGACACAGTCACAGAGGATTTGAATTTTATGACTTAAAAAAAAAGGTCAATTTTCCTTGTCTTAGTAAGCCCAAGAGAAAGCCCTAAATACCATTAGTTTCCCAGATTTCAAGAAGTTTCCTTTAAATTCACAGATTTTCACCAGAAACTTATCTTCCTCTTCCCAAGTAAAACAGAAAAAGAGATCAAAATCCAACTGTCCTTCCAAATAAGGAAGGAGAAGCTAGTTATGGGCAGGCTGTGAACTTCCAAGAAAAAGGAAGAAGAAAAACAGAGCTGCAGAGAAGTAGTGGGGAAAGTTAGACAGGTTAATGCACACAACTCCAACGCACAGTAGATTTCTGTACTATTACAAAAACGCCTAATAGCAGCAGGGTCATGTCACCAGTAAATGAAGAAAAAACAGTTATTAAAAAAACCTGCTGGATCTGCTTTAAAGCATTTTTTTATTTTAAACACACTGTCATTTATGCAATCTATGGAAGAAAGAGACTGGGGTATTGTGGAGAATACATCTCACAATCTTTTGGGTGAGTTTTCGTTGTTTGGGGTTTTTTTTAAATATCTTTATTTGGAAAAGTATTCCCTTTGGAAACTATTGTTTCAGCATTTTCCTCCTGCCACACTGCATCAGAAAAGCTAGGTTTCATACTTTCAGCTTTAATGAGTACAACAGCACATTTACAGAGGACCATATGCACAAAATGTTCCAGAATGCTTTCCAAAAATAATAAGTCCTGAAAAAGAAAACTCACAGTAATGTGAAACTGCTTCAGAGAAGGAGCATAAGGAAAAGCCGTGCAAAGGCACAACCTTGTGAAACCACATCCAAGCTTGAAATGTTACTTTCAGTAACAGGGTTCACAAAGCAGCATTAGATTGGTAAGGTCATTTGAATATCTAGGATGCTATTCTCCTTTATGCAGCTGTGTTCACCTGGCTCAGGGTATGCCCCACAAGGTCCATGTATAGTAAAGGCTTATTTTATAATCTCTCACTACTAGAACACACTTCTGCCCATCCTTACCATTTGTTGTGCTTTCATTTCAACTAATGTGGCTAAAAGCATCAATCTGCTATACGTGCAGCTGCAACGCCACCAGGCAGCACAGCCATTTGAAGAGGACATCCACTTGGAAGTCATCTTCCTATCAAAGCCTTTTAAAAATAAACTTCAATGAACCAGTCTGACATTTAAATAAGGAACTATACTAGAAGATGGAGGAACTCTTACATTTATTCCTAAAAGCACAGATGTGAGATACAACTCTAGTTTAAAATTATCACACTTCCTAGATAGTAAAATATCTACTCACCCACTTTCAAGAAACTACAAAAAACGTAGTACAGTATTTCTTACTTGAATCCCAGCTTATATAGGAAGTTCTTCACAAGAGATATGTTGTAATATCAGAGCATTCCAGGGTAACAAACCCTTGATGTCTGAATGCCCGTTGGCACAAAGGTCTTTACAAAGGTCTTTACAAAGATAAACCCATAACACAAAAAACTCTGAAAAGTAAGACTGTCTCTTAAGTCCTCTAAAAATTTCATCTTCCAACAACATAGATCATTGACCAAACTGAGAAAGTTAAAAAGCACGGTTTCAAATTCTGGTTCTGACTTTAAGATTGCATTTGGGATTCTTACACAGCAGAGAATTACTTCAATAGATGTCAATTAGAGGGGAATAAAAAGGCAGGTCTTCAAAAGGTCTCAGCAACATGGTTTAGTTTTGTATCTATTAGCTCACTATTTTCCTTTACTTTTGTCTTTTAGTAGCTGCAAAGTTGTTAGATTTTATTTTTGCTTTTTCTACTTAGGATGCACTGTGCTAAAGGCAAGAATGCACAAACACTCATGGTGGCAGAGACCCATCACAGTGGCAGTGGGCACGTTTCACTCCACAGAGCCATATCCCTCTTGCGAGTATACAACTGCGAAAGAAAAATTTTTGTATCCCCATTTAACCCCCTTGCAGTTGAAGCTGCAGCACGACTAGCACACTGCCTGCACGCAGACCTGCTCCCATGGGGCCACGGTGCAGGGCAGCCGCAGAAGGTGTCCCAGGCAGATTCCCCAACTGGGCACCCTTATCAGCAGCAGGCATGCCAGCACTCAACCTGAGGATTTCAGACTTCAGGCAAGGTGACAAAAATTAATCTCAAAAGTCCATACTCCAGGGCCAAGAAAAGAAGGGGTGGGGAACAGGAGCCCAAAGAGTTTGCTTTCTATTAAATCACTCTCGCAATTACCAGCTCACAGAGAGCACATATCATCCTCACAGCCTTTTTTCCCTCTAACTGGCTTCCCTCAACAGGTTATGCCTAATTTCATTTTCTAACAAGGGATCAGTTACAATTATATTCTGATTTGAGCAGCACAAGCTAGAAGCATCAAGCTAGAGACACTCTACGAAGGATGGTGGCTCACTATGTGTCACAAGGGGACATACGCACCATGAAGAGGCCAAATGCTCCAAGCAGAATCCCCAGGATGGGTCCGTTTCTAACAGATTGGCAAACCATCTTCCCAAGACCTACAACCACCATTCAAAGATGGTGTGTTAAAGATTTAGACTGTGTGCTAAAGAATTCCAGTATTAAGTTGGAGTGGGAGAGAAGGATGCCAGAAATAAGTGTAACAGAAGTAAGAGTTTACAGAATAAAATCTGTCATAAAACATCTAAGTTGTATCTCAATAGAAGGTCAATGTGAAGCTTCAGCTTCTCTCTACCCTGACTCAGTGACATTTAGACTTTACAAAGGGTGGCTATTAGTGGGAAAAATATTTTAAAAAAAATTAATCACTACTAGGGTAGCCCAGAGGTGGGAGCCAGGATGCTTAGACCTGCAGCAGGAGGGAGAGCACAGCCTATCTTCTGCACCCACCCTGCAAGCGTCAGAGGGATTCCCACTCCTTTGCTCCCCAAGGAGGTGCCTCTGCCTAGCTGTCACTAAACAAACTCAAACAATGTAAAGCAAAGTGTCCTGAGGCAGGCGAGGAGGAATGCCTGATAGTAACTGCTCAAGCAGCAGCTCTCAGCACCTTGTTTATATAGTATCAATGGTTCCTCAGCCTTTACTGACTTATGCTCTAGTCTACCTCTTGTACATCAGCATCTCCACATTGCAGAGCTGGCTGGGGTTGAGGCCTGCCCCTCTACCATCCAAGCACTTAGAGGTTGTGCTGCTACCTTGGCTGAAGGATGACTCCTTGCTCCTGGCTGACTAGACACCACAATAGCGCTGCTCCCACACCCACTCCATAGCTAACCATCCCCTACACAATGCTAATGCATCTTTCAGGAGCTTCCTGGGGAGATTGAGTCCTTGCACCAGGACAGCTCTGGGGCCAGCAGAAGGAACAGCTGGGGAGAGGTAACAAACTCCCACCTGAGTTTTGCTGCCAAAGCTCCATGTGTGCAAAACCCCTCTCTGACTCAAGTGAGCAGCCTAATGTGCTGGACTCAAGAAGCTACACAAGCTTCTTGCTCCTAAAACCGGCTCCATTTTCAATGCACATTAAAGTGTGGAAGAAATAATGTACTATGCATAAAGATGCTCTAGATTGAAACCCTTCCCCTAAGTCATGGCTCCAGTATTCTGGTTTCCATGCAGATTAAAAGCCAAAAAGCCATGTGAGAGTGCTCCACAATAGCCAAAGGTAACACAGGCTTGCTTAGTTAGAGGAAGTCAAATGAAAACAAAGCCAAAAGAGGGGGAAAAGTTACACAAAGCAGAACAGTGAAAGTTAGCACATAGCTCTGGCAGTAAATCCTACAGTTCTGTGCAACAGTGAGACTATAAAGGGGTGATGCACCAGGCAAGAATCACACAAATGCCAACGCTAGCTCAGAAGGAAATATACCCAGAAGTCAGAGCATACAGGTTATTAACCTTCTACCTCACACTTTAGCTTTTTTGCTAGACCACCCAGGACTGCAGAAGCTCAGCTAGCCTTTGTCCAATCTGCCTCAAAACTCTAAGGAAAACCCTTTCAAAGATCAGATTCCCTTCCGATACTCACACGCGCAAAGACAAACCCTGGAAAAGGGCACAGGCAATGCCTCTTTACCACTGGGTCCAGAACCCAGAGGTAAAGTACCCTGTTAGCAACCTGGGCAGTTGCCTGCCTGCCTGTTGTCCCTCAGCCAAGCGTACCACTCCTAGGTGCTACCTCTCTCCTGGCTCTAGTCATAGTTCTCCACCCCTGAATGGGCCAGGTGCCAGGCAAGCAATCATGAAACACAAGCAAGAAGGGGAATAAAGTGTCTTCACTGGATTTCTGCAGGGTTTTTTTTTAAATTGTCCATACTTGTATGGGCATACATGTATTCAAATGTCAACAGGCTGGGCACATGACTGTAAAAGATACCACACATGCTTCCCCAGACACCTCTTTTCCATGTTCCTCTTACATACACAGAGCTGAAAAGTGGAAGATCCCTCCCCATTCCCTCTAAAAAGTGCATTTTAGAGCAGGCATATATAACTCTAGTATCTGAGGGTAGGAAATAAGTATGTCAAGCCACTAGCAGCTAAGTGAACAGTATATCCACTTGGGAAACAGGTCACTGTTTTTCTTGGGGGTTTGATGTTCTCCAAGCACCCTGCATGAGTACACTTAAGCCATAAAACTATTTGTCAAGAAAAAACATTCTAACACAGAATTCCGAGTGACCTCTGCTCGCTCTCATGGGAAAAGCACAGCCACTCCAGTTTCAACTGCCTTTAAAGGAAGACTGATTCTATTATTATTTTTTTCCAGACATCTTGCAAATAAGTATGAACGTCCTGCGACAGCCAGTAATCCTCAAGCAATTTCCTGTCTCTGGAAACAAGGTTCCCTCAGACTGAATTGATTAAATAAAAGTTATTAGAATTAGTATAAAGCAAGCTAGTTTAAAAGTCATCCTCTTCATGTTTTCACTTGTAACACAGTGCTCCAAGTAGTAGCCCAAAGATCAGCTACAAGACCTTAAGAGGGTAAGGAAATTAATATGCAAGACCCACCAAACAGCAAGAAGATCATTTAAAACTACTTTCAACAGCAGAGGATTTTCATGTTTGTTTAATCTATTTTCAAGTGAGTTTCTCAAAGAGAATGCATGCTTTTTTACTGTACTCTTAAGATTAGATTTGTTTTCCCCATTTTGTCAATCTGACATGCAATTTAGCCGTTCAAGAGTCAGCAGTGGTTCCCACCAAGGCTGTTTTCCTTTTGCCTCTGCAGTTTAAGATTTTGCTGCAAAACAACTTGGTAAATCCATCTGCACCATCTTTCAGTGTTACCAATTTCCTTTTCCTCTAAAGCCAAACATTTTAAATAAAAACCATACAGAGAGAAGTTAGTTCCTACAAATGCTACATGTATGTGGAGGAACGCTAACAGCCAGATGTCAGAATGAGAAACTTGCTCAACAATTCCCTGTCATCTCTTGACCAGACAAGGAAGTAACAGGAAAATAATTACACTGGTGCAACTGTTTAAAGACACAGAGCAACCATTTAAACTAAGGCATGCTTTACAAATAAAAAAGCCTGTATATTGCAGAAAGGTCTAAACATGAACATCAGACTAGCAACTATCTCATATGCTGAGATAGTTGCACATTAACTGAGCTTCTCACTCTGAGTGAGAAACTGAGTGCACACATTAACTGAGCTTCTCACTCTTATTCATAAGGAAAAAAAAACCCACATTATACAGAGTTTTCTGAAAGGGTGCCTGCATAGGAACTGACAAAGAATTTTTCCAAATAATTTCTCTTCACTAAATGCAGGGAAACAACTGTTAAAAAAAAGCCACCAGATATAATCTGTAGCTCCACCTATAAAGTTCAGGGCAAGATTGTATTATGAGTGTTACATACAGTGGCTGTAACCAGAGGAGTTGGTGGTCTGTCACTTGCAGCAATCCAGACTTCTATCAGGATTTTTAAAAAGCCACTTACGAGCTTCATTTCATGAAAAGTATACCCTCTGCTTGCTTTTATACACATTCTAACTCACCTAAGACTGCTTTTCTGGGTAAGCTGAACATGACATTTAACAGACGTAAGCAACAGTTGGCTCTGGACAACAAACTACTGCCTCCCTTTGTGCTTCAGGATCTGCACTCCTCCTGAAGCAAGAGTCACTCTTTCACAAGCAGAAAGTGGGGCGAGGACAAAGAGAAGCCTGCATTGTGGAACATCACTAGTTCCAGTAAGGCTCCACAGGACTCTACAGGGCACATTTTGAGGAAACCACCCTCCTTATAGCATGCTATGGAGCACAGTAGCTATCAGAAACCCTTTCTCCAACATTCACATCCCCCTTCCCTGGTCTCCAGCAAGAGAGTCATAGCCTCCACCTCCTTTTCCAGCCTCCCCACCACCTGAGTTCCACTCCTCAGAAGCGCTAGAGTGCAGCTGCTGGAAATCACTGCAAAGGCTGCTTCACACCACCCCTGCAAATGGAAAGAAACTCCAGTGAAATGCTACTATAAGCCCTTTTGAAAGGTAGGACCATCTGCTGGTAAAGACAAACCAACAATGTACTCCTGAGAGACCAAGGTTAAGTTTCATCATCTCTGCCAAGCAAAGCCATACTATTTACAAAGGTATCAACAGTCTTCACAAGTTCCTTGCAGACAAATCCAATATTAAAAACTTAATTATACTTTGGCTGCATTTGCTATGAAACAGGTGTAATAGGGCAGGACTTTCAGTTCTTTGAAGATGAATTGCCATTGATAAATTTTTATTTCTGACCAAAGAAAATGTTGGGTTTTGTCACTAGACCAACAGCAAGTTTCAATCTCAGAAATCATGACATAAAAAGTTACTCTTCTCAAAAGACAAAGGCTCTCAAGAGAACTTTCTGGTACACCCTCAACACCACCACCATGAGGGGA
Organism: Empidonax traillii; assembly: GCF_003031625.1. Lineage (NCBI taxonomy): Eukaryota > Metazoa > Chordata > Aves > Passeriformes > Tyrannidae > Empidonax > Empidonax traillii. The sequence goes on from NW_020955249.1 coordinate 2,216,899, forward strand.
ACACTTCCTTGCAAATACTGCAAGTACTTCCACCTGCAAGGAGAAACACACAGGAAGTGGTGGTCTGAAGCATCAACAGTCACATGATGCCCAACTCAAAATTTTTGCTTGCTTTCTTTTCTAGGGAAATAACCTTGACTTCCTCACTGCAAGAAGGTCTCCTGATTTGATGGGTACGAAGAAATGCAGAAGGAGGAAAGAACCAGCCTTGTGAGGGCTGTATCATTTTAGTGCACAGCGACACTCAATCCCCACAGCACATTACCTAGAGCAGCTTTAGAGCTCACCTACAAACCAGCTTTAAAGAAACGACAACATGCAGAGGAATTCCAGTTCACTTCTACTACAAGTGTTCACACAGGCCTACATACAAAATGCAAAAGGTTCGGGACTGGTGAATTAAGATCAATCATAGTAACATGAAAGACACTGCAACAAAAGAAAGATGCACAACCTAAAATGAGACTCAGTTTGCAGAAGCCCCCAAAAAAGCTGAGACTGGAACAGGGGACACCCTACATCACTGCCTTCATTTCATCAATACTGGGAAGGTCTGGCTCATGGAATTAGCTGAAGTTAAGGGTTGAAACTAATTTTTAGATATTAAGAAGATTAACCCAAGGTCTGCAAACACCTTCATTTCGAGGCACAAATCCTCTGCTTCTTTAGCCAATAAATTATTAAATCCCCATTTACTAGATAGAAAGTTTATTTCTTCCACTATTGTAAGTTCAGAATATGTATGAGAGAAAAGAGGGTATAAGGAATGAACCAATCTTGAAGAACTTCAGAGAAGTGATTAACATAATCAACACTTCTTTTTAAAACCACACCTGAACTGTAGGTGGCTTTATACAGGTTACTTGCATAAGAAATCATTTACCAACAATCAAACCAAAGCTTTATAAGCCTTCTGGAAGGGTGTTGGCTTACCATCAACTGGATAATCCAAATATTTTGGCTTGAGAAATGTCAGGCCTGTCCCCAGCAATGTTTGTCGTAGTCTCCTTAGCTACAAGTAGCCAGTAGACTTTAGGCAAGCCAAACCTGCTATTTCACTAGAATCAAGATGAAGACTAGTCTTTAAATAGCATAAACGTGGGCAATAAAGGCTGCAGCTACCACAGGTCTATCTGGTCTCTTTTCCTACGGTTGAACACTGACACATTTTCTGAAATAAATGACAGCCACATGGTTCCTTACAGCAGGCTCTCATTGCCTTACATGGGAAACATTTCTTGTCAGACACACAGGAAGCAAAGGTTAGATCAGATTTTAGTTGTGGGATCTTTTCATGCTGTGCAATATAAAGTCAACTGATCTCATGCTGCTTCCTCCTCCGCTGAATTCTCCTTCCTCGTCCCCCTCACTCAATGTAAGCCTCTTGGCTGAAACGTCATTTCTCATCCCTTCTCTTTAGCACATGCTTTTTACATCCTTTTTCACATATAACAGCTAGTTGTTTGACTCACTACAGAAGTCATGCAAGGGAAAATATGCAGACAGGAAACCTGGGGCACACGCCAAGGGATAAACTTTTGCTTCAGACAGGTATGTGACTAGGCAGAGGGGGTGAAAAAAAAAAAAAAAAGCCATTCACAAGCACTTATTGCCTCATTAGCACTAGCAAGGCAAAGAGAGGCAGAAATCAGAGCCTACAAATCAAACCATGCTGTGCTAGGTGCTGTATAAACACAGAGCAAAACAAGACCACTGCTACAGGGATATCACGAGCTACCGCAATATGGAGAGAAAACACCTCTTTAATCTGAACCACCACTGGCGTTCTCAGTGATCTTTTTCTCATAGAAGATTCTTGCCACATCACACCCAGAGAACTCCAGATCTCCTCTCTCCAGGTCTACTGCAAACATGCAATAAAATCTGCACCACGCCTGTTCTTAATGCTTTCTTTGTTCATTACAGTAGATTCAGAAGATTGAAAAGGAAATTAAAAGGTCACACAGATATATGAGCTGTCCCAAACAGGCCAATAATTTAGCTCAGAGGCAAGAATCAAAGGGCAAAACTGCTTGGAAACATGTTTCCCTCAAATTCTTATCAGTAAATATTTAACCCCTTTTTTATTTTTGTAGCTACAGTCCCTGACACAAGTTTGATACTTATGAAAGGAGTAAAGACTGACTTTCTCTGCCAGCAAGTACACTCTCCAGCTTCCAGCTCTTTCCCTTTGTTCTGAAGTCTTAACACTGCCTCACCCCTGCTTTCATTTCTCTTTCATTCCTTCTTAAAATTACTACCACACCTCCTTAACCTCTTTGCACATTCTAGTTGACGCTTCACACGCAGGACCGAGTCTTCCCTCTCCCACATTTCCCTGTGCTATTTCCTCAGCTGAACTCATTAACAGTGTCTCCAGGACTTCCCATGACTGACAAAAATCGCCCCGGGCAAATAGGAACGAGTTTGCGAGGTTTTGAGGGCAGTTACTTTGTGCATTTTGTAAAGGTCCAGTGCGGCTGCAGCAGCAATTTAGCGCTACTTGTACGGGCACACCACCCCCTCAGCAAGGGCTGAGCAAGTACTCTTACTTTTTGGAGCTCAGCAAAGCGATGAAATGCATTCTGATGTTGGGGGCCATGTTCCTTAGTGCAAGGGGTTAGCACCACCCTACAGATACCTGCAAAAGGCTTCCCTAAACAACCACAATTGGGAACACAGGAATCTCCTGCTCCAGGCAAAAGAGCCAACTGTCTCCTCTCCCATGCCACATGTACTTTCAGAAAGTGTGCATGTTTTGTGGTAGGGAGACTGGTTTGGGGTGGGTGGAAGGGATGGGAGTGGAGTGTGGAGGGTTTTTCACTTTGTAATTTTTTTTTTAACTGCTCCCAGTTTAGTCATGCCTCCTTAAGAGAGAGAACCTATTCACAAGCATACCACCCCCTCATTGGCTGAGATCATGAGCCGCTGCTGAGCATATCTTTCAGAGCTTGATACTAAGCCAAAGCATTTCTGCAGCCTGGACCATGGGGCGCTGCAATGGCAGTGCAGAGTAAACCACTGAGAGCAGTGGGACAGAGAACACAGGTTTGCTACATAACTTCTCCAGTCATCCAGAACATTGTTGCTTAAGATTCTTTTTTGTTGTTGTTGCTTATAGCATGCACATTCTGGCAGCACCTCAAAAACTGTAGTAACTTCTGTAAATACAAATGAGACTACTATGAAGAAATCTGTCTCTTCGTGATGTCTTAGTATTTATCTAGCCTTTCCTTGCACTTTATCACCCCCCCAGTGCAGCTGGTCCTGTTCTGATTCCAGATAAAGATGAAAACACTGCTTCCTTGCATCCTTGTAAGTGGGCCCAGTGGGATTCTCAGGGAACCTGACTCTGCTCCCAAACACAGCTATCAGCAGGTTTCAATCTTGTGGTTTTGTCTTCTACTAAGAACAGCATGAAAGTTTTAGAGCCGTCTATCATAACTGAGTAACCCTACCATTAATCCCACCATCCTCAAACATACTCTCCCTCTCACTTAGAGTACTCTAGGTTTCAGTCTCCTTCACAAGCAGATGCTTAAAACAGAGTGGCTTGTTGACTGGCTCTGTCAAGGGACCGCACTAATTTTGGAGATACCTGCAAGTGACGGTATTTTGCAACTACAGCTGCCTACGAGATCACTTGTCTCACTGAATGTAGCAACTACAAGCTCTCACATGCTAAGCAGAGTTTACAAATACATCATCACAAGTGACTTACACCATCAAACAGAAAACAACAAGACCAAGAGCACCCAGACACAAGTCTTCCAGAAAGGACCTAGTGATTTCTGAACAAAGACAGGAAGGGCATTTCCACACCACAGGTTTCTTCAGTGCATGGTCTGAGGCAAACCCTGGGGCCCTGAGATAAGCACCTGCCGACCTGTTTCCTTTACCAGAGGACAGAATCCCTCCTCTAGAGGTTCATGCTTTCCCCAAAGGAGAATCGACCCATATCACTGCCATAAGCCTTACAAAGTAAAGAAAGAGACAACATACCAATGGACTGGTCACAAGACCTGTGCTAGTGCCTCTTCTCAGTAAGGTATTAATCACAGAGCACAACCAACCAGATACACACTTTGAATTGTTCTACAGTTGCTATCTGCATTCTCTCAAAAGGTAAAGACAAAGCTAGCAATTGCTTCATCTTAAGCAATCTCATCACCTCACTGAACCATGGACAAATTTTTACTGCTAAATCATGACAGCTTCCTTGATATTAACAGCAAATCCTCCTTCTCACTCCACAAATCTGAAAAAAAAATCTACCACCATATTCTTCTTTGTTTGACACCCTTCTTAGTAAATATGACACATAAATCTTAGCCAAACTGACATGTGCTTATCTTTGCACAGAAAACCAGCAGGCAGGGTCCCTGAAAAGGGAAAAGAAAGAAATTTTGACCATGGCTAAATTTACAGGGAAAGGGGAAGAAGCTGCTTTCAACCATGCCCACATAAATAGCCTACAGAAGAGCTCAGTTCATAACCATGCCTGTTTCAGCCGCATGTGTGATAGACTGCAGGTCAGCATGGCAACGCAGGCTCAGCCAGCCTCAGACACTGCCTTAGGGCAACAGATCTCCAGTGGCAAAATGATGTGCCCCTTCCCATATGAGGATTCCTAAGAATACAGTGCAATCAACAACATCTGTCACCAGAAAGGACTGAGGTTAGAGTGTTTTGTCAAGTGCTTCATACTCCATGCAAACAAAGACACAACAGAGGACAACTGTTTATGGGTTCAATCCTTAAATTCCTGCATCCAGACTGTGGAATGCCATGGTCTCCCTGGCACTCACAGACATTTGTCTGCTGCAGTCCACCTCCATATGCCTACTATTCCTTAGTAAACTGGAACAGCAGCTCATGAGTACGCACGAGGACGAACTACACTGGCAGGGAGAACATCGAAAAGAACCACTTATGAGCAAAAATATCCCCATTCTCCCACGCTGCTCTTGGATACAAAGTGATGCAGATTTGCAAAGAAACTGCATTCACTAGCAAACCCAAACCAAATTACCACAAAGAAGGTGGGGTGGAACATTCTGTTTTATGCTGAAGAACAAAGTGCAGAGGCCACAAGTAACAGCAAAACAGAAGGAGAAACTATTCAGCTGAGCATACTGAACCAGAACACAGGGTTCAGTTACCACCTATACACACAGACACATCAGATCCACCACCCAAGCAACATTTCATGCAATCCCTGACTTATTTGTAAATGCATATTAAGAAATTCAGGGCAATAATCTGATACACTGAAGATGAACAATATCACAGCCCACTGCAGACAGGATAGAAAGAAAACAAAGAGAATTTGTGTAACAAAGCAAAACACAGCAGGAGAGGAACATCTGCTGCTTTTACCAGGAATAACATATGGTCAGTATCTGAAGAAAGGAGAATGAGTTCATTCATATTTAAAAGCAAAGGTAATAGGTCGTTCCTTCCAAGTTAAGAGGCAAAATGCCTGTTCCCCTTTCCCTGTTACAGCCCCATCATTTGCAGTCTAGATCTGGCTTTCCAAGGAACTGGTGCAGTCAGTATTCTGGCCCGGACAGTCAAGCTCAGGGCACTTTTCATGTTAAGATGCCAGATAGAGAAGGATGAGAGGAGGATGAGAATACTCATGTAGGAGTTTTGCTTAGTCCTAACATAAGCCTGGTTTATCCACAGCCCAGTCAGAGTGGCAACACAAAGACCAGTTTTGTCACCAGCAGATCACAGTTACACTCTGGAGCTGCAAGGCATTTGGCAGCAGTAAGCATGGTTAACACAGTAAATCTCAACTGCTATCGTGGAGCCATTTTCAATCCCTGAAAGCACTGCTCAGAATTGCAACCGACACAGTCGGTTCCAATCAGAGCACCCAGAAATACATCTTTCTTCAACAAATGCGAGGCCAGATGCATGACAGCAATGTTTTCTAACATCCTGCAGAACACTTGCATGATAGCTGAGAAAGCTGCTACTTCTGCAGTGCTATCCCACACATAGGTCTGCCATGCAAAGTTACAAGGCAAGAGGGACAATCTTAATGCATCCTCATTTTCTCTTAAAAAAACCCAAACCATCAGATTAATATGGTCTTTTTCTGTTTGAACACCTGTTGCTGGGTACCATTTAGTTGTGAAAGCAGAAAAGACCACTGGTACTAGCAAAGGTCCTCAACAGCTGTCAAGATATAGCACACAAGTTAATTCACCTCTCTAAGAGTCCCTCCCTCCCAGCAAGATCTTGCCATATTTGCTGGTTCTTCCTGAATCCACACTTGCTCTCTGGAATTCAAGAATTCATTCTGTCAATAGGAGTTTTCATTGCAAGAGACAGCAAAAAGGATTAGAAGGATTTTGCAGCAGTGCTGAGCAGTCTAAGCCCCAAAGAGAACACAGTATAAAAGCCTACTCTGACAATCAAGTGCCAGGAGTAAATAAAATGAAAAATGACAGGCCAGATTAACTACTGCCAGCATTACTTCCCAGACCCATTCAGGTCACAGTATTTTCCAGCCTCCCCTCTCCATCCCTTTAAAACACTCCAGTTTGAGTCCAGATATATTACTGCCCTAACCCACATATCTCACTTTTTATTTGCCCTCTGCCTGTGGAAGGGAATTCAGGCAAGCAAGCCAGAGATGAACATTCCTACACAGAGTAATCCAAAAGTGTCTCTAGCAGAGTTAAGCATCTGCTTACAGGAAGACGAAGAGGCAGTCTCCCAGGTACCCAATGTACAGCTCTCATGTAGAGTTCAAGGCTTCTTCAGACTGTGCCCAAGCAGTAAGTGGAAAAACCAATGCAGCACAGAGGAGACGCAAACAGCAACTATCTAGCTAACAGCTGCACAGCCAGAAAGTGCCAGAGGCAAAAATAAATGCAGTATCAGAATTTTAGCTATTGCTAGACTAAGTATATACCCCCTAAATTTTTTCATAATCTTATACAAATATTTGAAAAAAAATTTCAAAGATAGGAATTTCCAGTTGACCAAGTCCCTTTATGTAGTTACTGCTCACAAGTCATTAAGAAACCTCAGAGCAATAGGATTCTTTTGTTTTCGGAACACCAAGTATTTCAGCAATCCTGCCCAATGAAGCCTGGCGAGGAAGTGCTTCTGTTTGATGCAAAAGGAGGTAAGGTCTAGCTCAGGAAGAGATCAAACTCACCTTCCTCCAGAAGAAAGACAAGTACAACCTCTTGGGCACTTGTCCTGCACTTGGGTCACAACATGAAGTGCTACAGGCTTGGAGAAAGTGGCTGGAAAGCTGCCCAGAGGAAAAGAACCCGGGAGTGTTGGTCAACAGCTGACTGAACACAAGCTAGCAGTGTGCCCAGGTGGCCAAGAGGGCCAATGGCATCCTGGCCTGTATCAGAAATAGTGTGGCCAGCAGGACCAGGGAGCTGATCATCCCCCTGTACTCAGCACTGGTGAGGCCGCACCTTGAATCCTGGATTCAGTTTTGGGCACCTCACTTCAAGAGAGATATTGAGGTGCTGAAGCATGTCCAGAAAAGGGCAAAGAAGCTGGATCTGGAGCATTAGGAACAGCTGAAGGATTTGGGGTTGTTTAGTCTGGAGAAAAGGAGGCTCAGGGGAGACCTTATTGCCCTCTACAACTACCTGAAAGGAGGGTGTAGTAAGGTGGGATTCAGTCTCTTCCAAGTAACAAGCGGTAAGACAAAAGGAAAGGGCCTCAAGTTGCATCAAGGAAGGTTTAACCCGGCTATTAGGAAAATTTCTACACAAGAAGGTTTGTCAAACATTGTAACAGGTTGCCCAGGGAAGTGGTGGAGTCATCATTCCTGGAAGTGTTCAAAAGATGCACAGATGTGGCACACAGGAACATGGTTTAGTGGTGGACTTAGCAGTGCTAGGTTAATGGTTGGACTCTATCTCAGATGTCTTTTCCAACCTAAATAATTTTATGATTTAGTATCTCAAGCCAAAAATAGAGGACAAAGTATCTTGGGGTTTTGTTCAGCAGAGAATCATACAAATGTAGTATAGCTATCACTGCACATTTGCATTCTGGATAAACTGTGTGATTTATTTAATGCCCACTACAGCAAAATGTGCACCTACACGGCCTGACCACCAGGAGCATGGCACTCCAGAGACTACCACTGACAGAGAAGCAGAGACCCCCTCTATGCTTCTTTCTACCTTAACATTTTCCATCTGAAAACTACATTTCTACATCAAGATTTTGTTTTTCATTCCAGGTGGCAGCCATGTATTCCCAAGTTTGGTACCTTACCTAGAAGTGAACGACTAAATGAGTAACAGCTTCTGTGTCCAGCTACAGTAATGCCAATGCCTGCCACCCTGCCCCACGTAGTACCTAAACTCTTTTCCTCCCTGTGGCCACCCATGCCCTGCACACCTACAAGGTCACCACCTCCCTTGTGCCAGGTGTGGCTGGCACATCCCTACACCACCAGCTAAAAGCCTGGCAACCTTACAACCACACATTGGGAAAACCACAACATAATGAAGTTGCACATCACAGTACAAGACGTGCAGCAGCCCCACATTATACCCCATTACACTGTAAACAGTCATTAATTATGGAAGTGAATCCACAAATAATTTTTACTCAGTGAGCTTTTGCTTCTGTACTTTAGATATTTTAGCTCTTCTTGCTCCAGAAGACATCAAAAAAGCTCATCTTTAGTTACAGAGAGTTACCTATAGAACACTGACAAGTTACTAAGTGCAAGTTTCACCTCCCCAGCAATGTCTTCTTCACAGAAAGACCAAGAAGAAAGAATGGGAGTTAAGCTTTTAATACCAATACAAAGCTAACTGGATTGAATTTGGGATGTACCTAAAACTTTTTGTGCCAAACACAGCCTAAAGGCAAAAACCTATGGCCAAATAATTCTTCCTCACAGAAGCTAAGCAACAGTCTCATTTCAAGAACTAATTCCTGGACACCAGGAGACTGGTAGATTGTTTCAAGATCTGTCTTCCCAAATATACTCAGGTCATCAACTTCTAAAGAGTAACTTCACATAAAAGAAACAGTCTAGTTCAATTTTAATTAATTACATTTTTATGTGCTTCCCACACACACACATATTCCTCCATGGCATGTTACTGGCCTCTGACTGCAGTTTGTGTATTCACCTGGGAGTACCATCTTGCACACTACAGATTCCATCTCAGTTACAGACAAATGCATACTGAGAAAACTGATCCACTCTCAAAAATTGCACGCATACTGGTGTGCAAGAATTCACAGGTGATCAAAACAAGCTCATCTAGTTTACTGCACCATTTCCTGCAGATGCTTTGATAGGCAGGAAGCTCGCAGAGAAGCCTGGGCAACAACTACACAACATTCACGGTACTATACAAAGCTTACATTAATGCTGCCTACACTGATCAACTTTCTCAACCTCCTGTTTTTTTTTCCTGAGAGGTTAATAGAACCCCAGCCTCCAGAGCTGTCAGTCTCTGTTCTCACAGGCAGTGCAAGTCAAACACCTTTCTCAGTATCCAATTCATGGGTAGCAGACAAGTATGACACTCGTCAAGGGATTCCACACACTCTGGGTGCAATATTCTTCTTTTCCCTCCCTTTGTCAAAAAGGGGAGAGGATCTCTGCAGTAGTCTTTTGGACATCAGGTACAGAGAGTGTAACAGCAATCACCCTTACAAGTGCAAGTCTGAAGTGACTCTACTGAATTCATAGGATCATCACAGTATACTAGTACTCTAAGCAGGCTTTTTTAAGCTGGCTTAATACATCTTATTGGCTCCTCCCGAACCTCACCTACATCCAAAAGTTTTTTTAAATTTGAGAAACAGTCTGCCTTCTACACTTAAGAGAAAATTCTACCATTATCATGTACATTTTTGGCTCCATATCCAAGAGGGTGACAGAGAAGAACTTAGACAAGCAAGACTAAGATAATTGTGAGTCCTAGAAGAAAAAATATCTAGATAAAATTTACTGATTTTACACTTAATATTTATCTTCATGGCGTAAAAGACAAAAACCTGCCACTGTTACTGTACTCATGCAATAAAGTTTACCACTCATGGGGATTAAACAAATTGAATAGTCAGTAGGAGGTGCCAAAAGTAGAAAGAGGGTGCAAAACTCCCCTATGCACCGGGAGCCTGTTAAACAATTGCCACGAGAAACCAAAATCAATGTTGGCATAAAAAACCAAAATCAATGTATGCCTGACACAGCAGGAATCAGTTATGCTGCAACTAAATGCACAATGCAGGAGGAATATAAAACACCAGCTTGCTTTACCAAGTACAGTTGCTTGTCACCAAGTGCCTCAGAGAAAAAAAAAAAAAAATCTTATCACGTCTCAAATTCAGCTATGTTTGTCTGGAGCAACGCTTGGAGAGGCTGCAGCCTGCTCATCATTCTGTAAAAAGCAGTATTTCTGACTCAAGTCCTCACTTTGCCAGCACCAACCAACATACCAGTACACAGCTGGAGATGGTGGAACAGGTACACATGTCAACCAGGGTAACAGAGATCAACTTACAATGGGTAACCAGGACTATTTTCTCAGCCATACTGCCAGAGGTCAGAAATCTATTGATACCAACTCTTAACATTCAGTCACTCAAATGCTTCCATTTTTTCCAACTTCATTATTGAGACCCTTCCAAAACTCCTAAAAATACAATACACATATCCTTTCCCAACTTCCTGTGCTGCCTCACACTTCATGAAAGGCAGCCTGTTTCTAGCTTAAAACAAACAAACAAACAAACAACAAAAAAAAAACACCAACAAACACAAATCGTTCTTAAAAATCTAGATGCTTTCTGTGAATCATTTAAAACTTAAAGAAGTACTGACAGATTCCAACAAGGCTATCTTCAGGTGATATACCTCTCAAACAGTAGATCTGATGAAGCAAATTCCTTTTCAGATGAATATTTCATATTGATGGGTTCAACCCAGGCTCTCGCTGTCATAAAACTGCCACTCTACCAACACACAAAGTCCCTGCCCCAGAACTAAGTTACCTATCAACAGTCCTAATACCTACCACAAATAGATGCCTTTTCTTGCTACTCTTAAACCAGATTTGTTTAACTAGAGAAGACTACTTTCTGTCATAAACTGCAGAGTCCTTCCTGTTAGAAAGGCAAAGAGAAGACTTCAGCAAATGTGATAGCATACCAGTTATACTGCCAATTTCCTTAAACAGACACTGTTTGCCAAGAACATAGGCAACACCCTTTCCCTCAAGCATGCCTTCATTTTCATCTGAAGGGTTCATTGTTGTAAAGAAGAAATACCTCAGTCTATACATTCCAATTGAACTCAGCTTGGGTCACTGGAACTTATGTTTTAGGAGCATATGGTCAGTGCCTGATCCTCTACTACAGTCACAGGGAAAATAACACTCAAGTAGTGCTGGATTCTAACCGGCCCTCCAAGGTTAGGTGAGATATCTGATCACCAACTAGTCTGACACAAGCACTCCCCAAGATGCTCAAGTCTACCTGTAAATACAACTGGCTGTTAAGGTAACCGAGTCAGAGGGGAATCAGCCACAGTGCACAAGGCTATGTGGTGGGAGGGGGGAAGGGAGGGAGCTCTTCCCCTCACACACAGCAAGTGGTTTGTCACGCCAAAAGTCAAAGAGCTTTTTTGCAACATGTTAGTTGATGACTAAGCTATGCTAATTAAAACTCTGTCTTCATAATAAGGGATAAATACAAATGAAAAATTAAAATCAACAAGTGTCCATTCCACAAAATGTTGGGGGGGAGGTGGGAAGAACTGATTGTCATCACTTAAATGAAACAATATATTATCTCCAGGACATGGTGGCTGCTGAAAACCTATATTCCTTCCTCTCTACCAGAGATTAAACGAAAGACTCACAAGAGCTAAGCTGGTCTACAAGTTACTTTAAAAGAAACACCAAAAATCCCCACTAAAAACCCAAACTACTGTCAAACCACAACACCTCAGGTCACACACAAAGAAACAGGCAGAAGTTGTTCCATCCGGCCTCCTACCAGTGGACAAGAAAGAAAGTATTTGCAGAGAAAAAAAAATCCACTTTGAATATTCTAAACAATTTCCTTTATTTTTAATATCAAAAGTGACATATGTCTCTGGAGTTTGAAAAGGATATACCACCCTGGACCAAAAAAAAACCCCAAACCCAAAAAACCACTACAAAACTAAGAAAGTAAAAACATACGATATATGTGAAGGGATGCAGGTAAATGCTGGCTAACCCCAGAGCAGATACCACTGTTACAAGCACTTGGGGTTTAGGCCTTCCACGCTGCAAATGGTTCAATCAGACAAGCGAAAAGAGCATTCAAAGCTTTATGAGGAAGCTTTGCACAGGAGCCATTCAGAAATGCTCCTGCCATCTTCCTTCTATTTTCACTTCGCAGGATTAAAATAACAGGGGAGAGGAATCCCATGTTCTCTACTGCTACTTGCTGCAGGCTCTCTCACACACACATTTCGCTATGATTGTTCCAAACCACAGAAGATGACTAGGAGGTTGAAAAGCGATAGAATATGATAACTAAGTACAGGGCACCCGTTTGCAGGAAATGCCCCACATAATCAAATTAAGGGTAGAGAACAGATAAAACCAACACCACTTACGTCTTTCTGTTTTTATTTTCAGGTCATAAGAGCAATTTTTACTCTGAAAATGAGCATTTCTGGGATTTAACATTTGTTGGGTTAATAGTGCTAGGCAAAGGCACTTATGCCTAGCCCATAATTTTACCCACATAAAATGTGTCACATTGCATCTGGTAGTGATGTCTTTTCAGGATATTGTCAACAGAATCAACCTTGAAAAACACAGGAACTATTAGGAAGTGCTGATAAATCCCTTCCTACAGCTAATGTTTTCACACAGGTTCACACCAAGAAGGCACACTGGATTACCTTCGAAATGCACACTCCCCATCTGTGCACAGTCACTAGCTAAAAGAACTTCCAGTCAGTCTCCTCAGATGAGCATCTTCTGATGGAGCCTTACTCTCTCCACACCTTTCTGCATACATTTTTGAGCTCAGTTTATCTAGACATTCTAAATGTTTACATAGGCAAAAATTGTGTTGTTTGCAAAGAGATCAGCTTTTTATATCACCCCTGTAGGACTTTTCCAATTCTGCATTAGGAAAAAACACTCTCCATCAAAAAGAAACATGAGAGCACTGTGCCAATACATATATGCTAGCTGTAGAGACACAGTCTCTGTCTTCTAGGGAAGATCTTTAAGTTGTCTAAATCTCTCCTATCCCTCTATTCTGCACTGATACCAAAGAGGGACTCAAACCACCCTGCAGAGAGAACAGCCCTTAATGAAAGACAGCAAACTCCTTACAAATTCACCAGAAGACCAGCTCAGCCAGACCCAGGACAGATTATCCACAGGAGATTGCCACCATCTATCCTTAGAGAGCCCACTATCACAAACCACACTGCTATATTAGCACACCTGCTTTTAGAAGGACAAGGATGAGCTTCTCATCAGCTTCTTACTGCTAAGGAAAGGCTAAAGAGTCTAACTCAGAACATTTCTTCTTTTCTCTTCTTGATCTGCATGACATTTTTTAAAAGCTTTGTCTGATGCAAGCATTTCACATCAGACCTAATCATATTTTCACCACCACCCTTTCCCCACAGTCACACAAGATGTAGTGAAGAGGCACTATTTTTTGTTATATCACATGCAGAGTCATATTTCACTACACACCTAAGCTTCAAGCTCGTCTCCCTGCTGCTGTGCAGATTATCTTTATACTGAGAACACATCATCCGCATAAATCAAAACAATATGTAGGTTGCACACACCCTAGGAAATTTACAGAGCTCTTTGGGCTACTGATCAGAAGTTGGTCTCTTAAGGAGTTCTCAAAAGCATCTGAGATGCAATATTTCTTTGCTTTGGTAAAGAAGAGAATGAAAAATCACTTCTAATTTTCAGTGACATGTCCCAACATGTACCAAAAGATGCCACTATATTCAAGTCCAACGTGTCTTGCATCAACAGAAAATTGGGGGTTTTATGTAATGATACAAAAAATAAACACACACAGAGCCACCAAGATATCTATTAAACTGAAGTGTACAAATACCACCCAGGAGCACTCAAAAAAAAAATAAAACTCAAAATATTTAAATGATCATTCCTAATGAGACCCTCTTAAAATTAGAGCCTTTGCACTCAAGGTAGCAGTTACAGAAAACAAGGACAATAGGCAGGCACAGGAAAAAGAGAGGTAGCAAAGGAGCATAATGCCTTATCACTGCTAGAGGGATCTGAGGGGAACAGGGCATAGTCAGAAGAATTGTCCCTATCTTGATTAGCATCAGAACAAAGGCTCACATTAGTTTGTCAGCACTAGGACTCTCCCAGAGCAGTGGATAATAACTTCATTTAAAGCATTAAAGGGATTTCCTCCCCACTTCACTCCCCTCCAATCTACATCCCTTCTCTAAAGGAGGATGAGGTCCAAAACTACTTCTGTTTAATTCTCTGAAAAACATATCCGGGTTTGGTTTGGGTTTTTTTTTCTCACAACTAAAATGTAAAATACACAAGTAAGATCCCTCTGTGGTAGGTTTTAAAAGGTAACATTTGGGAGCAGGTATGGGGGAAAAAAAAAATCAAATCAAAACAAAAACTATTTTCTGTTCAAGAGAAAAGGTCAGATAGTACAGGTAACTTATCATGCATGCTTAACTCTGGAAGGCAGGAAGGACTTCAACAGTTTCTACAACTAAACCAGGGAGATGTAAGGGAGTGAAGAATACAAGGAAAAAACCCACAACTTGTGGTATCTGAACACCACAAAACCCAGGCTAACAGAGGTGTCAGGAAAAATACTTACACATGGCTAAGAAGGAGTCAGACCCTTAGTCCATTTTAGAATACTTCCTGTTTCAAAAGCTAGTGATGCTAACAAGTAGTTGTCTCGCTGTAGGAGAACAAGGAAGGCAGCACATTTTGACACTAGTTTACAGAAGAGTCATGGCGTTTGGACAAAATGCAGGTTTAAAAAGCAAAGACTCAGGAAAAACAAAGTAACAGATCAGCTTTCATCTTACCTGGTGTTGACACAAGCTGGCATCCAATGGTTGTCAAGTTAGCATGATTAAACTGATGATTCAGTGAGGATAGGTTGATTCACACACCTAGGACTGCACAAAAAGAGTAAGTATTAGCTGTGAATATATGGGGGTGAGAATGGCACTCTCACGTAAAAGAACAGGAGGCTTGAGGGGTAGAAGTAGTTCTACTGTTTTTAGGACACAGGCACACAGCTGTGCTTCAGGTACAGACATTACCCACGAAATTCAGACCTGGGTCTGAGATATACTGCACAAGTTACTCAGAATCAAAGAATATGCAAACTACTCTCACATATTCCATTTAAAACTCTCAAGTATAAGAGAACAGTTTCAAGCATAGCAGAGAGTGTTACCAAAATAATTTTTCAGCAGCACTCAGGCTTTGTTGTTGGGTTTTTTTACAACGGGACAGAAATTCTCCAAAAGTTACCTAAAATACACACATTAACACCACATAAAGCCCAGCCATCAGATACACACACATAGAGATTGCAATACTGCATACTTCCCAAATAAGTACAGGAGGAAGGAAATTTATTTCAACAGTGCCAAAATTCATGGGTATATTTTATTGTCTTATCACCTCACACATCCTCTTGATTCAGCATTAGTACTAAAAATTACAGTACTTAAAAAGTACTCAATAAGGTATCCTCCTCCATTTCAGAAAGTACAGCAAACTGAAAACTGGGCAAACGGGTCACCCAAGTGAAAGTAAAAGCCATGCAGCTGAAAGGAATTTTTGTCTAGCCTGCTTAAAGATATCCTTTGTTGCTAAACATTTCATTGCCACATTTAAATGTCAGCGTTTAAAGTCTCAGACCCGTGCAAGCCCTGCAAGACAGGAAACCAGAAACAGACTTGAGATGGAGGTTCTCACAGAAATGAAATGAAAAGTAAACCTAGCAAACTGCTCTTCGTATCTCTCACATGCTTACCCAAAGACACAACCCCTTACCTTACAACCTTGCTCTCCATATCCATGAAATGTTTAACAGATCCCTGTTAGTAAGCCTGTATAGTTTTGTAGTTTACTCATATACCAGGGCAAAGCCTGCAATGAGTCTCCAGCACACTTTCATTGCACATCACAGAACCAGTCTTCAGCATTTCAGGATCACACAGCTCTTTGCAATAATGCTTTAGCTTTATAAAGACACTACTCAATTTTCCTAAGGGGAAAACAGGAGCCTCCTTCTCCTGAAGCAAGCAGCATGCCCTTTTCGGGCTTCCAAAAGGAGCAAGGGGCCCTTGGAGAGAAGCTGACTTTAAAGCTTTCAGGATGATCACACATATGGCCACTGGCTCACCAGCGGCATATGCGGCAGCAGATGGAAAAGTGAAGGTTTCATACCCTCTGAGCAATGCTCTGCAATTTTGACACTTCTCTTGAAAAGCAGAGATGTCAATCACCCTTCCAGGCTGGTGTTTTGGCACAGAAGGGATTCTCCTCAATCTGAGTACCAACACCAAAGGTTAACCTATACAGGCTATTTTGGAAGCAGCTTCTGGTTTAGCCTTCAAATGTAATGAATCCACATACAGCAGAGAGTGATCAATTACTGTTAAGTTTTCTTCACTGCAAATCAGCTAGCTTTTGGTTCATCAGAGAGCAACACACATCCAGTATGCATCCTTTCCCTTAAAGGGGGCAGCAGGGAAGGTGTTTTAATTAATATCACAACACCTTACTAGGTCTAACAAATAAAATGCCTTTTGAAAGTCATCAGCACAAATGGGCTCTAACATCCAAAGGAGATTCTGGCACATCCCCCAGTATAATTGTATTAGTGTGAGCTGCTCTAATATATCATCCTTGAAGACTTTTAGAAAGTTACATACAGAGAAGAAAAAACCCAAACAGCTTAAATAGGTCAGAGACATCCAAACAATTCACTAATTTATATGTCTAACACTACACATACAAACTACAGGTCCCCTCAAAGCAGCCTCTAACAGCTACTGTTACAATTCAATTCGTGAGTTTAGATATTGAAAGATCAGTATTTTTACATAGAGCAAGAACATAATCCTCAAGCTCACTTACAGAAGTTGGGGGTTTGGGAAGGGTGTTGTTTGGTTGTTTTTGAAAGCTTGATTTATCAACAGGATTTCTCTCT
The DNA here is from genome assembly GCF_003031625.1 of Empidonax traillii. NCBI lineage: Eukaryota > Metazoa > Chordata > Aves > Passeriformes > Tyrannidae > Empidonax > Empidonax traillii. Next base: position 2,234,134 of record NW_020955249.1, read on the forward strand.
TAAAACTTATGCTCCCCTAAAATTCCTGCAAAAAGAGATTCCAATATGTCAACATAACTTCTTTTTTATCTTCATTCCCAAGTAAGATGAAAATTTGGTTTTGATCAGAGATTCTTTCAATTCTCTCTAATTTTATTACAAAATCCCATTAAATCAATGCAGAGGAAAAAAAAAAAAAAACAGGAACAGCAGCAAACCACAGCAACATTTAATTATAAGCCAGAAGGAAAATCAGTTGAGGAAAAATGTAAACAGCTTTAAAGTTTTCAAAATGGTTCTGGAGCTTTTAAAGAGTAAGCTAAGAAAGTTATGGACAGAGACACAGAGTATTGAAACTGGTTGGCTGCTGAGCCTGAGGTAAAATGGTGTGCATTTCAGCCCTGTAAAGTTCAACCATCTACAAGGAAGTCATTCCTATGACAAGTGTACACTGCAAGAATGAAACCCTCTCTAGTTTATAGCACAAATATGATGCAGTGCTTCATTTGCCACATAAAAGTGATTCCAGAAGCCAGTTTCCCTTTACCCTGCTCTACCAGCTACAAAACCTGTGCTTTACCTTGCTCACAAGGTTACTGCGGCAGGGGTGATGACCAACTCATTCCACTCAACACTCACTTATACCAGGAAGCAAATTTACTGCTGGTGGGCTGGTTGCCAGGATCGCAGTTCCCCTCAGGGAATCACTAGAGTGACATGAGACACATCAATCCTTTGCACTGCAGAGAAGGTTCTCAATGTGTGCTCCACTTTCAGAGCCTGCCCACTGTTCAACACAGAGAGAAGGACAGAAGGTGGGGGGAAAGGGACAACTCAGGTAGTAGAAGGGAAGTAGGGCCTTTATATCTCTAACTTCTCATCCTGCAGCTCTTCAGTCTGAACTTTCTCAAAAAACTGTCTTTAATTACCACACACAAATATCATCAGTTTAAAACAAATAAGCAAACAATAGGCCGTTTTTTCACTGGTCCCTTATTAGCATCACCAGGCTTAGTCTGAAAATACACTTTGCAGACTGCATCACATTGCAAGCCATGCGACAGCACTAAGCTTCCTGTGAGAGAGCAGTAGCTGCCACTACTCAGCAACAAAACAGCCAACATACAAATGGCAGGTGAAAACATTTTTTGCTACATACAGAAGCTCACTTCCTGACTTTTACAGGAAGCATTTCTACTGGTTAAGCTTAAAATCAATTTTTGCAGTTGCTTAAACACGACTTCTAGCAGAGTCAAGGAAAATATCATCTGCATAAACACACAATAGCAAAGCCAGATGACTTCCACAGATGGACTTACAAAGACATAGTGCTTCACTGAAGTCATCTACCTGTTCCTAGCTAGTAAGCTCTGTGCTGAGGGTTAAATTGTTGCATCTGAAGTAATTCCATTTCTACCCAGAATAGCTTCATGACAGAGATTAACCATGTATGATTGCACTTCTAAGGATACAACACTTGTGATGACAACTAGATAAACGTAATTATAGACTACTGTATTTTTGGCAAAAGAAATCTGCTATAACCAATACCACAACATGAGCACCTTTGCTATGTATGGGTTAATTTCTCCCTCTTACTGCTTTTGGAAACGCCTTTATGTTTCTATTTACATACTCCTAAAGCAGAATTGAACCTCTGCTGCCTCTCCTCCCTTCCTCCCAGCCTTTCAGGCAAGTGGGTTGTAGAACCAACTCTGCCAGTAAAAGATGCCTCTCTCGCAGCTAAGCCTGATCAGCTGGGATCAGCTGGTTATAGAAGCCAACAAGTGGCTCAGAGGGCAGGGGAGCTGCGGGGAGTCCCTGTACCAAGTAGAGTGCACAACACAACACAGTCAGGGGAACTCTGAAGCAGGGCTTTCAAGCTACTGACCTTTCATGCAGTTATTGGTAGATAACGAACTTCTCCAGATGCATCTCAGAGTAGAAATAAGAGATGCAACTTCCAAAAGGGAAAAAAAAAAAAAAAAAAAAAAAAAAAAAAAAAAAAAAAAAAAAAAAAAAAAAAAAAAAAAAAGAAAAAAAAGGAGAAGACAGCACTGGCCTAACACAGACTCCCAGGATAGAGTCAAACCTTCCTGGACTGACAGAGGCCAGCAACTTACATCTGTCTGCTCAGGAAAGCAAAACAAGGAAGAGACCTATACGTGGGTGGTACAGCAGTAGATGGCTGTGGTGTGAGCAAGTACACTGATAAAAAGCAGAAGTGATGCAACAGGAACAGCCACAGACACCCAAATCTGCAGCTATGAGGTTGCACAGCTGAGGTTAAGACCATTGCAGGCTGTTCTTACTGAGAGCTGAAACAATTTTCCAGGGAGGAGTAAAGGAGCTGAAAACAACCACGATCATAGGACAGAACTAATTTCATCAAAACCACTATACTACGGGAGGACACACATTTAGTGTCTTCAGTAACCATTGCTCGCTGACTGCCCAGGCAGCTCGTGAGTTCAAGCAGCCATTTCAAGCAGTCCACCTTCACAGGCTGCACTAAATATAAACTGCTGATAACTGCGTGGAAATTGTTTCAGTAGAGACAGAGTGCACTGCACAACTCAAGGACATTGGATCCTCCTCAGACTACAGGAGGTCAATTTGCATGACAACCAGAGAGGGAAGGGAACAGAACCAAAGTCTCTGCTACACTTGTGGTTGGGAAATTTCTGTCCCGAGATCATTACTGTCCCATACCCATACTTCACTGAATCATCTGTGTATTAAAAAAACTCCAAAACCTTTAACGGGGGACTATGCAGACGTGGGTTTTGACTACGACTTGTCTAACAGGAGGTTATGGCTCCCTTATCATGTGCTACTCTGCCCTATAGTGATCTTCCATTTTAAAATCTAATTAGATTAGGCTGCACGTCTTTCAGGCACATTTCCCTCACCCAGTGGCCCTTAAAGAAACATACCTTCCTACTTTCAGATAGTACTTTCTTCTCTAGTGGTTCATAAAACACTCATTTAAATAACAGGACATACTAATGTAAGAGAGATGAAACTCAAAACAAATAAACGAAAAAAAAAAGGAAGTTTTCTTCTCCAAGTTTCCTTACAGAATCACTACCAGAAACAACATGTAAGTTACAAAAAGACAGAAGTGTGATCTGTAAAGTTGCCAGTGCCACAACTGGCCACCAGATTACAATACTAGAAAGAAGTATTCTCTTTGCATTGAAATGTACCCCCAAAAAATAGCATGGTTCGAAAAGAAGAAAAGGAGGCAGACTTGCAAAGAGATTTCTGGCAGACATCTTGAAGAGGTGGATGAAATCGATGATAAATTGCAGACACTAAAGACCAGATCCTTAAGAGCACTAGCATTTATTATGTAAATTGCCCCTCTGCTTAGGCATTTTGCCTCCCTTTGATGTATACTGACAAGTTGAAACTAGAAATGAGAACTGGGAGAGTCCCTTTTCCCCATTATCTCAAATACTTTTCTTTTCTAAGCAACAATTAAGTTTCTATCACTTTTGCTTCAGTTCAGAGGGGGAAAAAAACCCACCAAACAAAAACCCCCGAAGTATAAAAAATATTATTAAAGGAGAATGTCAATGTTTTCCCAGCTCTGATGCAGGATGTAAGCAAACTGGTGCCCGACAGCTATAGTGCAGCAAAGGAGAAGAGAAAGACAAGCTGAACAACAAACAGAGGACAGTAAAGACAATCTGGAAGAGATCCAGACATGTTGAGCTTAGTCCCATCACATGAAAAATTAAAGAGGTTAAAACCTCCTCTTAAGAACTTTTCTTCCCATTGTTCTGACCACGACTTTCCTGAACAAACTGCATTGCTCCAGAAACCTCAGGAATTGCGGTGACAATAGATTCCTGCCAAGAGAAGCACCATTACATAATAGAGTTTATGGGAACACGCACAAAAAGCCACTAGGAAGCGCAAACAGACAAGTGCAAAATCCTCTCTGCCCATCAGCTCAGTTTAGCCCTTGACCATTCCAAAGACTACTTCAGGATATTTTTAATTTATACATTTACTTCCTCTGATATCCTTCCACTCAACAAACTGCATTACAGTAACTACTACACTGAGATCAAGTCCACAATAACGTAACCCCCTGGAGAATATGTCCACTGGAAACCACTGTATTTGCATTAATATATTTGAAAGAATACTATGAAGATGAAAAATTGTGTCACTATTTCCATTAGTATATTAGAAATAAGAACTATTTATTATGGTAATCTTTCATACTTTACCCAATTTTAGGAATACTTGGAACGATTATTGCTTTTCAGTTCTGAGAAGCCTAGCGTGCCTAGTTTTGAGTTCCAGGTCCTCCACAGGGGATTTACCATAGCTTTGTTATACGCAGACGTACAGGCTCAGCCTAAGCACTGCACACGTGTAAAAGGCAGCTGCTTGGGAAGCGCTAACCTCTGGACACTGCTAAAGCACCGTATAGAAAAAATAAACGATGAAATCTTAATAAACACAAAGTTTCTCACGTTAAATCGTCCGCGGCAGTGTCTCCACTAACACCTTCATCTCAGATACTACTTTCCCTGTGTCTCTCTATGCTCCCATAAGCTCTGCTAAAGAAAAGAGAGAAAACAGCCGTGAACGCTTATCCGCTGTTACTCTCGGGATTTTTAAACCCTAGAGGTTCACCCCGCGCCAAGAGAATCCACACGTCTCAATATACACTTCAAGACCGCTGACCTCACAGAAAGCCCAGCTCTGCCGTCACCACCGCCCCGCCGCTGCCGTGACACGAGGGAGCCGCAGACACCGCAGGTGACATTATGTAAGGGAGCGGGCCCGGGAAGGGCTCCCGCCGCAGCCCCGAGCGCCGTGCGGGGCCACCGGGCCAGGTTCCCCTCGCTCCCCACCCGCCGCCGCCGCCGCCACCTTCCGCCCCTGCCGGGGCCGAACCCGCCGCCCGCCCCCGGCCCCCGCCCCGCACACACTCCCCGCTCCCCGGCGGCGGGCTCGGCTCCGCGCCCCGCCGCAGCCAGCCCGCTGCCCCCGCCCCGCCGGTCCCTCGGCGGCGTAGCCCCCGACACGGTGCTGCGCGCCGTCCCTCGCTGCTGCTTACCGTGCGGGTGACTCGGCGGGCGGGCTCGGCGGGGCGGCGCTGCCCAGGGGTGCCGGTGGTGCCCTCAGCTCGGCGGCCGCGCGCCCCGGCCGCCCCGGCGTCTCACCCGCCCAACGCCCCGGCCGCCGCCGCGCGACAGGCCCCGCCCCACCCCGCGCGCCGCCGGGCCGAGCGCTGTGGGAGGGGCGGCCCTTAAAGGGGCCACGCGAGCGGTGCGGCCGGCGGGGGGCGCTGCGGGCCGGCCTCGTGCCGCCCGCAGAGGGCGAGCGGGGCGGGGCGGGGCGGGGCGGGGCAGGGCAGGCCCGGCCCGAGGCCCCGCCCGAGGCCGCGCGTCTGCCCTCGCTGCCGCTGGTGACTGACGAACGGCAGCGGAGGAGAGGAATCCTCGCCGCAAACAGCGACGGTCGCTGTCAGAAGCCGGCGGGAGCACCGCGAGCCCCCTCCCCTCCCCGCGGGGCGGCGCGGGCGCACGAACACGTGGCGCTCGCTGCCGGCCCCGCACCGGGGAACAGCGGCGGTGAGCCGAGCTGGAGTGCCCCGTCCGAGCTTCTGCCGCTCTGTGCCGGAGCAGGAGCGCCTCCGCAGCAACAGGGGAGGAGGGCGCTGCACAGCCCGGGCTATTCATTCTCTCTTTGCTGTCAGCCCTTCATCCCCGGTCGCGGGTGCGGCACACGGTGCGGTGCCCGGTGCCTCCGCCCTGCCGCGGAGCGCATCGGAGCTCGGCCGGCGGAGAGGCTCGGCCATCGGCGCTCTGCCGCGGACACACCACAGAAGCCTTGCCAATGCTCCTGCAGCACCTGCCAGCCCGTCCCTGCTCCTATCCCCCCAGCTCACCTGCTTGGCAGACCCTCGTTTCCCCTCCCGGCCGGACCTCGCCGGTGGCAGGCCTGTGGGAGCACAAGCCGCAGCGGGCTCAGTCCTGCTGTACAGCACCAGCAGAGCCAGGATGTTGGCTGGAAGGTCTAAGGCTGGGCTGTTGCAGGAGGTTGCACGCTCACAGGGCTTTAGTACACGCAGGTGTAGGGGGATGTTCTACACCTTCTTGCCGCCTCCTCTCTCTTCATCTGCTATTTATAGCCTCTCTTAAGACAACACTTCTGTATCCAACAGTGCACTCAGGGAATCAAGAGGGATTCCTTTCTTAGCTTTCGTTTCTATTCTTTGAATTAATACTTAACCTTCTATAGATCTGCTACATTATTCATATTTTGCTGTGGAAAGTGAGCTGTGCTCCCTCTTATATGGAGAAGGAAGCCTACGTAGCTTTACTGGAGAGGTGGAAGGAAGTTTACTTTTCCTACTTTTCTGGAATAGCACAGTGATCATTCATAATAAAAGCCCATAATAGGTTAAAGCTTACCAATGGCTTACCATTACTTCATCAGATGTAGGAGATGAATATGGTACATCACAAAACATTCCCTATAAATATTGCCCTTGTAAGCACTTCAAAACTAAAAAGCAGGAAAAAACAACATCATCATCCGGAAAACATGCCTGAAGGCAGGAAGGAAGAGAGTGGGAGCTAGAGCTGCACACAAACCTGCTGATTCATACAGCTGTTCTTTTTGTGAAATCTCGGATGCAGGCCAGTATTTTCACTCTGTTCCTTCCACCTTTGCATTTTGTTGTGGTTTGTTAGTGCAGATGTCCTGGACCTGGAGAAAAAGTTCAGAAACCTTTGTACTTCTGAAAGAAAAGAGCTGCAAGGAGGCTGCCACACTGCTCATGTCATTAAATGAATACAGAAAGGTGCAACTCCTTGCAAATTCTCACTAAAATGACCTCCCACTGAGGGCTGGTTCATCAAATTTTTAGGTTCAACTGGCTAATGTTTTTAAAAATTTAGAGGTTTGATTTCTGTACTTCCTTAATTCTCGTTCATACATATTTCTTTGTATAACTATATCAAACCATAATTAAAAATGCTCTATGCTCTTCTTTGAGGCTTCAGATACACTAATTCAGATACACTTGTTTTGTTTTTTTTTTAATCACAGAATCACAGAAATCAGCATTTACAGACTATCTTTTATGTCCAAAGTATCACACGGACATTAACTACTGCCTTTTACGCGGGATTTGGCATACTGCATCAGACTACCAGCCTGTCTAATCCTGTTACCAGCGATAGCCAACTGCCAATGCTTCAGAGAAAGCAAATGCCACTAACTGCCCGCAAAACAGGTACAACTCTCTTTCAGCCCAGTGCTTATGACCTACTGATTCCATTCTTGTCAGGCTCCAGGTTCTGGACAGGGAGGTGATACGTTTTATATACACATTTTTTTACACATGTCAATAAAGGAAGATCAGGAGCTGCCACCATCAGAGCGCCTCTCCCCAAGGCACAAAGCATAAGGTCTCAACCCAAGGTATTTTGGCACAGTTTTCCTGATGTTCACTTTCAGGTTGCTTGAATAGAAATTAAAATATCAATTGAAACATTTCACTTTGGGTAGTAGAAATTTTAAAGCATGAAAGCTGCCAGAATGCACTAGAAGGTCAAAGCATGCTTATTTTGTGCAGCCCCATCTGATTAAACAATTAGTTTCTCATCTGATGGTTACAGATGTTACTTTTACTCCACAGAAGAAGTATTACTATCACATAATCTTAGCCCATCAATACACTTCTTCATGGTGGAGACACTGATGGGATTTGGTCAGACTCACCGGCATGGGGCTGGGGAAAAGGGCAGCTCATCTATGGGTGCACTGAGACACCCCACAACACATGGGGTGTCTTGCCCTTGTTCCTTTGGCAGACCTAGCAGTGGAGGCTGGGCTGGAGAACACATTTTACAGCAACATAAAGCATTTCTCATAGTTTTGCAAATGCACAGTGTTCTGCACACCTTGATAGACCCCACAGGGATAGTTGCTGCCTTCCAGATCCACACCTGCCACTGGATTATTCAGATAAAAAAACACATATTTTTAATCCCAGACATGAAATTTTTATCTTGTCCTTCAAACTGCTGGAAGCACTTCACATTCTGTGAAAACAAATGGTACCTTTCACCCTCCTGCACACACCTGTCCACCCCTTCCATCCCATGATGAACTTTACAGGTTATCTGTAAAGTTCAGGATAAAGTTACAGGATGTCTGTTCAGGACATATCTCACATGACCCCAATTTCAAGGTAACTTCACTCCTGAGAAAAGCCACAGATAAAATACGATTCCTGATGGTAGTGCTCAGCTGGAAAAGGTCTCATGACAGTCCAAGCACTATCAGAGGAGAAAAAACATAGCCTAAGATATAATGTTACCTCAGGCTGTCACACAACCCATCCTTGGCCATGAGCCCTGGCAATGTTACCATGCTGTGCTACGTCCTCCTCCCCAGCACTATGTGCTCCTGCACACAAGGAGGGAGTGCTGTGCCTGCCCCGTGTCATTTGCTCCCTCCTCCACATTGCTGCCCAGCCAGCAAACCAAAAGACTGAGACAGTTTCACTCTAAGGACAAGCTGCTACACAGACCCTTCAGCTCCCAGCTCAGTCACTAAAGACTTTTTGGCTTCAGAGGACTCTCTCACAAATGTTTTCTTCTCAGGGAGTGAGTTCTTACTGTTAAAATGCAGGAGAGCTACTCACATTTGGCTTCTTCCATTGATGCCCCAATCCCACCGGACCCCATCCTTCTCCTGGCCCTGGAAAGCTGGTAGCTTCACACCAGAGGTAGGAATCACACCAGAGCAGGTGGCATCACACCTTTTGTTCCTCAGAGCTGGCAGCATGCCAGGCGTGATTCTAGCAAACAGCATCTTCCACTGGGGCATATGTGACAGCCATGCACGCTATTGCTCCTTTGCCTTCTTGCTGATAACACCTCTGTAACCTATTCATTGACAACTTGCTAGAAATGGGGTTTGTGCAGGAGTAAATCAATTTTTAAATGCTTCCAAAATCCCCTCAGCCCATTAGCCTAGCGTTGAGTTTATCTCTCCTGTTTTGCTTTGTTTTTTTTCCCATTTCCTTCCAGACACATCTCCTGTTCTGCTAACCCTTGGTTACACTTCCAGGATCATACACTGGAACCCATGCACATTTTTCATGTTTAGCAGGGCATTACTCATTTATTAATATTCAGAGTAGATGTAAATAGAGCAGCTCATCTCCAAAAGACTGCTGAAGCAACATGGGGAAAACAACAACAAAAGAGAAATCCTGGCACACCATCCACCCTCCTACCTTGCTGGAGCTTTCAAGTCCATAGTCTGCTGCTGAAGGACAGGTAAGGCTAAACCAGGCTATGAGCATCATCCTTGCCATGACATTTCTCAGAGTACCGCAAATATTCACTGCACTAGTAGACTTTTCCTTCCTGTGACTTGAAATGCAACATGCAGTTGAGGAGCAGCTGCCAGGGCTCTCATGCCATCATGGGAGCCAAAAGACTCAGCTCACAACTTGGAGTTTATGGGGATTTGGGGCTTGAAGCTGTGCAACATTTGTTCTGTACTTATAGGCCTGTACCAGAGAAGCTCAAAAAAAATCATCTCCTGGAAACTACCCAGAGCTTTTCTCTCTCAGGGAAACAAATGAGGCCTTAATTAATTTTCTTTCAAATACAGCAAATTGACTTCTGCTCCAGTTGTGCTAGCTTCAAGCCACACAGCACAATGGTATTAATTCCACTTCACTTAAGGGCTAAATATTCAGAGCAAGGAAAAGGGAGTTTCCTGTAGGTCTTCTCATGTTGAAGTCAACAACCAAACCACCCTGGTTTTCACAGGACTGGTTTCTTCACTGTCTACATTTCTGAGGTTGACTGTGACATGCCCCTGGATTAGCACACAAAATGCAGGATATATGAAAGGCACCAGCTAGGCAAGTTGCCTGGTCCTTTGCATATTTTTAAAGGTCTGCCACATCCTGCCTCAAATTTCATTTCATAGGCTCAAAGACAGAAGCACTGTTAGTGTCCTGTCCTAAGGCTACCTTACTGGTTTGCTGATCATCCTAACTAGCCCTGCTGTCTCAATCTCAGTCTAATCTTTCTTAACACCAGAGTTTTGCCTGCAGGATTTCCCAACACTGTAATAATTAACAGTGTTCTAGGCAGGGTCTCCTTAGTACCTTGTGGTTGCACTCCCTCACCTCTCCCAGAGATACTCTGCCCAATAATCCGGATCACATTTGCTTTCTTAGCATTTGCTTCATTTGGGTAGCTCAGAGCTGCCCTACAATCAGCATTTACTCCATGTCCAAGAGAATTGCATCCAATCCTAGCAGAACAATTTGCCTGGGCACAGTGACACTGTGCAGCAGACATCCTGCACAGGTATCTCACCATGGTGTTCTTCGGTGCCATGGACCTGTACTAGCATCAGCTCATGAATCTCATCCCTATGCTCTGCTAAAAAACATGAGAGTTGGAAAGAAAAAAATGTACAACAAAACCCAAATCACTGAGTCCAGTGAGACTGTTAGTTCAAGCAGAGAACCTGCAGGACCTGACCTGTATATACATATACAGGAAATACTAATTCTACAAAACTTATTGTTATGGGAAACTATCCATCCTGCCCCCTTTAGTATGTTCAGTGACACAGTAGCTGTATCATGGCCTATGTGCTACAGTAAAGAGGTACAGGGGACCCCCTCTAGCTTATCTGTGGGACTCTGTTTCAAAGAAGATGAAGGACAAGATCTCTTTCATCATAAAATCCTGTGATCAATTTAAATTACTTTCCAACCATCTTGAGATCCTCCTGCTGCCCAGTTTTTCTAATATATTCAATATACTGCTTCATTATCACATTGGCTATGCATTGCTTAGGGGGGGTGCTATTGTTCCTCTTCACAGACGGAAGCGGGAGTCACAGATCCCATAGATATCCACTCATATAATTTATTTAGTAACAAAGTGACAGAGCAAAGAACTGAAACTGTTCCTGTCTAACACCCATTGTACTCAGCCCTTCTTTCTCTCCAACGACAATTTCATGTTCCAGGATTTCCCAAAAAGCAGATTGATTTAGTCGCAGCTTCTCCTCTGTCAACTCTGAAAATTAAATTAAGAGTAAGGCATCTCTTGATTTATTCTTCAACATTAAGGTATCTCCAGAAGTCTTTCTATTACACAGTAGGTTTTTGTTATAGGGCATTTGTTAACTTCTCGGATTTTCATTTGTTCTTTCCACATGATTTTGTATTGTTTGGCTACACACAGTGACTCTGTACACCTCAAGGAAGCTGCAAAACTTCATTTTCTTTCCTTTATATAAAACTCAGCCCTCTGCAAGTTGCAAAGCTGTATATTAAAACTACTGTTTGCTGACTTTCATATTTTCTGAGGCAACATCTGGCATAAAAACCGATTGCAAATATGATCAGAGTTAGCAAGATTTTCTTCCAGCAGTCTTCCACCTGGCTTTATTCCCAGATATCAGCCCAATGGAAAAGAAAAATCTACTTGGCAGTGTCTCCAGTTGCAGTTTTTCATTCTTCAGGTAGAACAGTTTCCAGTCCTGGGGAGCTTTTGTGGAATTCAGATGATGGAGTCTGAACTGCACTGGGACTGATATGGCCTCTGGGGTTCTGGACAGATTCTCTCTGATGCCTAAATAATTCAGAATCCCAGCTCATGCTGTAGAAGAATAATAGAGTTTATCCCCTCCAAAGTCTAGGTATAATTCGAGGAATACAAATGTAATCCTGTCATTATGAGTAGTAGGCTTCATCTTCAGACATTCACCCATAATTAAGCAGAATTATTCATAAGGGGCTGTAGCTGCAGTTAAGGCAGAGTTGGTCACTCAGGTTGTTAAACCATTCAAACAGCAGGGGCAACTCAGCCTTGGGCAACCGCCTTGCTGGACTTAATGTGGGTGAGTGATGTGACTCTGCCCATGTACGTTCAGTCTGCCTCCCAGAGTGGGATATCTGTCTTTCAGTTCTCCTGAATTCAGGAAGCAGGCAGGTTTAACACCTCTCTGCCTTTCTCCTCAGGCCATGATAGACGCCAGTGCAGGCTGAGTGCAAAGCTCACACATAGCTCTTATACACTCCATAAGGATGGGTGTACGGATAACAAAACAAGGGTTCAACTCCGATTCCTGACTCCTCTCTCAATGCTCCCTACTGCGTGTCACTCCCAGATGACAGCAGAAGCAAACAGCAAATCTCTTCCTTCTGTCTGCCAGCTCCTTGGCATAGCACCACCAGGCAAAACCAAGTACAATCTAGGAAAGGAAAAGTAGCTCATATTTAGACCGAACCATTAAATACTATATCCTATAATGTTATGTTCTGATGTGTCTTCCGGCAGGGGAAGGAAGAGTGATGTGAGATTTTTGCTGTTCTAAAAATACCTAACTTATAAAATCCAAGCAATGGTGAAGGTAGAAATCATACAAAAAGAATCTTAGTATTCAACTAATAAACACCTCAGATTAGTTAAAACTAAAATAATTTAAAATCTCCAGTCTTAATCTGACAGTTTGTTCTGTTTGATTGCACTTTGCATTTTACTTCCCCTGAAGAGCATCACCAGCAATGTCATATTTCCCACTGTTCTTCAATAGCTTCATGTTGTGATTTCCAGGCTGTGCTAGAATAAATAGCACAGCTTGGAAACTGAAGCAGCATGCAAGACTGATCATTTGCTCAAAACCAACAGTTTCCAAGTAAATGAATGGAATGTAATTGCATTTCAGCTTCAGCTTGAAAATGTAACCAGTATTAGGATGTAATCTTCCTGTTGAGTTTACATTCCATGGCACTTGCTTATTAGAGACTTTTCTGGGTCACTGCACTATTTGTATATGGATGGGAGTTCACGGACATGTAGTTTGTAGTCCTGCATGGATCACCCCATTGGTGTACTCTGACCTTTCATACAACAAAGGCATCCTCGTACTAATTTCAGGTATTCATTTACCTCATCTTAAGTTTGCACTATGCCCTTGGAGCCAAATCTATCACCATGCGCAAGGACTCCGTAACTCCCTCACGACCCATGAGCTCTCTATAAAAAGCCAAGCCTGACCAGAAGAACTGAGTGCATCAGGCTCAACAGCCACATCTGAGGTTTGGGTCAAAATATGCCAGTATTCTAATTTCTCCAGAAATAACCACTGGCAACAGAATATCCCCAGAAGCAGATTAAATCTTCTCTCACATCTATACTTGTTTCCATGGAAATATGCAGTGACAAGGTTTTTCCCCTCATGTTCTCTGCCAGCCTACCATATTTTTTTTTTCAAACAGCCTTGGTAACTGAATAGGTTTTCCCAAATACAAGAGAGCTGTTCAGTCTGACCCCAAGAGAGCACCATGCAGCAACACTGCTTCCAGTCCTTAATACAGAGAGACAACTCTTTGCAAATCCTTTCAACTAGGGACCAGCAAAACCTTTTCATTACTGAAGACTAACTGGTTTTGATGAGACAGTAAACACCATACACTATGGTGTTACCCAGTAAGACAAACACAAATAACAACTCACTGTCAGCACACTGGCTCTAGACTCCAGCTTTATATTAGAGTGAAGGATATAGCATTTGTACTGCAAGTCTATTCCCAGTAGCTGCGAAACATTTGGCTTCTGGCAGCAGCCCTCTGCACTGCCCCTCACCATATGTCACCATCCCCAGCTACTTCCTCATATCTCCTCTCTTCTCTGCTTCCCTGCTCTGTGCATCTGCCCCAGCCAGAAGCTCTATTTCCCTAGAGACTCACATGAAGTGGCTGAAGCCCAGCCACAGATGACACATTCAGCAGAGCCTCTGGGCTGTGAGCAGTGGGGACGGTGCCTTGGCTTTGGGCAGTTACTTTGAAGTTGCTCAGGGTGCTCTTCCTTCACTGCACAGGAGCAGCCCGGACAGGGGCTGCAGAACAGCACCTATGACACAGGGGAGGAGGAAGGCCTTGCCTGCATCTCCCCAACAGGCAGCCTGCGGCAGCAGGAGAGAAAATGCCCATCCTGACACCCATGGAGGAAGGGAAAGCCAGGCAGTGCTAGGAGTGCAGGCAGAGAAGAAACACAGAGTGACAAAGATCAAAGTCAAAGATGTATAAAAGGAGGCAACAGTGAAATCTCACAGAGGAGAACTTTGGCTTTTGTCAGGCTGTTACAGTGACCTCGTGGCAGCCTAGGTTTTGGACCTTGGCCATCAGGCAAGCCCAGTGTGTAAAGTCTCATGGAACTTCATATTCGGCATTATCACTTAGCAGGCTGCATAGTCACTCAGGTGGATGGGCTGCAGGCCTGTAAATAAAGGATTATGGCATGTGACAAGTGGCTGTTCAGAGGGAAGGGACCAAGGGTATAATGGCAATAGGAATCAGTAAGACCTTAGATTGAGTGCCTCAATAAAGTTTTAAACTAGTGCTTAAAACCATCCAGCTGGCAGAAGGTTGTGCTGGAGAGGCTCTGGTGTGTGCTGGGAGAGGTGCAGGAGCTGCATCTGGGCAGGGAAGGGACATGTTTGGGTAGATGCTTGGTGCCTGTACCCCAGCAGCAGCTAGGAAGAGAAGGACACTACGCCTAGGAGACACCAGCAAAAGCTATGTCAGAGGGCTCCTTACTCTCCTCTCCCCAAGGCTGTCACTTTCCCCCTATTCTCAGGGCTCAGGAAGGTGCAGGAATATTCTGGTGCAAAACCAGGAAGAGTCTAAACAAGAGAGAGTAGGCTGAGAGCTTGAGCAGCTAGGTCAGGATCCTCCCAACGACGGTGTAAACACAGCCTGAGACAGAGAGTAGAAAATGCAAATTAGATGAAGGAAGGATTCGACCTGGAAAACAAAAGCTATTTAGCAAGGAGTAACAACTCACTAACTAATGTTCCTCTTGGCAGAGGGGACAAGAGTTCTGGAAAGTCAAATTATGTTAATCTAACCTTAGGAGAGCTAGAAAATTAGAGAAGGGGACACAAAGAGATTAGTTAGAGAGGAGAAAGGCAACACACAAGCACCAGGACTGTGCACACAGCTACCATGCCAAAGGCAGCACAGAGGGAAGTGCTGGGCAGGAGCCCACTGCTCTGTTCAGGGCTGTGGCTACCATGAGAGCCTGACACACTGGGAGGAGATAAGAAAGGTGATAGCTCCTTGTGCAACTACAAGGCATTGATTTGTGATGACAGTGTGAGTTCCTTGTCTCTGAGGAGATATGGAAACAGTTTACAAACGTTTGTAAGGCATATGCCCAAGCAGGAGGGAATGCAAATTACTTACTAGAGAAGATAAAACAAAGAGTGGGAAAACCAAAGCAGAAAGTGACTTACAAGATTTTACCAATGAGCTGCAAAAGGTTATGAAATAGCTCTCACAAGAACAGCAGGGAAGAATCCAGGTATGGGCAATTTTAAATCTGGATGGGAAGAAAGTAATTAATACATGAGCAATGAAAGGTATACAGAAGAATTTGTTGAAGTGATAAAAATATTTCCACCTGCACAATCTGTACTCCCAATTTTCCACTGCCCTGCATTTCTTGCTATCATTAGCAGCAATTTAGAGCAGGAAAATGTTTACTAAAGCAGGAACATAACCTTATAGCACTGCTCCACCTGAGCATAGATTTCTAGACACACCTAGCCAACAGAGAATTAGGTTTTATAATTGTGTCTGGGAAAATGACTCAGTAGCAGTGATCCTCTTCAACTCACCCAGTCATATCCTCCTGCCCCATCCCAAATCTCCTTTACTCTTCATGAGGTAGGGATATGATTCCATGTTTGGATAGTGTGTGTTAATGTCTTCTAAAGACATATCCTGCTGCTTCTAAAAATCTCCTGATTAATCCCTTTTTAATTGCATTTGGGAGACCAACTCCTTATGAGGCTCCCAAAGATTCACAAGGAAACCTGAAAAGATCAAAGCCCAAACACAGTCCCAATGAAGGTTGAAATAGCCACCTGCTAAAAATTTGGAGAAGTTCACACCTTACATGGTATATATGCTTACCAGTTTAATATTTTCCATGAGGAGAGAGCATAGCCATGGCTACAGTGCTACAGCAAGTATGAATGGTTAGCCTCATCAGCCAGCAAGCTGGACTCTTCAGACAGCAGAGAGCTGTTCCCTAGATTGAGGATGTTTCATGTAACTAATTACCAAGCTTTATAACCGTCCCCTGCAGACTATCATGCTGATGAATGAATGAGATCAGAATAGTCCATATGGTTTATTGTTAGAGTTTGGCCACTCGCTGTAGATGCATCATTACTCTGTGCATTCATCAGCATGGGGATGAGCACAATTCAAAGTCTTTGCCCATACAATATGGGCAACAACCCACACAATCACAACCAACCTGCAGCTCTTCAGCTTTATCCCAAGAACTCCCCAGGCCTTTTTCGTGTCCTTCTGTTCCTCTGTATCCTTGTCCTGGGCCATCCTGCAAGTCCTTTGGTGAATGCCATATCCTTCCTTATTAAAGTAAAGCATAGTAAGCTGCACCTGTAGAAGTTAAACAAGAAATTGCTGAAAAACTTTGAATTCATAACACAGTGGCTAATGGTGCATTGAATACTCTTGTCCTCTGCCTGACAAAATCAGAGTTGCTCCACTGTGTGGCACAGATGCTCTGCAGCTCCACAAGCAGCAATGATCCTCTTTCTGCTGAATGATATTTCCAGAGCAGAGCATTTCTCAACTCCACTGAGGCTGTTAAGCCCAGGAACCATGTAGAAACAGGGGATATTTCAAAGTAACTGCAAGCACCATGTTCAGAGTAGGTACCCAAAAAGGTGTACTGGATTGCCTGACACATCCCTGCATCAAGCAATACCTTGCATTAGCACTAAAGGGAATAGGGTTTCATGGATGGAAACTGCTTTGAGCTGAAATCTGAGAGCTGTACCATTCTTTTCCAGCTCTGGCGTGAATTCCCTAGGCGGTCCAAGGCAGGCACCTTCATCTCCCTGTGGCTCAGTTTGCCATCTGTAAAACTGGGTTAGCATCCCCTCCTCCTTCTTACACCACTTTTATCCTTGTCTATATCAACGGTAAATACAGACGGGCTTGTTTGCGTGCGGGCACAGTACAAAACGTAGGGCACGACCGTGAAAGTCCCGCTTCTGTGGGGAAAGTCTGCAGGGAAAGATGCGCGCTCGCAGGGGCAGGTGCAGAGCAGGACGCACGGATGCAGGGATGCGCACACGGGGAGGGGGGACGCCTGCAGGGAACGACACATGCGAGGCGGGCCGGGCGCTTGCCCGCCGCCCGAGCCAGCCCCACGCCGCGCCCACCGCAGCGCTGCCCCCGGCCCGGCCCGGCGCCGCCGCGGGGCTGCGGGGCGGGCTCCCCCCGCGCCCGCCTCCGCCCGCCCCCCGCGCGGGGCCGCAGCGGGCAGCGCGGGGCGCCGCAGCCTGCGGGCGGCCGTGCCCGCTGCCGCCGCCGCCCCGCAGGTGGGGGCGCCGCGCGGGGCCTGGGGTGCCATGGAGGAGCCGCCGCCGCCGCCCGCCTGATCCCCGAGGCCGCCGGCACCGAGACAAAGCGCGGGGCTGCGGCCGCGCCCGCCCGGTGAGTGCCGCGGGGGGCCCGGGAGGGCGGGAGGCTCCGTCTCGCGCCGCGGGCATCGGGCCGGGGGGAGGTCCCGGTCCCGCAGCCAGCCCTGCCTGATAGCCCCGAACATCCCCTTCCTCATTCACGCCCAGACACCCCCGTCTGCCGCTTCGCCGAGCCCAGCGCACCGCAAGCATCCTCAGCCTACCCTCAGCCCAAACTGCCCTCCCGGCCCAGTCACACTCCGTGCACCCCCAGCAGCCCTGCTCGTTGCCGAACGAGCCGGCGCCCACTGCCCAAAACTGCCGCAGGGGCTCTGAACGCCTCCCACGTCACCCCAAACACCCCCGTCACCCCAAACGCCCCCACGCACACCGCTGTGCACAGCCCGCGCATCCTAAAGACTCCCCCCTCACGCCCCCGTTCCCGAGCAGGCGCTCCCACCACCCCGCCCAAACAACAGCTCCCGCCCCGGACACTCCCCGCCACCGGACACTGCCCCGCAGAGCCCAACACCTCCCGCAACCTGCCCCCTCCCTGCACAAACACAGCCCTGCCCAGCCACTCGCGGTACAGACCCCGCCGCCCCCCGCCCCTGCACGGGGACACAAAGGGGTCCTCCCGCCCGCTCACCCGCCGCCGCTCTCTGCCCCGCAGGCCGAGCCATGGTGGAGCCGCCGGCCGAGCCTCCCCCGCAGCCCTGCCCGGCGCCCGGGGGGGCGGTGGGGGGAGAGCCGGCCCGTCCTGGAGAGCAGTCGCCGCTGCTGCACCTGGATCTGTACAACTTCGACTGCGCGGCGGCGGAGGGCAGCCGGTACGTGCTGACCAGCCCGCGGTCGCTGGAGGCCTGCGCCCGCTGCGCCGTGCGACCCGTGGAGCTGCTGCCGCGGGCGCTGGGGGACCTGCTGCGAGAGGCGCCCGGGCGCTCCATGCGGGTGGCCGCCGGCCTCTACGAGGCCTACGAACGGGAGCGCCGCCGCAAGCTGCAGCAGTGCCGGGAGGAGCGGGAGAGGATTATCCGGGAGGAGAAGAGGCGGATCCTCGCGCCCCTCGGCAGCCTGCCGCCCTCGCCCGCCGCCCGCGTCGCCTCCCGCGCTGCTGCCGCCGCCGCTGCTGCCGTTGCGCCCCGGACCCATGGCGGGGGGAAGGCCAGGGCGTCGAGGGGTGCCAAGGGCAAGAGCCACTCCCTGGACTCGCTGCAGAAGCGTCGTGAGGGCAGCTGGGGCAAGACCTCCTCGGAGTCGGGGGCCTCGTCCTCCTACAGCGGGGAGAGCTTGCGGGAACGGGGGGGCAAGGTGGGTGGCCGGGGCCGGGGGGCAGCCGCTGCCAACGGGTCCTTTCTGGGGCGCAGCTTCAGCTTGGGTGACCTCAGCCACTCACCACAGACTGCCCAGAGGGTCGAGAGGATCGTCAGGGAGGTGAAGAGGAAGAAGGGCCTCTCGGAGGTGCCTGAGAGGGACAAGAAGATTGCGGCACTGATGATTGCCAAGCACCAGGAGGCCAACATCCTGCGGGAACAGCGGCAGGTGGCCCATCTTCAGTGGGACAGTCAGCGGCGCCTGGCTGAGCAGCGTAAGGAGCAGGAGGAGAAGGAGAAGCAGAGGGCCCTCCTGCAGGGTCAGCGGATGTGGGAAAGCCAGGTGGAGAAGCGTCGTGGGAGGCTGAACCAGGAGCAGGAGGAAGCTGCCCTGATGAAGCAGAGGCAGCGCCTCATGTGTGAGGAGAGGTGGCGGGAGCAAGCGGAGAAGCAGGAGCGGCTGCGGAGGGAGAGGCTGGAGAGGGCCATCCAGGAGGACAAGCAGAAGAAGCTCCATCAAGAGCTCAACCTGAAGGCAAAGGAGGAGGTCAAGAAGGAGCACCAGGAGCGAGAGGAGCAGCTCCTGCAAGAGAAGCTGTCCATGGCTGCACAGAAGAGGCTGAAGAAGGAGGTGCAGCTGCAGAAGGAGAAGAGACTGTTTAACCAAGCAGAGAAGCTGAAGCACGAGGCCTTGCTCAAGGAATTGGCCAAGCAAGAGGCAGAAGAGAAGGAAATGCTGAAGGCCTCCCTGAAGATGAGTTTGACAAAGGCTCAGGAGAACTATGAGCAGCTAGTGGAGAAGAGAAACCAGGAGCTGAGGGAGAAGGCCAGGCGTGAGGACATGCAGATCCAGAGAGCTAAACTGGCAGCAGAGAAGAAGGAAAGAGAGCAGAAGGAGCACTTGGAGGCACTGGCTAGAGAAACAGAGAGGAAGCTCCAGCATGCTGCCCAGGTGGCCGAAGAGGCCGTTCAAGAGAAAGCCCGCAAGGTGGTCTTGAGTCGTCTGGAGAAGGAAAAAGTGCAGAAGATGAATAAGCAAAAGGTGGAACAGTATGAAGACTTACGGCGCAGGGAAATTCTCCTCTCTATAGAGAAGAAGCTGGAGAGAAGCGAGCAGATCTTCAAGGAGAAGAAGACTGTCTTAGAAAATGCCAGGTCCGTCGCTAGGGCGTCCTTCCATGTCCGGGAAAAAGTACGGGAGGAAACAAACATGCGCACCTTTGACAAGATGGCCTTTGAAGCAGAACTGCATGCTCACCTTAACAAGAAATGAAAGATCTTGTCATGAACGAGTGGGGATGCACCACCGGTTGTCTATCATAATGCACAGAAAGCTCCTCCACATGAACATTTGAAAAACAACAACAACCAACATCCACCCTAATTTCTTATTCTGGGGGAGCAGGGTACCGCACAAAAATGTGGCAGCTATTTCACATACTGTTTTAAATACATTTTTTGTTCTGGGTGTGTTTTAAGGACTGACCTCAGTCATCTTTCCGGAGGGGAAGCAAGTTTTTATGCCCTCCACCCCATGAGCACACACATTTTTTCAGAGAGGGCTACAGAAGAAGTCTGCTTGAAGCCTGTGAGTAGTGATGGGTTGTTTACTGTGGAGATGACTACAGCCGGTCTCTTCAGTTTGCAATGCAGACAACAGAGGCAACTAACTATTAGAGCCTACTGAGTAAGAACCAAAACCATCTGAGCTGATTCTGCCTTGAGTGACAGACAGTTTGGTTTAAGTTATGGGACTGCATTTTCCAAGCTGCTGCACTCCCATGCTGAAGATGAGGAAGGCTGGAGTACAGAATTCCATATGCCCTGTGTGCCCCTTGTCCACTGCTGGTACCAAGTTGGCGAAAGCACAGATCAAGGCCACGTAAGTAGACATTATGATCAGAGCTGGGCAGAGGCTGTTAGTGCTCACAAACACAGTTTTGTTTTTGCTGTTTGTAACTGTTGCCCCTCCCAACTATCCCCAGCTCTCCTCTTCCTTTTCAAGTTTCTCTTGCAAACATCTGTAGAATTTCTTCTTTTCTTTTGGAAGAGGGAGAGAAGGAGGGAAATCTGTGGGCAAGTCACAAACTGATGGGCACCCACACAGCACAGTTTTTCATTGTGGTGTAAAAATTAGTGAACCCGTGGAATCTGTACTTTGGGGAAATATGAGGATCAATTGTAAATGGAACTCTGCAAGCAGATTGCATAGAAAAATCACCCTCGGGAATTCTTAAAATTCAAGGGGACTCTCAGCTCCTTAACCAACTGTGCCTGCCTTGAGCACAGGGTTGGACCAGATGTCCTCCAGAGTCCTATTCCAATGTATTTGTTCTATGAGTTGCATACAGTGAGACTTTCACCCAGCTCTTATCATTGTCTACTGAACAGAGGAGCATTTCTCTGTCCACTGGTGCTAACAGTTGTCTTCTCATATAGGGCACAAGAAAGAGTAGATGCAGAAAATGAGGTACATTACAGATTCTTTTAGATGAGGACCATGTCTTTTTTATGACTATTAACTTAATACTGTTTTGAGGAACTGAGTCCTTCTGCCATTAAATGCACTGGAAATGTGAAAAGCCTACCTATAAGAGTGTTCAAGTAAGACAGTGTTTCAAGCTGCGGATTTCCACATTTACTCTCTGTTGGGTTGGAGTTCCAAGCACAAATTCAAAGCAGGCACTTTCTGCTGTTTTTTTTCTGGCTCCTGGCAGCATCAGCTCTCTGTTCCACCATCCGTGACGCCGTGCTGGGTTGCTCTGGTGATGGAAGCCAGACCTGGAAGAGAAGCAGCAAGAAAAGACAGGATCTCGTTTCCTTGTGGATGTCTCTTACATACCATACAGTGGAGGAGAAAACCAGGAGAAGGTTGACATGTGGAACAGACATGCAGTCCTGCATGCTTAGATTGCTTACCAGAATTGCCCAGGTGACAGCAGGTTAAAACCCTCTTAGAAGACTTTAAGGAAGGTGTTAAATGAACAGCAACAACAACAATAGACCAAGCACACCCTGGTGCCCTGCAAGGCTGGAGACATTATACGAACAGTGTTGAAAGAGGAGCAAGTAGGGATTTATTTTTCTTTATTTTAATCAAGCTTGCTCTTCTTTGAATCATGGTGTTAATTGGAGGTGTTAAGGGCAGGCAGCATGAAAGTAGGAATTAGGGCACCTGAGTGATGTTTGCTTTGTCAGCCATTGGCTCATTGTGTAACACCAGGCAAGTCCTCAGGGACTGGGATTTGCAGGAAATAGTAACACTTGGCTTGGAAAAGCACTTCAAAGACTTTGGACAACTGATGCTAACAAAGCACAAAGATTTATTTATTTATTTATTTAGCTATTTATTTATTTATTTATTTGAATGGTTACTAAAGTAAAACTTCCCTTGGTGAAAAGCACTAATTAACACCAAAATCTCGTAGCTTTGGAAAGGACAGCTGCATTACTGTTCCCAGCAAGGATTCTGTCCCCTCATCCTCAAAGCAGCAGTTTGAACAGTGAAACAAATCCTGTTGTAACACTGGACAAGGTCCTTGAAAAAAAACAGTCTTCTCCACATGTTGTTCATATTGCAGTGATCTACGTGTGCCCTTGTAGCTGCAAAGACCTAGAAAAGAGATGACCAGTGGCCCAAATCTAGCCAGCACATTTCCCTTGCTCCCTGGCAGCACTAGAGTTGGGATAAAACCTGCAATGACTTCAGCACAGCCCCTGTTTCATCTGATTAGAAGCCTTTGGGGATTCAGAAAGAGCCTGCCAATACAGATGTGAGAACTATTGCTTTCCTGTGTCGTTGCACTGTGGTTGAAATTCACTGCTTGGTCCATTTAGAAGGAAAATAGGGAAAGCTAGGAAACAGTGGAGAGAAGGCAAAATGTGGTGGACAAATGAGCAGACAGCCTCTAATTGGAATAGCATTTTCCCCCTAAAGGTCTACTCCAATCTACCTGAAGACTTTGTCCAAACCTCCCTCTGACAGGGCATTTCCAGTGCAGACTGAGAACCTTCTATATCCTAGGAGACATGTCTTGGCCACTGACTGTAATTACACCTAGGGTCAATCTCCTGCTGCTGACTGAGTTTGACACCTTGGGGCTGCAGCCAAACTAATCAAAACAAACCTACATGATGGTAATTGGACTGGCAAACTACTGTTCCTATACTGTGCAGTGTACAGTTCGAGTTTTGAATGTGCAGTCTAAGAAAAATATTTTTTTTTCAAAAGACAATAATCTGTGTATGGATATTTTTTATTTCTCTATTGGTTTCAGTTCAAAGTCTGTGAAATTCACTGGAGTTCATGAGTTTAAAATTGCAGCATGGAAAATATAAGTCAGCAAGTTGGGTAGAGGCATGAGAGGTTATTTCTTGGGTCTGCTTATGCTTCCATTTATTTAAGAAGGAGTTTTACTGCTTGATTTCTGTAGGGACAGAAATTAAATCCTGGGACACATGTAAAAAGTATGACCCTTTTAGATGAGGATTGTTTGGTATTTTTGCTATTGAGCTGCAGGCTAAGGAGAACTAAAAGCAAGCAACATGTTATCTAACAGCTCAGAAGTAGATTGTGGCTTATTTAGAGCAGAGAAGCAGCTGATGCCATTTGTTAAGGTCCTGCAGAAAGCTAACTTATTTGGGTCCTGTCCTGGGATTAGAAAACACATTTTAGGCTACTGCAGTATTATAATCATAAGGTTATAATAAAGACTTTGCTTCTAGGCCATTTGCCTGCATGCCACATAATGACCACTAAGCCTTGAAATACCTGCGCTTAAAAAGCAACAACAAAAGGACAGTTACCAGGAAACTTCTGTGACTGGTAACATATCTTAGATCCAGCTAGCAGCAAATTCCTAGTTTTCAATTCCTAAACAGTTGGGAGTCTAGATGTAGTTTCACATTGGATCCCATAGATTTAATGGGACAACCCCAAATCTGAAGCTAGTGCCACTAAACATTCAGTTCTAGTGCCAAACACTGACACGTGAATGCAGCTCTAACACAACTTGAAAACCACTGCACTGCTTACTGCTGCTCATTGACTAGGACTAGTGCTTGAAGCTGACCTGCTAGAAACCACTCAGAGCGTTTACAGGGTTTCTGAAGCTGAGATCTTAAAGCACAGGGGAAAAGAAAGACTCCAGTATCATTTAAATATTCTAAAAAGAATAACAGGACCAAGTCCTTGGATTCTTTGGCAGGCAAAACTCCTATCATTTTATACTGATGTTTTGTAGTGAGAGAACATGATCAAGCGCACAGTATCAGAAAAGAAGAGTCTGTCACGCTGATGACTACAGCAGAATAGGCACATAATTTCAGAGGCCTCAGAACAGCGCAGTCTGGTTTCCTTGGGCGGCTGCCCCGTGAGTCTCACTTTAGTGAAACCGTGGCTGCAGGATGAATTCGTCTTGTATTACACATCAGAGAACTCACAGATGAGGGAGAAGCATTGGCTAAAGAGCTCTTTTACCTGAGCTCTAGATGAGTTTTGGAACACTATGGAGCGCATTTTGCATGTTCACAAACTATCCTGTTTTTGTGGGTTGTCTACTTTTTAACTGCATCCGGGCTAAAACTGGAGCCTTTCAGTGGCATAGAGAGTGCCAACAGTCTCATCTGCATGCTTCCTCTTCACACAAAATTTATCACTAAAACATGATCTCTCTGTCAAGGTTGAATTTTGCAGATACGTTCAAAAGCTATTAGAAGGAGCAGCTGCACCACCACTAGTTAATATTTTACAAGGTAATTTTTAAGCCAGTTTATAATAAGTTCTTTCATCACATACATAAGGGGGGTGTGAGGATTAGATTTCTCGCCTTGGTTACCTACTATGTTTCTCCTATGATGCTTACAGAGCTCCAGGCTCATTCTGTGCTAAAATTTCACTTGATGCCTGGGGATTTCTGTTCACTAAACAAATGCTGAATATGCAGTGCACACAGGTTTGGAAGGGGACTTAGTTTGGTGTGCATGTCTTTATTAAGCCAAACCTGGACAGGGAGACATGGGAGACACAGAATTTGCAATACGAATTCCATCAACCACTAGTTTTCTAAAAGTTCAGTTAAGAACAGTCCCAGAGCCACCTCTGCTGGCTCTGATTGGGAAAGTGACACCCTTTGCTCTCTTAGTGACCTCAGAGAAAGCCAGGCTGATCATATCCTACCTGAGGACAGCTCATCGCTTCAGTTGTTACATTAAAGATTTGCTTTCAGCTGTGGGTATTCTTCCTCTGCTGGTAAAGACAAAGCATGCAAATGTAAACTCCAATGCTTCGCTGTGTCAAGGTCCTAGGGAGTTTAGTTTGTTAGGACTGAACTTAGCTTTCATAGTTGTAAATGAAGGCTGTCATGGGCAAAGAGGAAGATACTGGTTTAGCCCAGTCCCTCTGGAAATCAGCCCTGTGACATTTACTTTGCAGTGCAGTACAGGCATATTCTAGTGTGAAACAATGGAGCCCTAATACAACTACTTTGGGAGTGCAGCCCCACAAGTCTTTGGCAAGCAAGTGGCACCCCTGTAAAGAGCCAGTACTGAGACATCGTAAGAAAATCATAATGCTTCTGCTTCTAGGCAGGCGGCAGCTCTGCCCTTCCTTTTGGTGAGGTATTACTAGGTGATGTTTTGAAGAGAAAACACTGGGAAGAAAAAAAAAAAAGCAAAACTGTTCCACACAAGACACCTGAAAACACATTCGCTATTTATGGAGAGCAACCAGCACTCTGGGGATGCCAGTCTTCAGAGCCTTCGTAATGGAATAGGCCCCACATCCCACATGCCTCTTAAAGCTACAGCTTGAAAAAAATTAAGTTCTAGGTCTGACTTCTCTGTCCTTAGATCATTCTTTGAGCATGGCTTCTTGCTGGAGGCTCATGAGCTGTTATCATAAGATTCTAGTCTGAAAAGATCCAAAGCATTCTCTGGCAACTTTGCACTCATCTCCTAAGTCCCTGCCATTCAGCAAGAAATCCTCTGCATTACAGAACCACTCTGGCAGTAAGAATTATCCTGTAGTACAAAACAAAACTGCCAGTGCTATTTTATTCTTATGTGATTTACCCAGCTCCCCGCATGCAATCTCAGGACCTGGCTGTGAGGTAAACTAGTTATCGCCCCCAGCCTAAGTACAAGCAAACTGAAGCAGAAAGAACTGATGTGATTTGCCTTGGGCCATGCTGGCCTCCCTGATCTAGCTGGAGCTCTCATTCAAGTCCTCCCTAATCCCCATGCAGCCCTCTAATTAACCTGTCCTGGTTGCAATGGATATCCCTGTGTCCCTGCCGTGGCAGCTCCTCTGCCTCCTTTTTTGCAGCTGGTGCTTCATGGAGGATGAAGGTTTTGAGCCATCAGCTGCCACTCCTGGGCATTGCCCCCAAAACTTGAAACAGTTCTTAATTGGGGCCTGAAGGTGAGATAGGGCTGCACTGGGAGCCTGTATTAGAGACACAGTGAGAAGATATGTCAGCTGAAATGGGCAGGAACTACAGATGGAAATGTTAAATGAAAGAGTACTCATGGACTGAGTATCTTTATACCATCCTGGCTAGCTAGAATCACTTTTATCTCTGACAACATACAGTAACACTTTCTTTCAGCACATTAAACTTACAGGGCCCAGTTCATCCCATTAGTTACCTCTCTTGGGCCAGCAGAGTTGTTCCAGGAATAAATACAACCTTTTATTATTTATGCAAATCACAGCGGCTTGGGATAGCTTATGCTTCCAAGAGCTTGGAGGAAATTTCCCCGTGCCTGAACAATACCCAGGCAATGGGATGGGAGGTCACATAGCAGTTGGTATTTTTAGACTGGGTGACAAATTTGTCAATACCCTGGTGCTGGTCGCTGTGTTCCTGGGTGTTTACAAAGCAATGTCTGCTTTAGCAGCTCAGTGCAGCTGAGGGGAAGAACAGCTGGCACAGAAGTATCTTGTCAGACAGCAAGCTAAACAGTGGGGAGTAAGAGATTTGGCTCTGTATCTGTTGGGTTCTACTGGGAATGTTTGGGTTGGAAGAGGGTGATGGAATAATTTCTTTTCTTTTTTAATCACTTCCAAAATAGTCTGCGCTATTTTTGACAATTATTTAATGATTTATAAGAGATGGGAAAATAAATGAGAAAGGGAACTCAAAACACAAATGTGTAGGTAAAGGAGAAAGGCATTTTCCTTTTCCTCCTGAATAAAACCTGTGAGCATTGTGCCAGCAGGTGAGAGTTTTGTTAAGTGCCAGGTTGCATGCAATTTCTTAGACCCTAGGAGGGGGAGCGCTATGTTCACAAGCTTTTCTACCTGTGCACTTGTCTCCTGTACGTGCTGACAAGACAGGCTTTATGTTTACCTCCCAGTAACAGTTATTTCCTCGGATTTCAAGGAATAGGTAAGATCCATGAACAGAAAGAAACTACTTTCACTGTAGAGGGACAGCACAGCCATCCTGGCTGGACTCATTCCATATCTGAGATGAACCCTGATGGTAGAGTGATACTTTGCTCTCATCAAATTTTAGCAACCCTCAGCCAGACACTGTTTCGGAGCCTCTGCACCACTTTCAGCTCCCACCTGATTCAAGCTGTCCTTGTTTCCTAGCCAGTTTAATCCTGAGGCTCCTGCTCCCATTGCCTGCAGCAAGGTACCTGGGGAGCTGACCACAGGGTACAGCCAAGTCTCCACTTATCTACAGAGGCTTCAACCAAACTAATTTGCCTTGCTCTTCCTCAAACTGGAGCATGTCTGTGCATGAGCAACTACAGGAACTGTCTGAATCTGGGCTTTGAGTGGTGTAGATTGAATGTCTAGAGAAGGACTTGGGTGTTGCAGCATAGCAAAGGGATGCTGCTGTTTTATTTTTGATTATCAAATACCACTGCTAATTTGCTTCCCCTGCAGTGCTTTCTCAGACAGTGTACCATGAACAGGTCGAGCATTAGCAGCCCCAGAAATGCTTAAGTGTTGCCTTCCACACTTAGACCAGCGCTTGGCGTGGGAAGCAGGTGTCCCTTCTTACATGAGAGGGAAGCTTTCCTTTCTGCAGTCATCATCATATCATGCACAGATGCTTTGGGGACAGGCTAGCATCCTAAGATACATCTGTCCTATCACCAGTTTCTCCTTATGACCTGAATTCTACCAGTAAACTCATAGTTAGCTTATATAGGCCTGCATGACCTGTCATGACAGGAATTTTAGATACAATGCAACATCTGAGTCATGACATTGCTTTTTCTGCTATTAGTTTCACTTGCTGCTGCTCAGCAGGAAGTAAAGCAAGGGAGGATTGTTTCAATAAACCAGAGGTGACCTGCCTGCTTTCAGAAAATGCTAGGCAGGTAGGCAAGCTGAGAGCTTCAGGGCTTTATGCAACAGTAGAGCACCTGACATCTTAGGTTAGCTGTAGGTACACTACATATCACTTTGCACGGTAGCTGTCACTCCAGCTTACATCTCTTGGGTGCTGTGAGTCCTAATATCTTCCAGGCAGAAGGCACTCTGTCTTGTAACAGAAGTCTTTTCTGATTCCTACAGTATTTCAAAGAACCTGCATGTATCTCTTTGCAGAATCAGATACTTCAGTACCTTTTATTTATGGTTCCATCAAAAAATCGTAGAAGTAGAGATTCCTGAAGGCAATGATGTTCACACCTAGAGCTACTGTACTCTCTGAGTGTCTCTGATAAGACTACACTATGCTACTCTAGAGATTTCTTGCAGCTCCTGCAGTCTCAGGGAACCTGCAGATCCCTCCCTGCAAACACACTGTACTATAATGCGGATGCCACGTGATTCAGTCACAGCCTGCAAGTCCCCAAATGCACAGAAATTTACTGTAAGCTACCAGGGGAATTTCTGCAGAGTCTCCTGGAATTCACAGGGGCCATTCCTGTCTGTCCTGATGCCACTGCTGTATAAACTCTAATGCTGTACAGTACCTGCTGACCTAGTAATACTGTCTGAGTCCTCTCCATGACAACACACCGCAATGTCCTCAGGTACAGGGAGGCATCCTGCAATCAGGCAAGGCTGGCCAGGGAATCCATGTATCAGATGTATAGAGTATAATTTAAGCATAAGTATTTTCTGTTGGGAAGTTGGAGACACAAATGCAAAGGGGAAGAATTAATCCCCAGAGAAAAGGAAATAATTGCTGAATGTGAATGGGAAGAAAGAAATTACAAAATGAGACCTTTAAATAACCTTAAAATCATAAGAGACCTGGTTTACAGGTTTCGTGTAACAGATGTACATGGCCAAACAGCTTAACACATTTTGGATACTCTCAGAGAACGAAGAATGGTGGGAAGTATCGAAGACCTCAGGTAAGAAAGGAAGAGTGTTTTCCAACAAGGGTTGGGGTTGGCTGGAATGCAGAACTGTAGAAAAGCTGTTCAAGACATCTCCAACTATGATGGCACTACAGCAAAGAAACATAGTCCAGTTCTCTTTAGGGAACTGGATTGATGGCTGGTGGTGTTGCACAAAGACAATACAGGGCTTTATTTGTAAGCAACCATTTCGATTCAGTCACCAGACCACGGGATTGGGTTTGAGCCTGTTAAGGTCAATTGCCCAAAGGCAAGCACATGGTGACAATTAGCACATTCCTGCATCCAACAGAGATGACACCACAGCCAGAGGAAAACTGAGGCTGGGGCTATTTCCAAAGAGGGTAGAGACCTTCTGAAAGGGAAAAGCCAGATTAAAGGGAAATCATAATCCTTAACCATTCAGTGACAGCCTGGGAAGAAAGGATTGCTCAAAAAAAACACAAGGGCCCTCTCTCAAGAAAGATAGTGTTTCCTCGGCTGGCAAGCTGGTTGTGGGCTCATGTCCTCATCTTCTCCTCTGGCAGGAGCAAGAGACAGAATTTCAGCAAAAAGAGGGGGAAAGAATTCTGTCTGGGAGAATGAAACCTCTTAGGTCAGACCTTGTCAGTCAAAGCTCTTCACTCTGATTTCACCTGCAGACAGGACCCTAAACATCCCTGGGAGACCGGGCTTCAACCATCAACTTGTACAACCTGAAATCTGGTCATGCATCCGTGCTCTGATGCGTTTGCTGCACTTGCTTGGACATTAAGGCAGGTTTTCAGGGCTTTCCAGCATGCCAGCTGCATGCTTCACAGCCATATCCCAGCCACAACTTTGAAGCAGCAGAGGAAAGATTGTATCTCATTCTTCCCGAGTTCAGAGCAGGATTAGTTGCTTATTCAGAGTCCCTTCCCCCACTGACAAAGCGGAGGAAAAATAATTATCAACCTTCTTTTTATATACGCCAGCTAGCAGACAGGATCAATACGCAAAGGGACTCCCTGATTTCTGACATGCCTAAGCCCTCAGACAACTGTGGGGTTTTTGCACCATATGGCTCTATCACTTGATAAAATAGTGCCCTAGATATACTGGATGTTTTCCAGTCTGCCACCAAATGAACTTAGGAGGATGGGCACATACAGCCACAGTTTCTGTAGCATTGTCACCGTTTCTGAGCTCTCCAGACCTATCACAAGCCGCTGTATTTTTGCAGCCCCTCCTGCCCCCCTCCCCCGGGACCAGCTACCAAAGGGATTAAACACGGCATGCTATCTACTGCAGTGGCTTAATCACTAAGCAAAGCACTCATCCCCTGACCACAAGGTCAAGGAATTATCTTCCCGACAGATAATGCAGCCAAGGCTTGGAACAAAATGAGGAGCTGAACTGTCATTGCAAGCCCACAGGCCACAGCTTTATTGCTGTTTCCGGGGGGAGTAATGCTGCTAAGATGCAATGAAAGTGTAGCATGACTTTTCCCACATACTCCAAGATGCCTCTTGGTGGCAGAGGAAGATAAACGCAGGAAAAATAGTATTCAGTTTTGTGTACACACATGCCCCTCCCATAAACACCCCCTTTGCCAAATCTGTCCCTCTGAGAGCAAAAGGTTTTGATGGTTGGATGTATTTGGCACTGTGTACTAAAGAGATTGGGAATAACTAACTGAGCACTAAGCCAGGGCCAAAAGAGAATTGACCTCGGGGGAAATATATTTATCCAGAAATATGGTTTCAGAAGGCATAGATCCTATGCTTCAGTTTCAGCGGAAGGGGGGAAGTCCCGTTCCCACATAAGCCAGCCTGCTGGGGCAGAGCTGCAAGGACCGCCAGTCCCACAGCTCAGTGCACAGCTGCCAGAGGGCAACTCAAGCCAGTGGGGGAAAAACTCTTTATTTGAGATTTAAATATAAAGAGTCCAGATCTGCTACCACCATAAAAGAGTGGGGAAAACTCCTGACACAGAGAGCTATGAAAGCAGGTTCTTACGAGGGACTAGCACAGGGCATCAGCTCCTGCAGCTGCGAGCACATCAAGACCCTCTGCACACAGCCAGGAAGAATGAGCCACGATCTCTTGCCTGGTGGCAGCTGGAGATCAGTCCCTTTTCATAGAAGGAGAAGGCATAAGCTGAGGTTACAGGAAAAGGCTGCGAAGGTGAGGCTCTCTACCCAAAGCTGGGCCATACAAATAGCTTACAGCTCTCCAGGTGACTCCTTCGCAGTCACATATATAGCAGTAACTACAGAGGAGGAATCCTCATCTCTCCGCTTTAATCAAGAGGCCAGGTCCCTGAGACTCTGGTTGAAATTACACGCATGCTAAATCTTTCCTGTTGTACCTTTCAAAAGCAGCTAAGCAATCAAATGACATTTTCTCACCTCCCTCAGCGAATCTCACCTTCTGCTGTCCAGCTGCTCCCTAAAGGCCATAGCTGTTATCGTTTGTCTGTGAAACATTCACACCTTGCCAAGTCTCTGTTCCTTACCTGGGGACAACAAGGGTTACACTGTAGCCAGAGGCGCTGCTCTCCTCCATCTTTCCAGAATGCGATGCTCCTGGTAGCATTGGTGTGGGATGTGAGAGAATAGCTCCCAGCTCAAAGCAAAATATTAACTCTGAGCCTGCTTAGCAAATTCCACTGTTCTTCAGCTATAAATAAAAAATAAAATGTTTTTATTACTTTCAGATGGAAACAGGAAGGGTCTGATCATCTTTGAGATCTCTATCTCTGTTAAGCTTGGTGGACAGAGGTCACAACTGTGGGGAGATGGGAGAGAGTGAACAACTGCCAACACCTCTTTTTTGTAGGAAAACAAGCTAGATAGACAGACTGTAGTTGAAGCTTTTTGAGCTGAGTGCATTGCATCTGAAGAGCGTGTGTCACCCAGAGAAGGACTCACTGAGGTTATGTGTGTGCTGGTCATTCTCGTGGGACAGGGCACAGACATCAGTGCCCTTTCCATACACCCACCTCCAACCTAACAGCGAAGGCACAGCAGAGACACTGGCAGGACTGGCAGGTGGAGTAAGGAACCTGCCTGCCCTGCAAGGGGCCTGGATGAGCTAGCTACATATAAAGGTCCTTTTTCCCCAGCTCTTATCTTAGGTGAAGGAGACAAAACCCCACAGTACTCCAAGTGGAAAACAGAGCACTAATAAAGCTTTAGATTTTCCACTTGACTGCTGCTCTTCAACTCCCCTCCCTTTCCCACCTGCATTTCTGTTGCCTTTGGGGAAATCTGACATTACGTATCTTTCTATATTCTTAATTAGGAAAAAAAAAATCCCTCCCTCCGTTAAGTGACTCTCAAGAACAAAGACGGGGGAGCATACATTGAGAACTGTTTGCCTTACAGTCTGCCAGGGGCCCTCTCCCCAGTGTCTCTCCCGTGACCACTGTCCCTGCAGCTCCAGGATCTGCAGCCACCACAACCCAAGTCTCAATGTCACTTTGTCCATAGCAGAAAGCTGGATAACCCCTTCACAAAAACCATATCTCTGCTCTAGAGCACATATAGGAAAGGACTCCTTTTAACCACATATAAATCAAGCACTGCTCTACCTGTCCTGTATGTGTTTCTCTCCATAGGGATGTGGCTGTGCATTGCACCCCAAAACTTGTTCTGGCCAAGCTATAGGCTGCTCCTCAAGAAGGCAAATGGCTACACAAGTTCACCAGGTCAGCTGGGGGATGGCATGAGCTCCCTTCTCTTCCCAGAGAGCTCTAGTTACTAATCTTCCCATTTCACTGAGCTTTACCTCCTCCCTACAAGTAGACTTTATTTGTGAGTTCTCTACATTTCCACTATGCTCTAGATGACAGCATGGCCACCAAGAACAGAATCATCTCTTACAGAGGATACACTGTCCCTCAGCCTCCAAAGGCTACAGCAACTAGAATGGATAACAATTCATCTTCCCCCAAAAAATGGTCCACATATGTTTAGATAAAAACAGCTCTTGGAAAATGTATATAATTAAATATAGTCCCTCCAGCAGAGAGTGTAAGAACCTGGGTCAGCCACTGCTTTCCTTCTTTTCCCTATTAATAGTGCTAGCTCCATGAAAAATGGTGTGGCCTCAAGATTCTTCTTGCTGTGTGAGACAGGCTCTCTCCCACCAAGCACCCTGATTCCTCTCCTTCCCCTTGCTCTGGTGCTGCCAGCTGTGTTTGCCAGGTTTCCCTTGGGAACTCCTCTGCCTTCCAGCTATCCGTGCACAGCCAAACCATAGAGGCTTGCCAGCCCACGTGCTCCCCAGCCAGCTGCTGCTCCTGAATACCTCCTGGAGGGTCTGTGCTGGGATGTGTGTAGGTCCAGGCAGCATTTAACACAGGTGGGGAAATCCCTAGTAAGTGCCAGAGATGACATGCTACAGATCTTTTCCCAAGCCTTTTTTGCCATAAATTAAGAATGACACTAAAATTCACCCAATGGTAAGCAGGTAAAATGCCTGTGGCAGGCAGGAGAAGAGATTAGGTCTTTTGAATAAATCTCTGAAGATTAAGGAGAAAGCAGATTCCATAAAGTAAAATCTGATTTGTGGTTGGCACAGCTGTCCATCCAAAGATAAGTATCCACATCCAACTTCTGTAAAATTCACATTTCTCCACATGCAGTCTCCAGAAAATGAACTGAAGTAATGACTTTACTACTATAATTAGAATCCATAATGTAGCAGGATGGGATATCAGGGCTGTGGGGATGGCAAATAGCAACCTATTTCTCCTTAGAAAGAGGCAGGATTCATTTCATGTTACTTCAGGAACTCACACCTTACCACAGCAAACATTAGATAGACAGGCAAAGAAAAAGCAGAATATAGCCCTGTCTGTCCTACTGTCTCCTGACCTTATACAACACAGCCACCTTCTTCCATAATTCATGTCTCCTACTGCAGAAGCAGCCACAGCTTCTGATTCTCTGGCTATCCGATTACAGCAGTACTAAGTGCAAGCCAATTATTCTGCAAAACAATTCAAATTAATTCAGTGCCTTGAAACAGGAAATCTTTCTTTATAATACCACATCTTCTTTGCTGCACTGCAGCTATAAGAACTCAACAGTTCTGTCCCTCCACCTTCCCCATGAGCCCACTGTCTTAGGCACACACACCACCGCCTCCAAGGAAACCGTGTCTTGTTTTCTTTTCGGTGACATTCAGAGATACTTAAAACATCCCTGATGCACGTAAGGGGAATGCTTTTCCAGGGCTCTTAGGATACTTAGTTGCAGTTTGTTAAATCATGCAGAGAGGAAAATGTTGAGGAAATTTCTGGCACACCAGCTGTCTGACCTGACTTATTTATGTGGTACTAGAGCTAGAAAATGCACTAGTTTTATAGCTCTTGTGTTCTGAGACTGTCTATCCAGAGAAAGGCAGTAGCAAGGAAAAGGGCACATCAGGCTCCCTGTGTGCTGGCTTCAAAACCCGTGTCAGCCCCAAGCCTCATGCCCCAGCCCCTGTTCTGGGACAAGCTGCTTGTCCCTTTCTCCAGAATTGCTCTGCACATTGGAGCTGTGTGCCTGGCCATGATGGCAGGGAGCTGCCACCACCAGTGACCCTCATGCAGGGCAGCTGGAAAAATGCTCAGCTGTCTGTCTTGAGCAGGTTGCTGAAAGACCTGGAAAAGCTGAGGCCACAGGTGACCTGGCTGCTGCAAGGTGAAGGCACAGAAGTGTCCCTAATGCAGGATTAACAGGCTGTTGTCCTTACCAGGGCTGTTTGCCCACACATGGCTTTCTCTGTAAGTCTGGCAATGGCAGCTACAGTAGAGAGACAGCCTTCAGGGTCACCTTTAGTTACAAAGCACACCAAGCTTCATCTGAGGGTAAAACTTTCCAGTCTTCTCTCTGCCTATAAGGAAAAATCAGAAATTACTTTTGGACAAATTATTTTCGGGCAAATTATTTTCAGGGAAAACAAGAAAAATAAAAAGAAAAGCCTCACTATGAAGTATTTCTTTAGATAGATAACATACATTTGAGATACGCATTTCATACGCCTCTTCAATGTATGTGTGTGTGTGTATCTATATATGCACTCATGTGCACATATATATGTGTATGTATGGTGGGGAGAGGTGAGTGGGATTCACTGCTCATTAGCAGCCCACAAGGGACATGAGACACCAGCCAGCTCACTAAGAACAGGCCCTCTGAGCCTCCCAGTGAAAGCTCAGGCTGGTTTGGTGGAGCCCTGGTTCCTCAGCCTGCCTCTTGCCCCTGTGAAACACACTGGGACAGAACCCAGCGCACAGACCCCAAAAGGGCCTACGCTGCAGGTCTGAGGTGAGGGGACACCAGGCACCACCTTGCCCAGCTCTGCACTCAAAGGCTTGGCCCAGAACCATGTGTGAGGTAGGCTGTGAACCAGGGAAGGAAAATGCCTGGTTAAGAGCCTGGGGTGTTCACTATCCATCACTGTGCATTTTCTGCATGAAATGCTCAAGTCTGAAAGACTTTGGAGTAGGACGAATAATATTTCTAGACAGGAAGCCAGTGTTACAAAAAAAGCATGAGCAGCTTTGAGGCCGTGTCTCACCTCCTTTGCTCTCTTCAAGGAGAGCAGCCCTGCCAGCTCCACCACGGCAGGGTGGGCTTCCTCTCTGTTTGGGGCAGAACTGTCCTGTGGCTCCTGAGTGCTGCAAAGCCCATCAAGGTGATGCTAATTTCCACCTCGGGGACATAGAGTTAGCCACAGTTAGCCAAAGAACAAACAGAAAGCTGAGGGAGCAGGCTGGAGGGGAAGGCAAGGAGAAGCCAGCTTGCCCATCAAAATCCTGCTCAAAGCTAGGGAGAGTTGGAAAAGTAGGGAAGAGAGTACATTCACTGTGTAAAGCAGTTTTTGTTTGCTAATTTTGTGACCCTTCTTAAGTACAGACAGGACTGAAACTCCTGGTTTGGGGAAGGCACCAGAACCAAGGCTCAGAAACATGTTCCAGGTCTGCAAACTCCTGTCTGGACAAGAAGAAAATTACCAAGACACTTCATTCCTTTACAAGGTGCTATCCACAATAGCTATTCTTTCCTTCCCTACTATGTCTGCTCTTTCTTTCCCATTCATCTGGAAAGCCCTGGAGTGAAGCAGAGCTAACATGCAGCTCCTGTGACATCCAGCCTCTGGATCCTCCCTGCACTGCACTTAGGAGCCAACCTGGATGCTTATAGCAGAGCACAATAGAAGTAGGGAATCAGGAGATGCTCTTCTCTCTTCAGGAAAAGAACGGAATAGCTCCCACCCCTCAGTCCCAGTGGCCTTTTGTAAGGCTGCCTTGTTAAGTATCCTCCTTCCATTCTGCTGCTAAAAGCTCAGTGGCAGGGTCTGCCCTGTTGTGCTGGAATCCAACAGGTCAGAGGCACTGGGAGGCTGAGATGCAGAAGCAGCTCTACCAGTGGCCATGGGGCTCTCTGCTCCTGGGTTGCAGCACTGAGCTGCAAGCTGAGCTCAGGCCCACTTGCAAGGAGAAGCCAAAGACTCCCCCGGTGTTGAGCCACTGTGAATTTAGTTGGGAGAGGTGTCATGCACATCCTTTGGGGCATACAGGTCTGTGGGTGCTCCCTGGAGCCACAACCACCACGACTGCTTTTGAACAAGGCTGTAATGCAGCAGCAGATGGTCACAGCTGGAGGGATTTTCTGCGTAGTGAGCAGCCATCAAATCTAATTCCACGCCGGCAGCAGGAGCCAGCCACACACTAGAAATGAACTTAGTGTGCACCTTCTCTTCTAGCTCCTTCAGCATCAGCCAAAGCAAGGGACTAAAACATCTCCAAACAAACTGATTTTCCCTTACTGCAGTCTGGTTTCAATCTTCAAGTACAGTGGGTCTCACTACTCCCCCTCATCCAAGCTTGATATATGTGATAAGCACACTTATTTTACCCATCTGTGGTACCTTTGAATGGATGAGAATTTTCTGTCCTTATTTTGGAGCCCACATTCCCCCTACACAGGAAAGAAAAAGTAGCTCTGCCTGCACATTCTTTCTCTTAATTTAAAATAAGTTGCACATTAAACCACACTTGATCTGTATTTGTATAAGGGAGGAAACTATAAGAGAATTTTAAGAGAAGGAGCAGAAGCAGAAAGAAAACAGAATGTCTGCTTTTACTGCTAATCCCTGTATCGCTTCATGGGTTGCAGCATCTCTCTGACGTACTACACGCTTGATCAGAGAGGGATCTAGAGGGCTGCTGCTCCAGGCTAGAGGAGTTTCTGAAAATCCAAATCTACTGAGAGCTACAGCAATATCCAACCTCTTCCAGTCGATGTTGAGATACCCAAAAGCTTTCCAGAACCAAAAGATTGACTTTTCCCCCGCCTTAGCTGCCTCTCCATACACACAGCTACCCACAAAGAACAACAGTAAGCCACATCCCTGCACCAACCATCTGGGCCATGGGGAGAGGAAAAAAGGGCCTTAGCTGCAGGCCCCTTTTCTCTGAGCACCTAGGGCTACATTCCTCAGTTGGGACCCAAAGTGGGTTTTGCTTACTGAGAAATAGAACAGCTATATTTTGGTTATTGAAATGCACTTGCCACAGCACAAACTTTGTTTATTTTTTAAACACACCAACTCACTATCAGCAGCGCTCTAGTTTTCAGTCACACCTGCTGCACTCCTACCTTTCAGTATCATTCCTCTTGAAGCCTCCTCACCTTTCCCTGGCCCTCAGCAAGCACACATGTTGTACCTCTGGCAGAGTCAGGAAAAGAAGGGAGAAATTAAAACAGTGGCTCCTCCCAAGCAAGCTGTAATCCAATCAATCTTTGCCAATATTTGCAGTAGGCCTGCTTCTCTACTTTGCTACAAAAGCCACAGCATTCCCACCTTCTTCCTGTTTTGTTTTGATTGCTGCTGAAATGAGTGCACCTAAGAGCATAGCTTACCTGTGTCACCCAAGGACCTTGAGTGCTTGTGAACCGTCCCAAAGACAGAGCTCTGCCAAACATGCTATAGCCCTGTTCATGGCTGTGCTTCCAGCAGTGACTAACAAAAGCCTTCAGCCAGACACCCACCATAAACAGCTTGTTTTAGCATCTCCATTAAAATGGAGACGCTAAAAATATTTATTCCTGTTTTGCAGAACTTAGAAAAAAAAAAAAACACAACAAGAAACAACCTGCTTTTCCTCATGTCAGAGGAGCAGGAGCTGCATCTCCTGCAGGCAGGCACTGATGTATGGAGGAACAGGAAAACAGGAACTCCCTCCTGCACCAGAATTAATGATGAAGAAAGAAATGGGAGCAGCAGCTCTAGGAGAAGACGTTCTTCTCTTCTTGGGTGGTTTCCACAGGGAGGTTTGAGGCAGAGGTGCAGTCAAGAAGAACTGAAGGGTAATCAAAGTTCACTTACTATTTTAAGCAATGCAAAGTTTGCACTTTTCAGAATACAGTAAAATAAGGACACATGATCCTGCTGAGTTATTTATTGCAACACCTCTGAGTTAGCAAAAGGTGTCTTTGTTACCCCCACAAAATGGCCCTTATAATTTTTTTTCCTCTGAAGTGCCAGATCTGCCAACACTGGAAAAACAAACAACCAAAAACATGCATTTTCGTTCCAAACCTTACAGCTTATCCTGCAAGGAGCAGAAAGGACTCAGAGACCTGACTGAGTACTCAGTCAGATCTTTCTGCATTTTGGCTACAGAGCTATGCCTGTGGTAAGAAATAAATGTTACTTAATATAGAAAAAGGAATTTTATCTCAGGGCACAGAAAGACACTGCAGGTTGTTCAACAAACCACAAGTGGTAGCCAAGCTCACGGTGACCTATCACCCCAACAATCCACCTCAGACCCAACTCTCGGGTGAGCAATTCCTTTGGCTTGATCATTTCTCCCATTCAAGGCTATGCTCAGACTAGATGGGTAAAAAATTGTACATGCTCTAGGTGAAAAACTGCAGAATTGTCCTTATGCCAAGTGCACCAGATAGAAGATGCTAGAAATAATACACCCTTCACAGGCACACCAGGTGAGAACAAAGAGCACTAATCATCCAAAACCCCAGCCTTGGTCAAGACTTTGGAAGCATGGCCACTTTCCTGGAAGCAAACTTCTTCTTACTAGACACAACAAGAGCCATCTTCTGTCCCTCTACTGACCACAAAAGGTGACTGTGCTGAAGACCATTCAAAACAGACTCTTTCCATGGAAAACTATCATCTTATTTCCATATTGCCAATATTACACTAAGTCCTAAGCAGAAAGCCTGCCTACTATCTGGAGCTAAAAAAAAAAAAAAACAAAACCAAAAAACAAAAGCCATACTCTGCAGCTGAAAACTGCTACCAGCCTGTGTCACTTCTGTGCCATGCACAGCAACGCATAACACGCACCAGCAACCATTTATCCTTTGTTATTGACTTCTGACCCCGAGGGCAATTTCCATTTCTTATCCACTTTCTCTGCTTTAGAAGCAGCACAGATGGTGGGCAACAGGGCTGTGGTTGCCTTCCTTTCTCTACCATTTGCTTCTGTGCAAGAGTAAAACCTTGGGGCAGTGGGCACCAGGTGAGCTGCCAAAGCCCTGGCCTTCAGCAGGAACCACTCTTCCTCCTTAGGGACTGAAAGAGCCTGTGTGTCTTACAGGAAGTATGAAATTAACCCTTAAATTGGTTAATTAAACCTTAATGGGAACCACTCTTCACACTGTGAAAAGCAGGCAAGACAATGCAGAGAAGAATTAGCAGGCTTCACATTTGGCAGAGGCCACAAATTTTAAAGTGTCTCTGAAAAGGACAACAG
This sequence comes from Empidonax traillii, assembly GCF_003031625.1. Lineage (NCBI taxonomy): Eukaryota > Metazoa > Chordata > Aves > Passeriformes > Tyrannidae > Empidonax > Empidonax traillii. The sequence goes on from NW_020955249.1 coordinate 2,274,033, forward strand.
GGGAGATAGAAGTTCCCAGATGTTAGCCAGAAAGTGGAGATGGTGGAAGAATGGCCACAATCTAGCAGTTCTGCAACTTCAGAAGTGAAACCTTAGAGGAGCAAACCGTCCTACATTTTCTCTTATCCTCAGACAAGAAAACAATTTAGACAACTCTCCCAGTGGAGGAAGTTCTCATCTCATTCCCAGGTTTCCCAGGAGGAGGAAGCAATGTAACCCAGGATTAGTAGTGGAAGTTGTTTGAACAGAGGTGGGGTGCTTCCTAAGCCATCTTCCTGTTACTGCATTGCATTAAAAATACATGGATAGCACTGAAATTAATAATTTCTGTGTCCTTTCAAACAGAATAAGGAGAGAGTCACTTAATTAAGATGCTATGGTGCACAGACCCACCTCCATGCTGACTCTGCCAGGGAGCTTAGAGCTTACAGGGTAGTAGATTCCTCTGCAGCAAAGAATGACTGATGGCAAGCACCTCGTCACAGGTGGCTTAGGGCATGCCTTGCTGGTTACACAGAGAGATGGCTGTTGCTTTAACTTTTTGCACATTTAAAAGTGGAAGTGGGTAGCAAGGGTGAAAGCTTTTTACATACACCACGGAACACAACAACTCAGTGAAGCAGAGGAATTGCACTGGCAATAAATAAATGTGTCACAATTTGTTTGGACTCTTGCAGAGACAATTTAACATCATTTCAGTGACAGTGTATCAAAAACACACAGGAATTCATTCTAGTGTCAGCATAACTTTTATTTATTTATTGCTGTCAATATGCACAGTAAAGGAAGACCTGATGTGGCTACCTCCTGCATACAATACTTCTGCAAAGTCTGGTATTGTGGCTTTGATGGCAATAGAACAAAGGTGCTGCATTCCAACCCACAAGACGATTTTCCTAGCTGCCTAAATTACAGATACATTCCCTGGCTATCCTTTATTCCATCCCTTCCAGCATCATGTAATATAGATCTTGCAATTGGGAAATAGCTAGAGATGATGTGAGAACAGCATAAATGGGGAAACCAGCTCTGTACTGTTTTCTCACAGCCCTTCAGCCTTGTAGGAGCCAGAATTCATTTGTGGCTTTCTAGCGTGCAAGTGGAAAAAACACAGAAGGATCAGGTATGCCAAGGAAGGACAGAAATTCTCTTCCCCTATCACATCACCTATTAATCATCACAAAAATGCCAGCCTTCAGTGCTGGATCCTCTGATTATATAAAACCTCCCATTGCCTGGCAGAAGGATACTGGTCAGTGACTGACTGAAATGGAAAGCACAGGCTGTGCTTTCAGTGCTTTTCCTCTGGGCACACCAGAGTGTCTCCATTCACACCCTGACAGCATGCTCCTCCACCTAGCATCAACCCTTCTCCTCTGGCTGGGAAGCCAGAGCCCCCTTCCCAATCTCATCCTCAGCTTCTCCCTAGAAACAGCTCTAAATTGGTAGGGAATGACTTAGCTGGCCATAAGACAAAGGCTGTGAGTGGACACTGTCACGGTCTGATTGGGACAGGCAAGTAACTACCTGTGTTTCACCAGACATATGTAGTTCCCAGGGGTACTGATGCCCTGCAAGCCCCTGTAAATCTGCACTTAAGACCCCCTGAGCCCTTACTGTACTTCTGCTGCTAACTTTATTCACCTTTGTGTTGTTTATTTCTGTGTTTCCCAGTTAATATCCTGAAGAAAACAGAGCACCACTCTGAGTGTGCTTGCCCTGTGCTCTGTAAGCACCAGGCAGTGCTGCTGCTGCAGCAAAGTTAATTACTTGCCAGTGGCTTGTTTAAAATAGGTGGGAGAGGCTGCAAGGGTTCCACAACAAAGTGATTCTAGTCCTGTAACACAGAAGATGACCACCTGCAGGGCAAATTGTCCCCTTCGATAACCACACGGCGAGCACTTGTGAGAGCAGAGACAAGCAAGAAGCCCACCTCTGAACAGGCTGTTCACAGCACTGCTCCCAATCCAGCTTTGACTTGCCAGAGGTCCCAGTTTGATTGAGACAGCCTGGATAGCAATTAAGAGGACTGGCAGAGAGCAGTACAAAGCCTTGACCACAGGCTATTCACTGCAGCATATACCGAGGTGACTTTCCCCACCTCCACAGCCCTGAGAGCTTGCTGCTGACAATGTTTAATTCTTGAAGTGATAGTGGGGTTTGTTGCTGGACAGTCCTCGTTCTTTTGCCCTCCAACTTGTTTTACAGAGGTGTTGATGAAGCCATCAGGACTGAGTCAAGGGCTTCTCTACACTGATGCTGCCTATAGATAACACCTTCTGCAGCACATGTTCCTGTTCTGACATAGATGTCCCAGTGCAAAAAATATGCAAGGGTGGCCCCAGAATGTTTTGCCCACAGTCAACATAACACAACCCTCCCTCCAGCTTGCATCCATGCCACTGAGTTACCTATGAGCTCTTCTCTGTACACGATCCTCCTTGAAGCCAAATCCACAGCATCCTCGGTTGTCTTCACCTTGTGGTGCTGCTCTTTGCATGAAATGATGTAGCATCAAGACAAAAAGTTGCCCTGGGTTTGACATTTTTGCCTGTGCTTGGGACACTGGGACTGCTGCAGTTTTTAGCCTGTGCCCCATGGAAGTGCTGACTGACTGGGGGTGTGGAGTGAGCCATTTGCTACACAGGATCAGGGAGAAAGGGGTAAGCTGTGTCCAGCTGGGGAGGTTACACTAGCTGGAACACAGGCTGATAAAGGATTTTCTCAGAAGCACATGTGTTTGGCAGATAGACTAGACAGGAAAGGAAAGGAGAGGCCCTTCTTAACCTATGGTCTGTGGTTCACTTTAACACTGACTGTGGCATCTTGGCAAAACATGCCTTAATGTAAGCAGCTGAAGCAAACAGGTCTGGAGCGATCAGCAGAGAAGGTCTGCCAGGCTACAAGGAGCATTCAAACTAAAGCAAAGCCACTAACTGAGGGGATTGCCTACACACAACCTTACCCCACTTTCCCCACCAAAGGGCAAATCTCCCTTCTGACCCTAGTGCCCAAGGGCATAACGTTTGCGGAGCTGAATGGCAAGTTGAGCTCAGAAGCCCCCTTCCAAGAAGAGTCACTTTTTGTCCCCTGAAGCAGAATCCTTTTGTGACCTCATGATTTGATAGATAGTTTTCCTGAAGCGCTGGTCCCGGCTCAGTCTTTTGGCTGCTTCTTTCAGCTCCTCAATGTTTTCAGCTTCTGCATGGGAGAAGACAAAGGACTGGGACTGCTTCACTGAAACAAGAGCAGCACAGAAAGGTCAGCGCTCTCCATCAGGGACACAAAATGAAGATAAAGCTTCACTAGAGCACACAAGCCATGTGATCACCTGGCAGGGGATGAGCTAACTATTTTGCTCTAACAGCTTTACCTCACTGTGTTCAGAGGAGGAAAATGGTGATGGCATGGAAACACACTTTTCTTTACAGCTACCTCTGATTTAAGATGCTACACAGAACCTGATCTAACCTTGCAAGTAGCCACTCTGAGCACCAGATTGGATTGGACAATGTCCAGGTGTTCCTTCCAACTTAACTTAGTCTGTGATTAAGCATTCCAATGAAGTCATATTTAAGCATGTTTTTGGGGAGGGGGCCCAGAACCATCACAGCAGCTAGCTTTAAACATAAATAAAGAAACAGGCAACAAGCATGCAGGGTCAGTGCCTGCTCTCTAGGAAAGGAAGCTCCAGGTAGCACTGTAGCTCCATTCTATCACTAAGGAATATGAAATATGGACAACCTTTGAAGACTTTACTGCTCTGTCAGGCCCATCTGCATGAATCTGCTCTTGCAGAATACAGATTAAAAAGCTGCTTGATACCTACTGTCATTCCATGAAGTACTGGTTCTCCGGCAGCGGAAGCGGCAGCTCTTTATGCGGCGAGTGGCAGCCTTGTGGATGTACACGGAGTTCTTCATGATCACAGGCATCTTGGCCTCCAGCTCGGCATTGCGGATGCACTCTTCAAAGAACTCTGAGAAAAAGACACCACTGTAAGAGTGATGGGACAGACACTCCAAGCAATGAACCAGTCACAAGGGACTGCACTCATTGATGGGCTAAGCCAGATAATGATTATCTTCACAAACAACAATCTATGAAGCTCTCGAACAACATCAAAATGAGCATTTTCAGTGACAAAAACCTATGGTTCCCAAAAAACGTGTACTCAAATTTTAGAAAGAACTGCAGAACACTCCACATCATTCACACAGCTGCTCCTGATTCAACTGACGAAAGCCTCTGATACTGTAATAAAACTTCTCAGCTCTTGCAACAGAGGGTATGAAGCTTCACTCATCATACTTTCTTTGGCAGACTTCTAAAACCAGTCAAGTCTAACTGGGAAAGGGAGGTTTTGGCAACACTGGCATGGGCACATACCTCCAGGCCATACATGGCCAGGAATTTCCTAAAAGCATAGTACAGAGATACATTATAGGCTTCAAACAAAGCCCCACGTCCAAACTCTGACAATGTTATTCTGTCCTGATCTGCCACACAAGCTGCTTTTCCTGGCCTATATCCTCTCCTATGGTCTAACCAGCATCTCTTCTGCCATTCTAGTCTTGCTGTCCTCCTGCCTGTCGCTGGCCCCTTGCTGTGCAAAGGCATCATGTGCTAATGTGCCCAAACTTTTATATGAAAGGGAAGGGCAGGGCAGGGCAGGGCAGGACAGAGCAGCAGGAACCACTTGGAAGGACTAAAGCAATCTGTGCTGAGACCAAAGTTAAGGAAAACATTGGTGGTCCCTCATTTTCTCTAGTGCTCTGCTCATCAATACATTTTTACTTTTTTAAAGAAAACATCCCCCACAATCTAAGGTTGGAAATGCCGTGAAACATTCAATACCAGAGGTTACTCGCTTATACCCTGGTTAGGTAGCTCAGCTCTATAGAATGCTGAACTCAACACATCCACCTTAGCTCTGTTTTCTTAATATAGCTCTTGGACAGTGGGATGAAGTTCCAAATCATGTTAGTTTTCCTCAGTTTAGAAATCTTATGAAGAAACTACTGAATAATATTTATTTTATTTAAATATATAAAAAGTATAAATATGTAAATAGATATAAAACTATTAATACATGTATTTATTCTTTTCTTCTTATTATTCTTTTTATGTAAACAGTGCTCAGAAGGCCAAAGGACTTTTTGACTTTTCTGTATTGGTCCAGTACATCCATCCTTCACTGAAATGAAGCATTAACTGTACAAATACAGCATCTTCATAACCTTTTCCCCCTGAACTATACTTGAGGATGGAAAACAAGCAAGACTTCACACAACTGAAGCTGCTAATGTCAGTTCCCAAACCTGACTCAAGCCAAATGCTAGGGTAATGTCCCTTCAAAATACCCCAAAATTTCCAACCCAAATAAACACAAAAAGGACAAGGAAACAAGGTTAACCTGTGAGGGACATGAGTTTTACACCTGACCGGTGGACTGTAGCTGTCTCGGCACAGCAGTGCTGATGCTGTGATTCAGGTCCAAGTAAGGGTCCAAACTTCACCTGCTGGGTCACCTACCAGCATGTTGCTACAGCAACCACAGTCCTCCTTAAACTGATGTTGCTGCAACCAAGGCTGAGAAAATAATGTCTTGAGGGGAATCAGAAGACTCTATAACTCAGACCTAGTCAGTCCTTATAGCTCTGCCACAGCTTCCCTTTGACATTTTGGAAAGCATTTGATCATTTCCACCTTTAGGTTTGTCTTGCACCCAACAAAGAAAGCTGGGATAATTTTAACCCTCCTTTGAGGGTGAAATACCATAGCACATTATGGCTCCTCAAACGGGCAGTGTGGTGGAGGTACAAGAATTTGGGGAGCACATTATGTGCACTGAGGATCTTCTCTGTGCATCTGGAAAGATGGAAAAAATATTTCCTCTCTCAGACTTTGCTCATCAGCAGAGAGGATGGATGATGGACTTACTTCTCAAGTTACTGACATCTGCTTTCATCTTTTCCTCTTTCTCCTTGTTGCAATGCAGAGAATTTAAGCCTTGCTCCAAGCTCTGCAATGCTTCCTCAGCTTCTCTGAGTCTCTTCTCCAGATCCATGCGTACCTTCACCTCAGCCTGAGGAAAAGAACAAGAGTTGCTGAAAACTGGCTTGTGTCTCAGTAATCATCCTGGTAACTCATAAGGGTCTGTGAGGGACTCACCATGGATGAGAACAAAAAGACAATAGTGACAAAAATCCTTAGAAATACTGTAAGACAATATAAAAGTTGTTCCTCATGTCTTTAGACAGAATCTGAAGTCCAGACTATTTTAGTAATTCTCCTTTACTCTGACTTGCATTTTTCAGAGTTTTTCTCCCATTGCATAAACCATATAGAATCAGAGATGGTACTTCAACACATGAATTTGTGCTAATGCAAGTATTTGCAGATGCGCAGGAACGGGAAGGCATAATTCCAGCTCAGATGGACTTGAGATAAAGGCAGTCAGTTACCACAAAGGGGTGTACAGTACTGAGTTTCAGAAACAAAACATAAGAAAATTTAGAACTAAAGTAATAGCTTAGCAAATCAGAATGACTAATACAGCTTTGTTCAACTTAGCTTCTGTTTGGCCATGTGGAAGGTTACAGGATAAAAAAAAATATTGGAAGTGCAGGAAAAAGAAGAACTGGGGTTTATTTGGACAAAATATTTGTATAAGGAGATTAAGTGTCAAACAGTTAATAATAAACATAACCTTTATGTTATTTAGATTTAAATAACAGTTGCAAGTGTGTAGTATTAAACATATAAACATATGAAATGACAATGAATGTAGATGAAACTTCACTACATTTAAAAGAAAGAAAAGTAAACACAACAGTTACAAGAACCACTTTCTCCAATATCTAAAATATAAAGTATGTCAAACTACGTCTAGATAGCTCAAAAACATATCATTAAGCTATGCAAAGGTAATTGGGCAAAGTATCTTCTGTTACAAAGGAGGGCTGATACCTCAGCTGCATTCCTCTGCTTTTCAACTCAAGCTCTTGCAGGTTACTGAAGATCTTAAGACTGATTTTCTGAGCACAAGTGAGGAGGGAAGATATCTGCTCAGTTCTGCAATGTCCATGTTAACATTTCTTTGAAATAATCTTTATTCTTTTTCTTGCGTGGTTTACTCTTTTACTTTTTTTCTTCCCTTCATCTTTAGATGATGATTTCACAGTAGCAAACTAAAAGACTTGCACTAAACAGGTTAATCAGGCTTCAGAATGAGAAAATAAATAGTAGTGCTGCATAGATACAATGTGGCAACTTCATATGTTACATGAGTGTCATAGAGTGTTTTGGATTGGAAGGGACCTTAAAGGTCATCTAGTTTCAACCCCTCTGCTGTGGACAGTGACAGCTTTCATTAGACCACACTGTTCAGGACCATACAACCTGGTCCTGAACATTTCCAGGGATGGGGCATCCACAGCTTCCCTCGGCAACCTGTTCCAGTGCCTCACCACCCTCACAGCAAAGAATTTCTTCCTAATATCTAATCAAAACCTCTCCTCTTTCAGTTTTAAGCCAATTCCCCTTGTCCTACCACTACATATCCTTGTAAAAATTCCCCCTCCAGCTCTCTTGTAGCCCCCTTGAGGTACTGGAAGGCGCTGTAAGATCTCCTTCTCAGAGCCTTCTCTTATCCAGGCTGAACAACCCAAGCTCTCTCAGCTTGTCTTCGTAGGAGAGGCGCTCCAGTCCTTTGATGATCTTTGTGGTCCTCCTCTGGACTCACTGCAACACGTCTATGTCCTTCCTGGGCTGAGGACCCCAGAACTGGATGCAGTATTCCAGGTGGGGTCTCACAAGGGCAGAGTAGAGGGGCAGAATCACCTCCCTCAACCTGCTGGTCTCAATGCTTTTGATGCAGCCCAGGATATGGTTGGCAACATGAAGCACAGCAAATGAAGATTTGTGACCACAACATGAAAACAAAATAAAACAAAGAGTTTGACTTGATGGGGGATGAACTGAGAGGGAAAATGAGAGCACTTTGGGCCCAGGAACAGCAATATACAACATTTGCAGGGAATACCTTGAGGTCCCTCTCTGCCTGCTGTTTCTCTGCAGTCAGTTCCGAGAGTGAGTTCTGCAGTGCTTGCGACTGGGAAGAGTAAAATTCCCGCTCCTCCTCCAGTGCTCGGGACCGCTCCTCATTCTCCTTCATCCTGGTGCATGGCACAGCAAAGAAAGATGACCATTCCCACCCCAGCACAACTGACAGGAAGGAAAGAGGCTCAGTATCACGATTGGGAAGGCTTAACTATCTGGCTGTCCTGAGCAAAGAGGCACTAACAAGAGCACTGTCTGTGTTTCACTCCAATAATACAGGATTGCTGGAGAAAGCCAGGTGGACAGTCCTTGAAACAGAACAGTCTCAACCCCCAGATGAGGCCCAGAAGCATCAAACACTCCTTAGGGACAGGCCATGAACACCGTCACATGCCCAAATCCTAGTTTGAAAGGACAAGGCCCAAACAGCAGAAAGAAGTTCAGCAGCCCTGCCTCACTCTGTCTCCTTTGAAGTGTTTGTACCCTAAACTCCTCCCATGGGAACCAGACAAGCTTCCAGACTTGTCTTGTGCTGGCAATCAAAAAGCAAGTCAGCAGACAGTCATGTCATTTGGCATCTGTAAGCCTGAGCAGGGCAGAAAAGTCGTCTTCCCTTTATCACACCCAAGAAAGGAAATTATAAAGGATCTTGGCTCTCTGCAGGTCTCAGGATAAACAGGGAAACTGTTTTGAAGTGATATCACTTGAAGCTTGCAAATCTTTTGCCACATCCCTGTGCCTCCCACCTTCAAGGGACAAAACTACCTCTTTTCACACCCCCCTCCTCACACTGGATCACGTCTCATCTCTGATACCACCTCAAGAACCCCTGTCCCCACTTCACCTCTTCTCTGCCAGGAGTTTCTCCTGCAGAAGTTGCTGCATCTTCTCTTCAATCTGTCGCAGGCTGCAGTGCAGTCCCCAGATGGGGCTTTGCTCTTTGTTGGGGCTCGTTGGAGGTGGGACCTGGCTCTCATTTTCTTCCAGCATCTCCAGCATTTGCTGCTTTTCCAGGGAGAGCTCCTTGAAGAAGGACAGAGATTGTGAGTATCAGCCAAGTCTAATGTTGCTGCTCCTGTTCCTGACTGGCTCTTCCCTATTGAGTCCCCCCACCCTTACATGCCTCATTCTGGTTAAAAACATGAATAACAAAATTAGGTTTTCATTTCGTACCTGCCTCATGAGGAGCAAGCCTCCACCACAGCCTTTGCTATGAAGGCAGAGAGAACCTGCAGGCTATACTACCATCAGATCACCTGGTATGACCGAGAAAACTTTGCTTCAGCTGGGCTCTGTATCACTGCTCATCCATTTCTGTGGGGGATTTTGTCATTCATCCCAGCCACCAAATGAACCTGTTCATCTGTACAGGACTTAACCCTGGAGCTAGCAGTATTAGATTCATTCCAAGGCACACCAAAATGCCTAGAGGTGAGAAGTGGTCACTCACCTCTAGGGTGTTCTGTAAGGACTGTGTCAGGCTTCGCAACTCTTTCTTTTCTTCCTCCACTCCTTTAAGGGATCGGGCTGTGAGCTCCAGCTCCCTAAAGAAGCAAAAAGGGGGAACAGCTATTGTAGCGGAACACTAGCCCCCCAGACCACACTCAGACTTCACAGGCTGTGGATCTCTTGGTGAAGGCAGTCCCAGAGAGTCAGGAGCTTGCCAGGAAGCATCACATCCTGCCTTGAACACACTATGGGCATTCAGGAACTTTACTGTGCCTCTTGATCATCAAACCAAACCCAACTGTCAGTGTGCTTCTCTAGCAAGGGCAGGGCCATGGTTGCAACTGGAAGAGTTCAGACAGCACAGTCATATTTAAGCAGAAGTAGGACTATGAAAACAAAAATGGTTTGCAAAATCATACTGAGGTGTTATTTAGGGAGAGAAAAAGAAAAAAAAAAAAAGAGGGCAATGGCTAAACAGCCCTTTCAACACTCAGGGCAAAGCATTTTTATCCTTCCCTTTCTAAATACATTTTCCACTTACATTTTGCATAGTGTAATTCTTAAAATGACAAAACTCATCTTGGTGAGGCAACATTATCATCCACCCATTGTCATTGAGCTGATGGTGGAAAACCAGATCCATATGTTTGGACCCCACAGGGCTGGTTAGCCAACCAAAGTAGTTGCCTCTCTTTGAAATCCTCTCTAGCACCTCCGTTGTCACTCTACCCCAACCAATCTGGGGTTTGCTCATGTCCCAGACCTTTGAAAATAAATTGCTGGAGCCCTGAATGCAAAATTAAACTAAGCTGTATTCTACTGGTCACACAAGCAACAGCAAACGCAGCCAAACAGTCCACAACCATTCCTGTTTTGGTCAATATAGCATCTATTCTCCTTCCTACATGCACAAAAATAGTTGGATTTTACAAACTGTTTTGATTCACTGCCACAGTGGTGCTTTTGCCCAGTGTGGGAGCTGGTGACCTTTTCCTGCCCTGCTCAGTCTGCTGCCTTACCGTCTGATCTCTTCCTGCTCCAGCCGCAGCTCCCGCACCACCTCTTCAAACTGCTGCTTCTCTGCTTCCAGGATCTGGTTCAGACGCTCGAGTTCCTGGAACAGAAAAGAAGACAGGAATGTACTCTGCCTACACGGTTAGGAAAGGTATCCCTGTTAACAATGCCTGGGACTTTAAACCCGTCATTTAACCCAAACTGTGCAGAGCCATGAAGTTTCTGATCACAACACACTTTTGTCCAGGGGCAATTAGAAGGGATTTGAAGTTAGCTGAGGATTTTCAGACATCCAGATGCCCCAGTCAGGTTACTAAGCACACAGAGATCCCAGACATGCTCTCCGCAGAGGTCAGCTCTGATGCATATATACAGAAGGTCCAAAACTCCCTGGGAATGCTGGACTCCACATGTATGTACCATTTCCAGGCACCCACATGTGCAAGTACAGATAGTCCTGACAGGAGTGTGACAGCCCCAGAATTGCTGTGCCTGACGTGTAATTTTTCTACTCGCTCTGCCTTGCTCTCCACCCCCACTGGGGCAGGAAAACACAAACCGTTCGGTTACACCTTTACACAGTTTAATCAGCCTGTCACTATCTTCGTGCTGATAAAACCACGCTTAAAGAGCACCAAATATTACAAGCTGTCCTCAAGCAGCGAAACAGCCTCTTCCCCTAATCTACAGGAAGCAGTTGTACTGAGACCTACTGCAGATGGAGGAAGACAGGGACAAAATACAGCAAGGGTCCCTCTCCTGGACAGGTCCCTTTGCAGCTACAGCTGCTCAGCAGAACTGCTGCGGGCCCAGGCTACTCACAAAACAGCACTGACACTGGATAAATTAATATTAAGAGTCTTGCTCCATGGTGCAGATACGTGGTTTGAGCTTCTTTCCCAACATACTTCTCTGAAGCCTTCAGGCTCTCAGCAGGTCAGACTGCCACAGATCAGTGAGATCTACATTCAGTTCTTCACAGTACCAAACTCCTTCAAACTAACCTGGCCCCATCTGCTCTTTGTGGGCAATGGGGTTACTGTGCATGGCTTTTTAAGAGCAGAGATTTGTTCCAGGATCTTCAGACAAGGGCATTTCCCTCCCCATGGCTGTGGGCTGTGCAGCAGGCTACTTCACCAGAAGGGGATGTCTCTCTGCAAAGGCAGAAGCAGCTTAGCCCTAAAGGAGAGTCCAAGCCACCTTTGGATTTTATCTCTCCGGAAATGTATGCAAGAAAAATATAGGCCTGAGAAGCCAAGGTCAGCATTGCCATCTTCTCCTAAAGAGGGGCAATGGTCGTTTTGGATGAACTGGAATAGAACATGAGGCACTTTGCAAGGTTGTAACATGGTATTCTACATCCAAGCAGACTTCTCTACTGTGTAGTAGGACAATCCTTTTGCACTTGCCATGACTTTATGATGGTGCTATAAAAATCAGTATGGTTTTGCTGTAAATGTGAGAATGAGCTACTCTTACTATATTAAGCAAATATAAGTTAGGAATAGTTTGGAAAACAATTAAAAACTTGGCAAAGCAACCTGGTTTAGTGAAAGATGTCCCTGGTCATGGCAGAGAGGCTGGAACTAGGTGATCTTTAAGGCCCCTTCCAACCCAGACCATTCTATGATTCTCAGATAAATTAAGGTATAATTGTCGCCTCTAAGGGAGTGCTCTCATGATTTTTCTCTAGTGCAATATTTATTATTTTCCCCATCTCTGGTGTGTCAAAAAAACAAACCACATTGCTTTTCCTGCTCCTTGTTTTTCTACACTAGAGAAACTACGCTAGAACCATGTCTGTTTACTTGCTTTCTAACTGTGGAGACAGGTCTTGATTGCCACAGTCTTCACTGCCAAATAACAATTGTGTAATTCAAACCAGTGAATATGAATTTCATTCCATTTTCCTCCCTGATCCTCTTGGAGATGTAATCACAAGCACACTGCGTGGAAAGTAACACAGAAAGGGAGCAGGGATACACCTCCAAGACCCATCTCATGACAGGTCTTATTTCTCTCTTCATCCACAGGATCTAGAGCTTGGCTGGAGACCCTTGTGGCTCCACAAGCCTCTGTCCCTTAACCCTGTCATGCCTTCCAACCAACGACTCTCAGAATCCCAGGCCTGCCATATGGAAGTTAAAGGAAATAGGCTTGGCATGAACACTCACCTCTTTTTGCTCCCTTTGCAGACATAGCTCTTCTGTTTCCTCCATTAGCTTATCTGCAAGCACACAAACAAAGGCCAAGCATAGAGAAAAGCATTTTATATCCTGGGGATATTTACAAACACGAAATACTGACTTTCTGAAGCATTCCCTATTCCTTTGTGTGCATCTGTCTGGGAGGCTCCCAAGTCTAAGACGGCACTTAATGGGATGTTCTGTAACTTCCCTCCTGCCAAACAACTGAATAAACTAAACAACCACATTGAGAAGAAACCTTAGAAGGAGCACACAGCAATGTTCTTGAAGAACATTAATTCACTAACCTCCACTGTCCTCTAGCTGAGTCAGGAAAATATTCTTATCTCTGTTTCACAGATGAGGAAACAAAGGCAGAGAAGGGTTAAGTGAGTGCACAGGGTCACACACCATGTACCAGCAGTCAGTTCTCCTGCAGCTCAGTGCCTCATCCCCACCTGCCTGCCTAGCACATCATCCTCTCCTTACTCCTTAGCCCTCTGGGCATCACTGCCAGCTCCCTATTGTCACTTTGGGGTGTCCCAGCCAAGCCCAGAAATCAGTCTCCTAAACCTAGCCACAAAATCTTTGCTGTACCGAGCAGTTCCCCTCAACATCAGTTGCGCTTGTCTACCGAAGACACACACCCACCAGAGGCCCTGCTCTGCTCCTTACCCTGCAGCCTGACGCTGTGCAATGCCCTGACCTCAGAGGCTCTCCCTCAGGCAGCTCTCGGCCACACTTCCAGGAAGATAGACAGAAACACACTCCTCACAGTTAAGCCTAAGGTTTAGCTCTCAGCTCTGCCACCAAGCTGCCCTGTGAGCAGGGCACATTCACTGTAGCACTTTTACATTAAGTTTTCCGCATATCAGGTGAGTGGGACGCTACTGGTTTCCCTGGTACTAGATACCTGATGACTGCTACTGCTGGCAGGATTACTACTGCTAGGAGGAACGCAGACTTCACCTCCTGCCCACAGCAGGACTCTTGCTGCCAGAGAAATAGTGTTACATTACTAGAGCTCTGCTGAGCACCACTGCCGCCTTTTCTTTCCCCTCTTGACCTCTTTCTCCTGGCCAGGACCCAGCACAGATTCACTGTAATTACACAGAGGCTCTTCCACAACCCCCCTTCTGCCCCTCCTGGGGGACCCAACCCCTGGACTTGATGGCCCTCTATAAAGTCCATGTCTGAGAGTGAAACCTGGATCCTAACTAGGTGGGAAGAAGGTGGGATCCACTCAGTGTGGATTCAGGGAATTCCCTCAAGCAGTGTTTACTTCCTCCAAAGAACCTTGATCTGCTGCCAGGAACAGTGTCTGACCTCAAAGTTTAACTACAGGATGGACACAGATCACTGAAGGTAAGGCTAATGAGGCAGAAGCCTCAGCAGTTATATAGAAATAGACAGTTGCTGTCAAAAGAAAGTAACCAGTTGTGACAATTGACCAGCTCTGAATGTTCCTGTCACGGACCAAAGAACCCAGTGAAATATATATTTTATATTCCAAATATCTCCTGTTTGCCACAGAATGTGTATTCTTCTATTCCTCCATCACCTTTTATCGTACTAAGGATCTCTTCAGTCTTTTAGGCTCTTTAGTCTGCTCTGGTGATTGTAAAATAACGTTTTGACAAAGTTTTCCTGTTTCTAATCTTCCTCCTGTTCCTGTCCCTCCAGGTCCTCCTTTCAGCACTCCCCATTATCCCTTTGTCAGATGTGGAGCCCCTTCTCCCTCCCTGCCTCACATATGAGCCCATCCATCACCTAACATGTGTGAATGGAGCTTAGATGGCCAGAATGAATATCCCTTGACACTTGAATTATGATCACTGTTGCATGTGAGACCATCTACTGAGATCACCCCTGATCATCATGGATGCAAAAGTACAAAAAGCTCTTCAAGATTCCTTTGGTAGCTTGGTGATTAGGAGTAGACACTATGAGCCCCTGCTCAAGGCATCACTTACCTGAAGCACTCAAATTGCTGCCAGCTTGTTTAAAGCAGATGACTGTCCAGACAACTCACTGGGCCCACACATGTGACCAGCAGCCCTCAGATCAGAAGGGCTCTTAGAATGCTCTGACATGGAGGGCATCTGGGTTAAAACGGCGACTCCCTTGACTCTTGCTATAGGTGATGCAGCAAAGAGACAGTTGGACCTCCCAAGGCAGTCAGAGCATCCAAGGTATTGCCATCCAGAGTCTGGAAGGGGATTGGACTAGACAACCTACAGAAGTGCCTTTCCACCTAAACTGTTCTGTGTTCATCTGGACAAACTGTTCTCTCTCCACTGTCCATGGAGAGAGCACTGACAAATTATCCACTGCCATCAGACACCTCAAACAAGCCCATGTAAATGCTCCCACTTCCAACACGAACAGTGTGAGCAAACACAAAGTTCAAATAGAGTAAGACCAAAAATCCTCCAGCTAGTTGAAGAAAACTCATGCATGAAAAGCTGTGATCAACCTCAGAAGTATCAGTCCTGTGTGATTTAGGGAGACAGGCTGTTTGCCTGGTAAGCAGCTGAAACCAACACATCCAAATATCTCAGTAAACACTTGTATAGACCAGCCATGAGACCAGCCAGGACTGCAGCATGTTGGCCAAAGCACATTCTTGTTTTCACACTCCAAACAGATGTCCAAATCCTACCTTAACCTTTGCATGTTTTGACTCCCTTCAAACCTGAGTTTCAGCTGCTGACTACTCAAAAGTTTCACCCAGTAACAGTCAACAGTAAAAATCTGTAGCTGCTTGGCTTGACCACGCTGTCAACTCTAGAAAAAGCAAAGTAGCTATTTTGGGGTTTATGGCTTTTGGAAGTAAGAGTTTCTTACCTAAATACTCCTGTTTCTCCTTGGCCAGCTGCAGTCCTTGGGCTTCCAGGCTCTCAATCATAGCCTCTCCCAGCTGGGCATTCTTCCAAGTCCTAGGGAAAGCAGACACAAAACAGGCAATGTAAAGGAGCTAAGGGTCCTACAGACCGAGACAGGGGTCCCAGCCTAGCTAACTACCAAGCAATTTAAACATGCAGACTTTCATCATTTGAGACAGTGATTCTTTAAATTTTTCTCCACAAATGAAATGGAGAAATTTCCCTGACACTGAGTGATATTTTTTTCTTTTTTAATACATAAGCTGTATGTTAACACCTCACAACTATTCAAATGTTATTTTCCAGTCTTTTAGAGATTTCTACACTGATCTTAAGCTTAAGGACTCTCCAGACCAATTCAGCACATCCACAGCCTCCAACTGAAACAGGATGTATCTGGAACCCTTTAAAATGATCCTGACAGACTTTAGGACCAGATTTTAGCTTTTAACTCAAATAACTTCCCCCTGCTAACAACATTGTCTTCTACAATCTTTCCAGTATTTTGCTGTTATAGTTACTCTTCCCCTTCAAACATTAACCATTTATTGAATTCTTCCCATAGCCTTCTATCTTCAGTCTTTCCAATATCCACCATCCACCCTGGAACCAACCAATCCCTCCTCTGCTACTTATAAGCCACTAGGACTTGGTGTCTGGCCCTACACTGTGAGTTAAGTGCCTCTTCCCGTGAAAACAAAGAAGAACCAGAGATAAAAGCCAGACTAGATGCTGGCAAGTAGGGAACGTTAAAGGAAGCAAGCATATTCAAAGAGCACCTTGTGTTACTGTAGGACCACTGGCCGGAGGATCTCAAGTCACTTAAAGACTTTATGAAACTAAGCTACAAGAAAGGCCTGTGGAGCAGATGCCCATTACTGACTGAGTTGATGGACTGGATAGGCTTTAACACAGATATTAAATACCAAGGAGAAACAAATCAAAAACAGAACCAGCAATGGAGCTTGCTGCTCACTTCTATTGGTGTTTCATTAGGAAAAAAAAAATCAACACACATAAAATGCATAACATTAAAACATATTTCAAATTGATTCTAATATATTTATATAGATGTACATACAGGAACAGCAATTGCTGCCCAGAAATTCTGCCATCTTTATTAAATCCTGAGGGAGCTTATTAATATTAAATATCTGTGAGCCTTCCTGTACCAAGCCTCTTTGTGAACCATTTGGAATTGTAGCTTTTTGGAAACCATTAAGTTGGCAATCTTTTATAAAACAATTTCAAGGCAACCTGTACTTTGTCTCTTACAAAAAACAGACAAATAAATTAAACACGCGCCACCCCAGGGACCAGGCAGCTCACGGCTCCAGCAGCCCACGCACTGCCTTGTGCTCCTTGCAGATAGCTGTGCCTCTTTTCAGCTAATGAGGATCATTCTAAAGTGCAGAGGAAATTAGAACACTAATTAAAAAGGTGCTGTTTTGCCCACAGGTAGACATCTTCACCTTGAGTGAGAACGTGTGGGTGTGAATGTGTTTTTTCACTAACCTTCTCTCACACAGAATCAATCTCATCCCAGAGAAGCCAACAGCAAAACAGCTCAAGAGGGGAGTGGGGGGGACAGCAGAGTTTATCATATGATTACATGGAGGGTTTCAAAACAGCTGTAGCCTTTAAGGTGTCTATTTATTAGATTCATGTTTCCAGGGCCCCTTCCCTTCCCCAGCCTAACAAGATGTGTCTCTGTCTGTAACTCAAAGGTTACTAAGAGAAAAAAACCCCGAAGCTGTATAGTTATCTGCATTTATTATACACCTCAATCACTGTCTGTTCCAGTCCTTTTGCAGCACTGGGAACACCTCTCTAGTTTTGCCTGCATTTTACCTTTCTTGGGAGCAGCCACAACCAGTTTTTGGAGACACTTAGCACTTCATGGTCCACAGGACATATGTTCCATGTTACTTTTGCTGCCTCCATTGCCCACAAAGTTTACTTTTAACAAATTCAGGAAATGCTCAGTGGAGTGAGCTGTGGAGAGAGAGAGTGTTACGTGCACCTCTCTCCCTAACTAGCAGAAGAAAAAGCCTCTTTGGGTGGGAAGAGAGCCTGGTGGTCTAGGAGTCAGGGCTTTGTGCATTTCCAAAAAGCTTTCGAGATCTGGCAAGTGTGGTAAGTCCAAGCCACAACACGTTAGAAGGGTGGAGAGACCATCAGTTCTTCTCTGCACTGAATAAGCCATTTCCCTATCAAACTATGAGGCTTGGAAAGGAATGAAGAGCTGAAGATTTCACTGAGCAGACTACGACAGTGGAGGCAATAAGCAGTTGTGCAGGTACACACCCCCCCACCCAACCAAGATGTAAAGAGACAGCAGACAAATCTGACACAAAGGAGAGAGGATAGAAAACATTTCCAGATTGGGTTTCTTTCTTCCTATTTTCCCTATTTCTGTATCTCACTCTACGTAATCTGTTTTAGGGATTTTTTTGAGGATGTTTGTGCGAGGTTTTTTTGTTCCTTTAGTTGGTTTTAAATAATAAGGGAGACTACAGGATGATTACAACTAAGTGCTGCAGTGCCACCGGCAGTGCAATCTCCGTCTAGGAACAACATGGCACTATAACAGGTTGTCTAGAATATTTGATCTGTATCCTTTTGGCTTTCCTGTTCATTGCAGATCAATTTACTGGCCCATGCTGGCCTTTCTGGCTGCCGCTTGACCCTGCTAGCATAAGCCACATAACCTGTGCTTTTCGTGACATGCAGGCTATCCTCAGCACAGGTGAAGCTGGCACTGGAGCTGCACTGCTCTCCTCTGATACAAGAACAGAAGCAGAGAGGGGAGGGAAGAAGGTGTCTGATGCAGATTTTCAGCTAGGTGCGGGTAGTCTGCTACATGATAGCAGCCACTATCTGGCTTCTGTTTTAAACACTACTGCTGGAATATCGAAGCAAGGAATAGAGAAAAGGCTGGGTCTCCGACATATGCAGCCGTGCAGGGCTTGCTTGTAAGCATGCCTCTGGAGCTCTGTTGCCACGCTCCTTCCCTCCCGTACACACCTGAAACACGAATTGCCCTTGGCAATTAACATTGAAGGGAAATGCAGGCCTGTGCTAACTGAATAACAAACTCCAGATTGCTTAAGGGCTAAATCTGTGCCTCTTCTTCCCTGCAGTGGCCAAGTCTGCTAGTGCTGAGTGGGTGACAGACTTCTGCCTTGGGTCTTATGTCCTATGGGACTCCTACTCCCAGGAAACTAATGGACAGCTTTGTGTTGCAGTTCATACACTACTATCGAGGTAACAGCTTGCCCCAGCACCCAAGCCAGGCACACTGCAGCAGTACAGAGCTTGGCTTGTGCTGATCCACCATAACACTGGGTTCCCCAATAATTACAAACTAATATTTTGAGCCTCACAACATTGAAATTAACTGAGACACTGCCTTTACCATGTACACACTGGCATTACAAATAGAACATCTTTTGTCCCTATAGTGACAAGACATCACATACACACGTCGTAATGCAGCCAGGAAGGGCAGAGCAAAGTGCTCATTGCTTTAAGCCTCATGGGTGAGGAGTAGGCTCTGCTCTACAGACTCGAGAAGTTTCCATACCTGGTTTGGGAAAGTCAAATCCCTGTTTCAGTGTTACATCTTCTGCACCCGCTGAGATTTAGAAGGAGCCTGCTCTGGTTTTGCAAGACAGCTGCTCCTTGCACTGCCAAGCTCCTGGGTGCTGAGGGATTGCAGAAATGGAGGCCCACAACCTGCAAATCTCTCTCCAGCATTCTCAGCAGACTGTGAGCTCAGTACTGTATGCATATAGCAGTCAAACCCTCTCACCCCTGTAGGCGGGTTGGAAATGCTTTGCTAACACCTCCTCTCCTGGGACTTAACCTGCCTCTGCATTTCAGAATTAAACTGTCTTGTGAGGCCAAATGCTGCTGCTGTGTGGCCTGAGCACCCTGAGATCTGAGCAGAACGGATGCACACCCTAAGGACACACAATTTCTTCAGGGCTGTTACTGACACCTTGTCATGACCAGTACTGTGCTGGTGAGGTCCTTGCCCCTAGCAGGATGTAGAGCCACATGGACAGCTGCTCACAAGCTTCATGCCTTTCCTATTCTGCTCTTACTCTACCTCAAATTCTTACAGAGAGGTTTTCTGACCCCCACCTTTGTCACACGCTCAGACCCTGCTACGCACACAGAATGGACTAGGAGGGCTCCCATTCAGCCCAGGTTCCACCTTTCAGAGGTGAGGGAGAGAGAGGGACAGCAGAGGGCACTCAGCACCTCAGCATTTGCCAGATGACAGCCTGGGGCTGGGAGCAAAGAGCCATACTGTACACCACACTGCATACCAAGGTGGGAAGCTTTGTGTCAGTTTTAGAGCATTCCCATTTAGGGAAAGAATAGGTCCAGGAGACAAGTGAAGCTCTTACTGGTTTTGAGGAGCTTGTCTGACTTCCCATAGCCCTTCTAGTCAGGCTTCTTCCTCTTTCTCCTTTACACATCTACAGAGCAGATCAAACTGAACAAGGAATTGAAAGAAGCTTACACTTTTCCAGACTCCTGTAGCATCTCCAGCCACTGAGCCTGCTCAAACTCTGATTCAGCTGCTAGAACAATGTTACCCTGGAAGAGGGGAGGGGAGGGGAGAAAAAACCCAGATTAGAGAGGCTGGTGCCTTATGCACCTCTGTGCACTCAGGGCATGAACTGAACACAGCCAGCACCGCAGTGGAGGGAGGAAAGCCCACCACAGTCTTCCACCTCCATAGGAAGCATCGCATGGTAGCAAATATGACCCAGGTCTGCCACACGTTGGAAAGTGTGCATAGGGCAAACAGTCATGATAGGAAGAAAATTAAAGGGGAACAAGAGCTCTAGGGCTCCCAAGTATCTGTCTACTGGTCTGCTAGTACCATCAAACCTGGTGTCAAAAAGTGCAAGTTTTCTTGTTGGTTGTGAAAGTGGCAGCAATAAAAACTTGAGGGGACTTGGGATGCTAAGCCACCCTCTCTCTCAAGATAGTCTGCCCAGAGAGGGGGGGGGGGCATATCTTGGTGGGGATGGAAAAGACTGCCAGTCCAGCTCTGCTCATCAGCATTAACATGTTTTGTGGTGTCTGGGGTTTTTTTAGAAGAAAAGAAATCTACTTACATGGAAGTCTTCATGAGAGATTTTTATGGCATAAGGCATGTTGGCCTCTTCTTTGGGCTCCACGATGCAGCCTCCCAGGGGTATGACGCCCTAGGATAAACCAGAGCACTCCGATCAGTCAGTAGAATCAAGTATAACTACTAACTAACCAGGAGCTGAACTTTCACCCTTGGTCACTTGGGAGGCCCTGCCCTTCCTTGGCTACTCCTGGAAGGGCAACACACACAGTTCCTGAAAAGCAGAGGGACTCCCACCACCACAAGGAAACCCCCCAGCTGGTATCTGAAAGGGGGTAAAGATGGCAGTCCTGCATTCGTCACAGAGAGAAGGCTGCTAGCAAGAACATGGAAGCAGGAACTCTGCTATCAAGGAGGAGGGGATCTCCAGTAGAGGTGAATGTTGCAGGTTCACAGTGGGGTATCATGAGAGAGGCTGTGCATCCATTACAGCCACCACCAGTAGGTCAACATCCCACACATGCTGTGTGTGGGTGGATGGGCAGCTGGCTGCTACTAACCAGGATGAGTGAAATCAGCACCTGTGGAAGCATGTGTGCCTCATCAGCCTCCAGTGACTACACAGGACAAAAGCAGACTCAGAGCACAGCATCCCTGTGTGAGATCTCCGGGTAGTGGAGCTGTGGAGGCCACTCCTAAGAACTGAAGACGTGTGGGTGATCAGATGCTAATGAGTGCAAGTATAGGTTAGGAACAAGCAGCAAACAAAGCTGTCAGCTTTTGGCAGTATTTTTACAGCCAGAAGATTAGTTGTTTAGGAGATCATGAAAATGAGAGGGTACATCTACTGTTAGGTAAAAAATACCTTAAAGTCATGTAACTGCTGAATCATTAAGTATCTTGAAAAGTCAATGACATGATTCTTTCTTTTTTGAGGCTTACCTTGATCTGTGAGAAGTCTGTGACTTACCTATTCTTCACGTTCTGGACCCATGGAGGAAGGAGAGGGGGGAGACAGAAACAGAATAACCCCTTCCCTGTGCAAACACTGCTCACCTTGGGGTGGATATTGAAGTATTTATTGCTTTCAAAACTCTTCTTCTCACTCTCAGCATAGTAAAGCAGAAAACTTTCCTTAATTATGAAGAATCTTTAAGACAGAGAAAGGAAATAAATTTTGCTAGAACAGAGGTTGTGGTTCACAGAATGAGAAAATCTCCATCTAATTAAGCTGCTTTCTGAGCAGAACAGTTAACTAGTTCCATCTGAGTCTAAGGTGAGGTGCCTCACTAGTGCTCATAGTCAAGAACACCAAGCATCACCAAGCTTAACACCAAGTGTCAAGTTTAAGTCCTTTGTGCTTACAGTTTACCACCACAGCACACGCACACCAGTGTTGAAGGCAAATCATAGCACCATTTACTCACAACACTCTTTGTCCAAGACAGGACCAAAGACCTTTGGCACCTCTAGCTGTTTGCGCTCTATCTAGCCCATGTAGGTTGGATTCAACCTACTGGAAGAGAGCTGCTCTTTTTTTTTTTTTAAGGGTCTCACACATGGGCTAAGACCAACTAAATGGTTATTTTTGCAATCTGCTCCCTGCCACCCTCTTTCCTCCCATCTGCTAATAAGACAGAAGGGAAGTGTTTCCACTCTAAGACTGAGTCATATGGCAGGGAAAGTCACGGGCTAACATCTACAAGCGACTCTTAAGGCAAAAAAATGGCCACCAGAGCACTCAGGACCAGAAATAAATTTTAGAGATATTTTGAAGCAGAGCTCCTGGCAAAGTCTTCTGTCATTGACCTTCATGACTACAAAGGAAATGGAATTTTTTTCTCCTATGTGTAATGTTAAAATATGCCCTGTTCTGCTCGATTAGCCAATATGCCTTGCTCTGCTCAGTTAGCCTTAGGTATGCTCTGATGATCACTGTGTAGTAGCCACAAAATATCATAACTTCTATAAACTGAGCCTCTAATTTACTGGAGCATGCCCTCAAAATTATGATTAAAGGAGTGCCACTTTTAACTTCTTTGGATTTTCAAAATGCCCCTGGGAGAGTCCCTCCTCTCTTCAAAAATTGAGGTTGCATTTACTCTGCAGGCAGTGGTACAGGTGAGAGATATATGACTTAGTTTCAATTTGGTCTAAATCTCTGCAGCACTCAAAAATTCCAAAGAGCAGCTGAATAAAAAAATGAGGAAAAGTTTAGTAGGGAGGTTTCAAAAGAGTAAATGACAAAGAAAATGTGTTGCATTGTTCTGTACATATTTTCTGACATGAGAAAGAGGGAACTGAGAAGAAAGCGAAAGGCAGTAAGTTGAAAATTATTAAAGAATGCCCTTTTACACTGCACATGGACAGTTCTAATGCCTACACACTCCCATCCCATCCCAGTCCTCTCCTGAAGTGGATGGGCTGTCTGATGAAGCCAAGCACTGCCTACAGCACAGATAAGCACAGCAATGGTTTAGCAGTTTAGCTCCTAAAACTAAAGAAGTCAAAGCTGGTAGATAATGATAATAATATTATATATATAATTATTAACAATAATTATCATGGTTATACTTGGTCGAAAGCTTTACCTCTTCCATCAGCTTCTATCTCTTGCTCTTCTGCTGTGGCTCTGGCAACACAGATGAAATTGCCAAATGCCATGGAAATATGAGTGCATGGGGCTCTCAGAGCAACCAAAAAACTCAGAACAAAGCTAAACTTCTGAATGCCTGTAGCAAACTCAAGCCCTGGACCTACTTTGTAAGTTCTCCAAAATGTTTTAAAGTGACAGTCACTGAACATATTTACACCCAGAAATCTTCAGAACATACAAACATACACCAGCAGCAGTTACTGCGTCCCAGATTTTTTCTTCTCCTTGCTCACTCATCTATACCTGTTCATGTTGGCATCAGAGGTGGGGAGAAGCAGCCAGCTTGCTTCCTCAGCAGGACACTGTCTCCTTGTTTGATGCTTTGGGAACATCATGGTTGACTGCCCAACCTCACCTCTTGTTCCTGACCACAGCCTGGTAAAACTACTTTAAGCGGGACAGCACAACTCAGTGCAAAAATCACTCTTCTGCACTGAGCTTATTTAGCTGGTAGAGGACTGAAAAGTTGCTCGTTCACAGTGCAGCCTGTCCAGCAGGTGATCTGAGTAGGAGCAATTACTACTCACCTTTCACCTGGGTGACCATCTCCCTTCCAGCCCGAACTGGTGCATGTTCCAGTGCAACTCCCAGAAAAGCTGCATCTAACATTCCCTCAGCTGGGAAAGCCAGGTGTGCCCCTTCCTGTGGTGGCTGTCCACACAACTCTGAGATATCAGTCTGTTTAGCAGATGCATTGGGTGTATCTCTGGGGGATACATTACTGATAGAGTGGGTTCATCAAGGTCTCACCTCTATGTGAAACAGGGACTGGCATTTTCAGATATATTTGCAAAGGCAGCCATGATCTCTGCAGCGGGCTCAGAGCTGACCCTGGACAAGGCAGACATCAGAGGAACTTCCACAGAGCACACAAGGCTTGTTTTTGGTTCCTCCTGTCCATGTCACTTCTGTGAACAGCAGCCTTGTGCCTTCCTGATTCATTTTTCCTTCCACCTCTGGTCATTAGTTCTATAAGAAAGTTTTCTTATGTGTAGCTGCATCTTCATGTTTTGTCTCTAGTGCTTAGTTCAAGGAGAATTTGATCTTTTTAGAGGGCAATATTACCTTATGTGCACAATAAATACAGAAATAACATCTTAAAAGAACAATCCTGCCTGGCCAGTGCTCCTGTGCTTGGTCCAGTGAGTCAGAGGGAATCAGCTACTTTTTTGCAGAAATATGAACCTAAGGAATAAAAGTCAACACCACATATGAAATGGAGAAAGTCTACTCATCTCTTTCAACACTTTTCAGTCCGAATAACCTCAAGAAACATTGGCAAGACAGTTAAAGACACTGATCTTTAACTCCATGATTTTTAATCTAAATTTTAACCCCCAGTTAAAGCAAGGCTTTAGTTTGATACATACTTTTTGTTGCTCAGTGCTGCTAATCCTCATAATATAGATTATGCTCTAGTGGAAACCAAAATCAAAACAAAAACAAGAACAAAACACAGCACAAATCTCTGAGAATTGATATGTCTCTCCCAGATTAATGAACTTTTAGATCCCTGACCTCACAGATGGGGAAATTTGGAATGAAAATATACAAAAGAAGGGTTTAAAAAGTAATAAGAACAAAGTAACAAGAACAAAGTGCAAGTAATGAAGGTAAACACTGAAAATCTGGTTAGTTTGTGAACATAATGAGAGTTCAGATCATATTCATATTCCCTCATCTATCCTTACCTGGAAGGCAACACCTAAGCAACCAAGTTCATCACTTAAACTGACCTTCAGGACAAAGTCTCCATACAACAATACAGGGATAACTGATGCAGCACAGTGAAAAGAGGGATGAAGTAAAGAATCAGGGAAGAGAGTTATAAGATTCAAGAGCAAGCTGAAGACTAAGCAGCAGCTAGGTGAGCAAGAGCAGAAAGGGGAAAGATGGCCAAGGGAGGATGGGGAGAGACACCCAGTTAGGACTGTGACTGGGAGACTGGAGACACTGAACAGACATCTAAAGCAGGCACAGATATGGCAGCATAAGAACACAAGAAAAGGGAGTGCTGGAAAGGCAGGGGAAGATTTTGAATACAAACAAGAAACCAAAAAGAGGAAGTGACTTAAAAACAGAGCAGAGCCTGGAGAACAAGCAGGTAAGAGTGGCGAGATGACAGGCAGGTAAGAGTCCTGAGACAGCCACCCACACTCCACATGCAGCACAAGTAATACAAGAGCCGTTCACATGACATCAGCTGCTTTGGGGCCCCCATCCCTGCCACTGGGTCCTGCACTAAGAAACCACCGAAACCACAATTAAATTCCAGTAATTAAACTGGAATAGCAGAGGAACAGTAACAGTCGGAGTAACTTGGATGTAAAGCCAGAGCTATGATCTGACTAGGATTAGAAACAACAGCTCAATATTGGACAAGTAGAGATACCTGATCTCTGAGAATAAAGTGCTCTCTTTGTGTCACAGAGGGCTAATGAGATTAATTAGCTAATCTCTGTAAAAGTTTTTGATGTGACAATGGCCCGCATGAAGTATTTACACTATAAAACTGCAGCAGTCTCCTTTGTCCTTCATTCCAATGGTGTTTTTCTGGGCACCAGTCCAGGAGCATAGACAGTGAATCCCAGTTGCTAGATCAGCTCAGTTCTGTATCCCTAGGGACAGCTCAGGAAACCGACGGGAAAACGTTCTTTATTAGCATATCAGCTCGGAGTTCCGCAGTATGTGTCCCTCACTCTTCCTCTCCCGGGAACTTTACGCTTTCTTACCTGTCTCCTGCCCCAGCGCCCAGCAGCACTGGAGCAACGTCCAGCCGGAGAGGGAGCGGGAAGAGGTGTATGCTTCCTGACAGCAAGCAGCCAAGTGGGAAGTTTACAAGGACGAGAGGGAACCACATGGTCTGCTTTACTCGCAGCCGCGCTGTCTCGGCAGCTCCTGCTGCCCCTGTGCTGCATACGCACACTTCCCGGCGGCTGAGTGTTTTCCAAGGTTTTTTGTTGTTGTTGTTGTTTGGTTGGTTGGGGGTTTTTTTGAGCAGAAAGCACTCCTAAACAATTATCCTTTCCATCTGTTCCACGACCACATGCAGTGACTGTTGGTAGCCACTGTGCAAAATAAGATTACGTGCATGCTTTGCAATGCCACAGACAGGACTGGTTCAAGAGAAAATAAAATCTCTCTGTTAACTGTGCTATGCTTCCCTCCTTCCAGCAGCAACCTGTCATCCCTGATGGATTTACGCAGAAATATAGGAATATTTTGTGTTTTGTTCTCTCCTGTTTTCAATTTCTCACGTTCCACTGCTTTTCTGATTATTCACCAAGCAGATGCCCCTTCCTGGAACTGTCCCACTGAGCCCCCAAGTCTCCCACCTGCATGGTGACAGACAGTTTAGAGCCTGACGTTTCTAGATGGGACTGGGATTATTCATAGTAGAGAAGAATGTGCCACTTCCTTCCTGGAAAGCTACAGCTCCCTATTCATGTCACATCCAGGGCAGGTACACACATTGTACATTTCACTCCAGTTTCCACACCAGGCTGATGTCGTTACCAGTTTTGTAATTACAACTGTTGTAGTAGGAGAAAATAAATTGCTTGCTATTCATTGGAAGAAAGAATTGAGTGCAGTTTGGTAGGAAGAGGCCCATACGTCAAGGGCTAAGAATACGATTTTCCAAAGCCACTCCAGCAATAAGCCAAGCTTAGACTGGTCAAAACCATCAGTAAACTGAGAAGATAGTTGCTTTTCTGTTGGAAGGATATTACTTTACAGGGAAAGAAAATTCACATTAGGGATAGAATTTCTTATCTTGGAGAGATAGGCACTAGGACGGTGCTAATGGCATCTCAAAATCAAGCCCTGGAAGGCAGCACGCTCAGATGACCGCCCTGGCAGATAAACACAGGCACACCCACCCAGTGGCAGAAGCACTAAGCCTGCTCTAGGACAGTACCTGCTGTGACAGGCACACAAATACTTAGGCTTCAGAACAGACCATTGTGTGAGCAAAGGAAAGGACAGAAAAGGCTCCAGACAGCTGCCTCATGTCAAGTTGTGCTGTCCTAACAGGTGCCATTTGACTAAAATAAGACTCTGCTACACCTCCCTTTTCCCAGCATAACCTCTACTGCTGCAAAATTCCCAGCCTTGGGATTTCAATCACCAAAGCCCTGCACACCATGCCAGGATCTTTTTACCTTGATCCATAATCTAGTCAGACTCCATCTTTCCCTCAAACACATGATTTTCTTCTCAGTGTCTGCAGAAGCATTGCTGCTACAGCCAAATGAATGGGATCAAGCCAGCAAACTTCATGCATCTCCCAACAGCCACGTAAACCTGTCTTCATGGCTGATGGCCTGATGAGATCCATCCTCCCCTTACAAGCTGGTTTACCTCCCATATCTTGGAAAGATTTTCCTCGGGACCAAGACTGTTGTCCAGTCCAAGATGTCAGGGCAAAACCTACATTGCTCAGAGATCAGATCCTCAGCTACATCAAGCAATAGTCAATTTTTTTTTCCTTATTTAACTGGAGTGGGAAACATTTCTTCTCCTTAATAATAAAAAAAAAAAGCCCTTGACCAGCTATGTGTTGCTGGGAATGGGGGGATAAGTAGGGAGAATGGTGAGTTGCTCCTTATCCCCACATAATGATTGACTTCTAATAACATGCAAGGGTACTTCACTTAAAAGCAAGTCTCTCCCATGATAAAAAAACACCCGACCATATTGTGCCTACTGTCCCAGTCTTTTAACTCCAGAACCCACTTCCTTCCAAACCCCACAGATTCCCTGTGTTCACCTCTCACTGACCCCCAGGACCCTCTGCTGCTGTGCTTGCAACTTATCTTCCATATCATCCCTGTCACCTCCCCATCTCTTCCCACTTGCTAGTACTGAAATATTTACCACTTGCCAAAGATGGGGGTGACTTCTAGGAATAGAGCAGCACTAAATAAATAATGACAGAGAGAGCAGAAATGGGCCATTTGCCTGCAAGAAAGTTTTATTAGGAAGAAAGCCCTTTAAGAATGTCTCCTCCATGGCAAATTACATTCCCCTCCGTAATTCTGTCTGCCTCTTTTCCGTAACACAGACACTTTAGTTTCCAGACATAATTCATTTAAATATCAATATTTGGGAACTGAGTAGGGAGCATCAGCACAAATTCATTCCTGGATGAAAATAGGCCACTGGGGGGAGGAAAGGAAGGGAATAGAACCTGCACACAGGTCAAAGATGGCTACAAACATAAAACTGCTTCCCAAGGACTGTTTAACTATTTTCTAGGCTATGCCATCTTCACAGGTTTAGATTGGACAGCAGTGTGGTTACTACACAGAGCAAAACCAGAAAAATTTGCTTTAGAAATGGATTGTTGTGTCCACACTACAGACTGCAGCAAAGAGTAAGTACTTACCCACAAAAGGTAAGTACCAGAGATTCAGTGATTTGCACAGAGAAATACACCAACTCTAAACTTAAAAACTGACCTATCACTTCAGTATTATAAAAGATAATTCTGTCCTTGGTAAAAGGTTATAGCAAATGCTTTCCAGCTTCAAACTTCCTGGCTGCTGACAGACAACACATAGGAGCTTACAACTCTCTAACACCATATGGAGGAAACTTCAGTGCCACTTTCTCCCCAGGGAAAAGTGTTCATGTGCTGTTCCAAGTGTGCCATCACTATCAGGCAGCACAGCAGTTCTGATGCTGGTCCACAAACCCCTGCAGACCACACACACACACATACAGACTCACAGGCACTGTTAGTTCAGCCTAGCCATCTCACACCCAAAGGACTCAGAGCTTTAATGAGTGCTAAAGAACAAAGGCAAGCAGTTTCGGGGCAAAATATATGAGCGGACTCTTCCTCTTTTGTGCAACTATCATAAGATAATTATCCAGAGGAGGCAGCTAGTCCCTGTTCCCTGAAGTGCACACAGCACAAGGTCTGGACAGATAAAGAAAGGAGAACAATGGGGTGCCATGTGTGTAAAGCCGACTCAGAACAGGAGGGAAGCTATGCCCACAGTTTTACCCCTAGCCTCTGCCTGGCTAGCTGCACTTGAAGAGACAAGCACTCAGGCTCTAACTTATCCCAGAACCCTTAGGCTTAGTATTTCACCCGAGCATCCCTCAGCAACTGTGGCTTACCTCCTGGACCATTTGGCCGACTGCCTCCCGAAGGGTCTCTTCCAGAGCACGCCATACAGCTGCACTTTGGTGCTGATGTCCAGAGCATCTGAATCAGCCTGTTCCATGGATGGAGAAGGGGATACCGAACTGGATTTTGAAGAGAACATTATAGATGGATCTGCTTCTAACTCTCCCCTTCTGTGTGGCAGCTGAGGGAATCCGATTAAACGCAATGAACCAGAAGGACGTAACCAGCCCAGCAGACAGAGAGACTGGGCTTTGGTTTGAATCAATAACTTGACTGCTCAGCACTCAGTCAGTAATTCTCTCCCTGATGCACAGATGATGAGAGTTTCCTCATTGCGTATTACTTCCTGATGCATTACAAACAGCACACATCCCAGCCCAAGGGAAAAAAAGAGTGAAGAGAGTCAGACATCAGAAGCACAGAGAGGCAGAAAGAGCTCATCAGAAAGAAAGCTCTCAGCAATAACATAAGCCAAAATACCTCTGCACCAGAGCCAGCCTGGAAGGTTATTTCACTCGACATTGCAGCACTTCACGTAGAAATTAGGGCAAGACGGATGTTTTACTGTCAGGCATCTCTGACACATATTCCCAAAATCTTGCACTTGGAGACAGGTTCTTCTCATTTGTCCTGAGGAAAATGAGGGCAGAGTGAGTGGGAGCCAGCAAGTTCAATCAGAATCCCTCTGCCATCGGGGCAGGGGAGGGAGGTTTTGCTGTGGCAGCCTGGCACTGCCCACCTGGGGAGAGTTCACGTGGCTGCTGGGTTTGGACTGGGCAGTGTCCATGCTGCATGCCTTGCTCAGCCTTAAAGAGCCATTGCTGACCAAAGTTAGAACACAAAATTCTGTTTGCCTCCATGCCTTGCTGCATCGTGGAGATGTGGCAAGCACAGTCTCTGCTCTGTCTCTTAGGTGCCAGCTCCTTCTTGGCCACAACACAGAGAAATACGTCACACAGCTCGGGTGAGTCTACATTCATCTCCTGTTTAGTACTCCCACAATAAGCTTTTTAATCTGGTTCCTTCGTCATTATTCCTCCCTTGAAACCCTTCCTCCTTGCATAGATACAAAGTCCTCTGAAAGAACCCCTGTATTTTGTAACATCCACAGGAAAGCACATTAGCATCATATTGGTCCTTCCTGCGTCCTGCCTCCCCTCCAGGATTAGGATTTGTGGAAGAATCATAGCTGCTAAAGCATTTGGGTTTTTGGTGCATCATATAACCAGTACAGACACATGCATGCTGTATGGCATGTGTGCTACAGATGCTGAGGCATCTGCTCCTGTTTTAACCTGTGCCGTCCTCCGTGTATCGATTTTGAAGCTGTAATTGCTGGATGTCAGCCCTTCCCAATACAGCTATTCAGAAGTGACACAGTGCAGACACATGCTCCTCTCTCATCCCCAGGGATCAGAAACTTGGGACATAGTGTAGGCTAGATCACATCACCAGACACAGGTTCACTTAACTTTATATGGTCAGAGGCACTTGGAAGGATCTTAAATAGAGGAAATGCAGACAGCCTGCCTCAGGCTCACAGACTGCATTCAGTATCAGAGAAATTAGAGATGCAGGTCCCTGATAAAAGTCACTATTGATCACTAGATGAGAGAGTCAGCAAACTCAGTGCTTTGTTACTTTCTCTCACCCTGGCTTTGACTGAACTTTTGGTCCCAGACAGGACATGTCCTGAGCAGCAGCAAAGCCCATCTCTGAGGGATACTAAGGCAGAGGGTGGAAAAGAGGGGAGAACAGCAGATACTGCCTCTGTCCCACCTCAGTTCCAACTCCTGATTAAAACACTGCATTGCAGAAGAGAAGTATTAATGCTGTAGACACCATTCCACACACTGCACCAAGAAGGAAATATTACTCATGAAGAGTAGAGGGAAAAGTTGCCCTGGAATTACGTTATGCAAAGAGTAAAAAGGATTCTGGCCCCAATGGCATCACTTCAAGAGTGTAGTGAAAAGCCAGAGTTCCCATGTAAGGGTGATCCAGTGCCCCTGCTATTGTACTGCACCAGTGATGCAAAAATCTGGCAACAGTAACCTACAGTGAGAAAAAGCAGATTTTCATCCTTTACTTCTTTACTTATTTTTACTTTACACAGACCAAGAGAGTAAAGAGGTTTTTAGCTTTGAACATCAAAAAAATGAGATAAATTTCCTCTGGGGGGAAAGGGAATGGGTTTACTACTCAGCAAGGGACTGAGTAGTTACGGCAAGTTCTTTAAACTCAGCGGTCTGAGGGAAGGAAAGTGCAAGTTGCTTTTGTCAAGTGACCAAGAGTTAAACACAGGCAGGAGGCAGCAATGCTAGGGCAGTAGATAGCAGCAAGGTGCATTTTGTAACTGCTGGTGTCTGGACACTGTAATCTGTACTAACAGTCATTCTGTTAACATTTCCTTTATGTCTGTACTAATCTAATGAAGATGGGGGCCTGTCTAAAGGAGAGTAGAGAACAATAGAACAGGTCTAAGCAACCCGCCTCACAAACAGGAGTGATGTCCTAAGGGTCAGCTTAAAGGTTCTTTAGTGTTACTTCTGACAGATGCAAAACCTACTTATTCTGGTCAGAAATTTTGGGATCAAGAAAACAGTGTCATAAAACCCAGATGGTCACAGGTATAGCTAACCCACAGTATGACAGGAGACTGAAAGGACTTCACTTGTTCAAATGAGAGCAAAAGGGGAATTTTGACTCCTGTCTAATTTTGGGCATTATTTCCCCTCTAATGTATTGGTAAAGGTTGATGCTTGCAAGAAAACAAATTGGCCTAAATTGGTCATGAAAAAATGAGAAAGTAATTAATTGCTGGAAGAGGATTGTGGAATTGCCATGCAAGGAGAACACCAGAGGCAGAAAGCCATTACTTGGTGGGGTCCACTGCATACACAGTACCTTCCAGGGATACAGACTGGGCTCACACACTTTCTCTGAAATATTTTTGTTTCAGAATAATAAAGATTTTAGATGGCTGTTTCACTCTTGATGGTTCACAGGGGAAAGAAACACAGCTGTACATCTTAGAGAGAAAGCACTGGAGCTTTAATTAGAAGGCCTTTCTGTGGAGTTACAGGTTGCACCGGTATAGGAATTTTTTGCTAATATGTTGTCTCTATTTTCCCGACACATCAAGCCAATAAAATTTTGCTAAAAATAAAACCTTTGAAGCAGACACCAGTGCAAGCTATACAGAAGTAACACTTCTTCACAGAATATTCTGAGTTGGAAGGGATCTACAAGGATCATTGAGTCCAAATCCTAGCCCTGCACAGGACATCCCCAAAAATCACACCATGTGCCTTCATCACAGGCCACCCTCCAGCTGGAAGATGCTCCCTTTCAATTTAAGGATACACATACTGGCTAACTGCAGCTGCTGAGGAGGCTTGTATTTATTTTTTCAAGTGAAAACTTACACCTTCATGTTCTGGGCAGCCTTACAATAGCACATTGTGCAGAAAAGAACAAACTATTTATTGGGTTGTGGCTAGTAAGTTAAGATTTGGATCAGAGCTGCTGTGGAGTTGGAAAGATTCAGATCTTGCCTTACAGTATGGATTCCTTTTTCTCTTACAGGTTCTGAGAGGTTCCATAACCATTTTCAATTCAGAGAACCATCAGAAATTATGGGAGGTATTAGCAAGTACCTGGAACAACATGGAGAAATTAAGTCCAGCTCAAGTTTCATTTATGATACATCATTCTTGCGAAGACAAAATGCCACGTGTATTCCTCAAAGTGATGCTCTAGCTTCCCAGATGCCCAGCTGTGTGCAGAGGATATTTTTAATAGAACAAAAGCAACCACCATCAATCCACTTCCAGTGTGAAACACTGGCAGAGCATGTTTCTTTTGCATATGATTGAATTTTCAGTGTCAGATGGGAAGCCAGAGCTATCCTGCAGAGCTCAAAGAAAAGAGTTACTCAGCAAGCAGGCACTAAAGTCAAGTGCCTCTGTAGATTTGCAGCCTCATCTGACATCACCCTTACAGATGTATAACCCAATTTGACATCATCCCTTGGTAAGAATTACTTGGTCTTAGTCACCTTTTCCAGCCAAAGCCCTTCACTGGTCCCAGCCTTTCAGACCCACACAGATCCATGTTGGATAGCCCAGGAGTCATATTAATCCAGCTGTTAGCTGTGGATATAGCACCACTTCAGGAA